>NC_135727.1:115725929-116036318 GCF_964656455.1 Halichoerus grypus | reverse complement strand
ACCGTAAAACTTAGGTTGGAAAGGGAAGGCCAAGCCCCTGCAAAGTTTTCTCCTACCAGCTGTTCCGGCAATTAGAAAATTTCCTGTCAGGCGGGTCCTGAAATGCTAGAAAAAGAGTCCTGACAATTTTCCTGTGGTAAAAGAAAGGAGAAACGTAATGGCGAGGGCACTATGTAGCTGATAGGTAGGGAGGCCAGAACAGGAAACCAAAACAGATTTGCTGATAGCAAAATCCTGTTGAAACGTTCTTAACTCCTGGTTCCCAGGAACCTAGACAATTTTCACAACTAGTGAAATGAACATTATTTTTAGAATCCTGAGAAATGCCAGTATTTCTTAACTATATGACTCTTTAAAAGCAAATGAAACTAGTCAGCACTATTAAAATAGTAAGTCACTGATGCACATGTGAAATTTTACCCTTTGTAATGTTTATACACACACTCTAAAGGATAGTCTCAAGACTATTTTAAGGTTATATGTAGACAAGTCATGGGTGTTCCCTGTCAATGAGGCATTGTTTCATAACTATGGGAAGAAAATGACCACATGCAAGAAACTTTTTGATTGTGATATAAGGACAAATTCTTCCTGTCTTAAATGGAAGTAAATTATATTTAAATTCACATTGGTTATAGACATCAATTATCGGCCAGGTTAAAGACTTCAAGGTCTATAGCTAAAAATCCTAGTTGATAAAATCTAAGTTAAAAGAAAGACCAACCCCTGGGTTATTAGTGAGCAAAAGGAACACTTACTGATATAAGCCAAACTGGAAATGGAGAGGTTAAGTTACCGGACAATCCCTTACTCCATTTCATTCTCTAATAGCCTCTAGAAGTTCTTCTAAGGTATTTTTAATTTGGAAAATAGTTTTTAAAATATGCCAATAATCAAAATATGATCACAGAAATAGTGGCATTTAAACAAAACCCAAGGACAGAAACATCAAGAGCTGTGGGAAAATGCTCTACTTGATGTGTATTTAACCTATGTGGAAGCAACAAACACATCAATCATTAATATATATAACCTATACAAATTTAATGAAATAACTGAATTTTCAAAACCTGAAGACAATTTATCATATGATTTCACTCATATGTGGAATTTAAGAAACAACAGATGAACACAGGGGAAGGGAGGAAAAAATAAAATAAGACAAAATCAGAGAGGGAGACAAACCATAGGAGACTCTTAACTATAGGAAACAAACTGAGGGTTGCTGGAGGGGAGGTGGGTGGGGGATGGGATAACTGGGTGATGGGCATTAAGGAGGGCACTAGATGTAATGAGCACTGGGTGTTATATGCAATTGATGAATCACTAAACTCCACCTCTGAAACTAATAATACACTATATGTTAATTGATTAAAAAAAACAAAATAAAACACAAAACCTTAAGAGTCTTCAGAAAACACCAGAAATGATCAGCTAGTTTTCTGGATGAAGGAACCATGGTCAAGGCAGGCACATATTCGATGATGCAGCTATCTATAATGAGAGCTCAGTTCAGCACTACTTTACTGAGCAAACGTTAAGAGTGTCCATTAGGTGCTACACGTGCCATATGAAAGGCCAGGGCTCTTCCTGCCATATCAAATTTTTGCAGCTATGTTCTATAATGTTCTATATATGTTCCTGCTGCATTTACCTTTTATGGCAATATTTTATAAATGACCTAACAGAAGCTGAAGAATAAAAAAACTGCTCAATTTAAAAAATTACCTTACTTAACCAGGTACATTAGAATCAACTGGAACCTAAATAAATGTCCAAGATAAAATTTTGAATTCTGCTAGGGAATTGTGCAGTCCTCTTGATTAAAAATGCATGCCTCAATTTTTCAGCAAGGAAAGCACTTAAGAAAACTTCCATTAGAACATCAACCGTTCATCTCCCAGAAGGAATTATTTAAGTCTCCTTATAATGCTGCAAAAGGGCAGCATGGTTAGGACAACCACCTAACATAAAATTGCAGTCTGAACATGAGATGCCTTTTAAGACTGTCAAGAAGCAGCAAACAGCAATGGTTACTGCGCAACTGATTAAGACGTACAAAACAAATAGGATTGTCTCTGTATACAGCACTCATCAACTTTATTCAAGTAATACTTAAGAAGCAACCAAATAACCTTTTTTGAATTTAAAGGATTAGTTTGAATTGGCTTTAATGACTACTGATGCTCAGGTTAACAGTCACATTTTGTTGTGTGCTGTGCTTTTTAATATTAACACTAAGAAAATGAAGCAGTATTTCAGATATCAAAACCTAAAATAAGTCTGAGTTGAAATGATACCTAAATTAAAACAGTGTAGTACTGCTGTGTAAAAGATAAACAGAGTGTCAGAAAAGAATAAAAGAATAAATTTGACACTTTACATCTGACGGAATGTTAGGACATTTGGCTACCTGTCTGGGAAATGCAGAAGCCATAAAGGAAAATATTAGTATAGATTTGATTATAAAATTCAACTTCTCTATATCAAAAGGTACCATAAATAAAGTTTAAAAGACTGGTTCACATGATTGGAATCCCTTATAATCATATTACAACTCAGCACTAAGCAACAGCTTTATTTGGGTGTTAGTTGAGTCCTAACCAAAAATGAAAGCGCTTAAGGCCCTTTGGTACATTGCTTAAGACACTGATTACTGTTTAAGCACATGCCACTGCCCCTACCAGATTAATCTTCAGAACAGGCACCATACTTATCTTTGTATCCCCATAGCAAAGAGCATATAGTAGGAATTCAAATAATGGCTGCTTGAGTAAGAAGTATCATATGCTGAAATCTGAAATGGATACTACTTGTGTGGCTGTGTGCATGAAACTAGGTATTATTGTTTATATTTTTCCTGCTTCTTCTGACTTGCTTTAAATTTATCTTAATAAAATTTCAGCTAATCTTTCTTTATTCTTATATCTTACTAGTTTTAATGTTTATCTTATTCAAAAAGTAAATTTTATTATAAAAAGTATATATGTCCATTACAGAAAACTTGAACAATAAACAAGGAGAAAAACAAAGGAAAAAATCACTATTTTGGTGCTTATCTTTCTAGTCTTTTTCTGTATACACACACGTCCACACTTGAAGCATACTATACATATTATCACTTTTTTTCGGTAAAGGGCCAGACAGTAAATGTTTTTGGCTTTGCAGGCCATATGGTCTGTGTCAACTCTGCTACTGCAGTAGGAGAAGGAATGGGTGAGGCTTAATATATAGCCAGAATAATCTTAAAACAGAAATCAGACTGGGTCATGCCCCTACCTCAGATTCTTCAATGGTTTCCTGTCACAGAACAAAACCCAAATTTCTCAGTCTGTGGACCATAAAGCAGGCACTAACAAACACTACTTGATGATGACTTGGGAATATACTCACTAAATCATTCAGATACAATGTCAATATTTGGTTTTAGACATTATTTTATCATGTTAAGGTCAGATTACTTCCTCTTTACTAAAAGAGGAATGAATAGTCAATTTTATATAATGTCTTATTATCTATTAATATAGTCACTTAATTTATCTCCTTTGACCTAATGATTTGATAATGTAGATCAACAGATGTCCTGATATGTTTGTATTTCTGGGAAAAATCCATTGTTTTAATATATGTATTTGATTTGTAATCTTTTAAAAGGATTTTTGCATCTATATTCGTAAGTTAAACTGGCAGTTTCCTTTTGTGCGTTAACTTTCATTTTCAGGGCTATGCTAACTTTATAAAACAAACTAGAAGGCAATGTAAATTTTTTTCCTATGCTTTGGGACAATTTAAAGACTACAAGAATGATCTATTTCTTGAAAGTTTCAAAGATTTCTCCATGAAGTCACAGGGGCCTGGCACCGTAGTTGGAAGGCGGAGAGTTTAACGCCTTAAATTCCTCCCTTGTTATTGGTATATTCAGTTTTTCTATCCCTTCCTAAATGATATCTTTAGATTTTCCTAGAAAACCACATTTCAGCAAGACTTTTATGTTAGTATACAGTTACACTTAGTATTCTATGTTTTTAAACTTAAACTTAAGGAACATGTCAAGCATATCTAAAGTAGACAGATGAGTATAACAAACCCTCATGTACCTATCATTCACCTTTAACGATTACCAACTCACGGCCAGTCTTGCTTCATACACTCACTTCCCCCCATAACTAATTATTCCCATAATTCATTCCCATAATTAATTATTTTGAAGCAAATCCCAGATATTATATCATTTCACCTATAAATATTTCTGTTGTTAAGATGTTTTAAACTCTTTCCTATCTGTGGCTGTATCACATTTTGCTTTCCGAATGTTGTATATTTGCTTCCCCCTCCACCCCGTTTTCTCATTCACTGATTTTGGAATTTGTATTTAATTCCTTGTTCTTGCTCTCTAGAAGCTTACTTTGTAGTTCTTTTTCTAGCGTCTTTCACTGAAATAAATTCCTTTATTTGAATTCTCATTCATTAATAAATTTTTCTTTCTTTCAAGTATAATTCTAACAATATCATTTAACATACTATATTCTAAGCACTGTGCTTACATGAAATTATTTCAGTTAAATCTCACTACACTGAGATAAGTACTATTATCCATACTACAGATGCAGAAACTGAGGGGTAAAGAGAAGTTAAGGAACTTGTTGCTCAAGTTCATACTTTCTTGAAAGTCAGAATGGCTGTGATGTTGGTGGGAGCATAACCAGGCAAGTCTATCTGGGGAAGGAGTGTGTATTATGTATGGCCAGTGGCTGACTTAAGTCAGAAACCAGGAAGTGCTAAAACTTGTGATAAGACCCAGAAGACAGTATAGGGTCCATAGCAGAGTTCCTGAACACTTTTCTACAGCATACATTATATTTGTCTGGCAAAACCCCAACCCTGGTCAAACCCAATTATCAACCATTTTCTTAAGTCCATGAAAGCAGAACCATGCTGGAGAAAAGTCAACCCCTAGGATAGAAACTTAAAATGAACATGTTTTTTGAAATGAGTCCTTTGGATATGATTTTTTGTATGGATCAGTTTTTCAGGTACTGAAGGGTTTAATATCTAAGGGTTTCCATTTAAGTACAGAAGAATTATTCTCTAGCACACGTCCATCAGTAGATAATGTTGCAAAGTGCTAAAGTTCTATGGTTTTAACTTAGAGACAGGAAATATCACCAACCTTAAGCAAATGGTAGTGGCTTCCTAGAGCACTGAGATGGGTTCCTTCTAAGGTCCCGTCTCAATGACCCCTTGCACCATTTCCCACGAGCATGGAGAGAGGGCAAGGGGGCAGCTGTACCAATGCCCCAGGTAGGAATACTGCAGTAAGCAGTAATACATCCTAGGTAGTATTGCTTGTCAATCTAGCCACATTTTTTTTCCCCCTCATGTAAGTAAAGAGGTTACAACTTTCAATATATGACAGTATTTCAGATTGACTCAATAAACCAGTCATACTTGAACAGAACTTAATCAAATCAGTTTGCTCTCTTTCCATTTGTGTATCAGATCACTCAAACTGAAAAAATGTGTAGACTGCAGCAGAGGAGAGGCAATTTTGGATCAGAGGCACCATATGAGGTAGGCAAGCCATGAAAAAAGGGGGGAGATTTTATTTTTTTTAAAGCTCTTATGCATGGATGAAAGGGACACTAGGAAGTGAAAAAATAGCCCTGAAAGAGAGCCAAAAATGTAGCAAAGGGAAACCTTACATGTTTGGAAAATTTGCCAATTATACACATACTCGATTTAATGCCACCATGCAGTGCTAATTATAATGCTATTTATCTCAGAAATATTTTCCTAAGTGGTATATACTTACATGTACTAGATTATATTTTTCCCATGCTCTGAGTGCTAAAATATACTCTCAGCCAATGAGAGAACAACAGACAATACTCTACACAATTAATCAGTAAGTGCTGTCAATGTACCACTCCACAAATGTTCCCTGCCAATGAGAACTCTATTGTACTTTCCTGTGTTGAGTGGGTTTTTCACTGTCTATTGTCTACTACGCTAGGGCTTCTCCTTCTATAGTTTATTTTGTGTTGAATCCACGATGACTGCAAGAGGTGTGCAAGTATATGCAGGACTCATGGCTATGAGTATCACTTTGGATGTTCAAATGCAAGGTTTAAAGCAGCCTGAAGGAACCTTCAAGGAAATGGAGGAAATCAGTGGACAACTGGGAACTGGTGAAATTCCCTGGATACTGTGAAGGCCATCATACACATTACTGCAGCCTTAGGGTTACTATATGAACAATTGCTAGAGTAACGGCATGTGTGTAAGTGGAAGAAATTACTACTAAAGGCCTATCATGACTTCAGGGGATTTGTAAAGAATGCGGGCACTGTCAGTGTACTACCTGTGTCCTTCATGGAGTGCTGCTCCTTAACCTGGCATTTAAGGTCATCTATGAACTATCTTCACTATACCTTTATAAGCCATTTTTATCACTATTACTTTTAACAAGCTTTCTCTAATTCTTGACAATCACGCATGTGACCATGATACAAGAGCTACAAAAACTGAGTTGATAAATGCAGTGTTTAAGACTGTAGTCAGGGGCGCCTGGGTGGCTCAGTAGGTTAAGCAGCTGCCTTTGGCTCAGGTCATGATCCTGGAGTCTTGGGATCGAGCCCCACATCCGGCTCCCTGCTCAGCGGAGAGCCTGCTTCTCCCTCTCCATCTGCCTGCCACTCTGCCTACTTGTGCTCTCTCTCTCTCTGTCAAATAAATAAATAAAATCTTTAAAAAAAAAAGACTGTAGTCGTATAATATTTACAAAGTTGATGTCATAAATAATTGATGTATGCATGGTCACCAGAAATAAATAATAAGAGAAACAGAAGGGTCAAAGGACCAAGTTAAGAGAAAATTAACTCATTTCACAATTTTGTCTGAGGCCAGGCCTATTGCCAGCCACAAAATTACTGGATACCACCATAGTTCCTAAGAAGCATACTTTATCCCTGGTGAATAGTCTGAAAGAATAGGATCAGACTCTGGAAGAAAGAGGACAGGAAAATGAACACTTATTGGGTTCTTACTTTGTGCTAGGTACTTATTTATCTCCTTTAATTCTGAAGCCTCAGAAGAACCTTTGCCTGGTACTGTAAGAACCACTAAGAGAATTATTTCCCAACTAAGCAAGAAATAGCTTTAATGATGGTTCTTGGATGACTACAGAGATGTAAACAGTCAAGACTCCCTAATAGCTAAACTGTGGAAAGAGCCTAGATGTCCATCATCAGATGAATGGATAAAGAAGATATGGTATATACATATATATGTGTGTACACACACACACACAGACACACAGACACACAGACACACACACACACAGAGGAATATTATGTAGCCATCAAAAAAGTGAAATCTTGCCATTTGCAATGACGTGGATGGAACTAGAGGGTATTATGCTAAGGGAAATAAGTCAATCAGAGAAAGTATCATATGATCTCACTGATATGAGGATTTCGAGAAACAAGACAGACCATCATAGGGGAAGGGAGGGAAAAATGAAACAAGATGAAACCAGAGAGGGAGACAAACCATAAGAGACTCTTAATCTCAGGAAACAAACTGAGGGTTGCTGGAGTGGAGGGGGGTGGGAGGGACGGGGTGGGTGGGTGATGGACATTGGGGAGGGATGTACTATGGTGAGCGCTGTGAATTGTGTAAGACTGATGAATCACAGACCTGTACCCCTGAAACAAATAATACATTATATGTTAATTAAAAAAAAAAAGACTCCCTATTTCTTCAGCATGGATCATGCAGAACATGGAGTCCTCTAGCCAATTGAGAAAAGGGAAATTCCAGAGTCCAGGAAGATATCTTGGCTTAAGGTACTATATAGCACTCTTATCTTCTTTTTTTTTTTTTAAGATTTTATTTATTTATTTGACAGAGAGAGAGAGAGCACAGGTAGGCAGAACAGCAGGCAGAGGGAGAGGGAGAAGCAGACTCCCCGCTGAGCAAGGAGCCCGATGTGGGGCTCGATCCCAGGACCCTGGGATCATGACCTGAGCTGAAGGCAGACGCTTAACGACTGAGCCGCCCAGGCGCCCCAGCACTCCTATCTTCTGCTATAAAGGTAGTGTCTCCCCAGCTCCACCAGAATAAAGGCTAAAAATAATCAAGTCTCTCCAGCAGGGGAGGGAGCACAAACGACACCAGCTAGAACAAGTTAACTGGTGAAAAATTCAATGAATTATACATAAATATGGATTAATATGCAAACATCCCTGGGGGAGGGAGATAAAGGAAGGTGATGACTACCTGTTATATTCTGGTATGAAATCAATTTAATTGGATAAAGTTCTTATATTTTATGAGATACATGGAGAATATAAAAGTTTTTACTTCAGGTGAGTGAAGACAAGAAAGGATTGAACTTTTAAAAAGCCAGAATAAAGGAAAAGAGTATTAAAATTTCAGGAGATGGAAGAGAAGTGGATCTAGGATCTGGGAAGAAGGCAGAATGCAGGGCAAAGAACAAAGGGAAGAGAGAAGAGATGAGGTGTGAAGGAGGAAACAATCCAGCCAGAATGAAATGACTCTGCTACAAACAGAAACCAGGGGACATGTTCAAGATAAAACAGAGGGGGACATGTTCAAGATACAACACAGAGGCAGCTCCGTATGTCAAGAAGATCTGAGTGAAAGTATTTTATGTTTAGGAGAAATTCGCCTTTCCTTTATGGCAGGCAAGAATTCTACCACTGAACCACCAATGTCCCACTCGCCTTTCCTTTATGATTATCATTTTAGTCAAACCTGATTTAGCTACCTCTCACATTTTTCCCCCTTTGGCTTTTGTTTACACCACTGTCCCATGAGAATACCTTCACCCAAATATTGACATTTACTTCTAAAAACCTATACCAAAATTTTATGTCTTCTGTGGATTTTTACCTGATTATACCAGTTATAACTAGTTTTACTCTAAATTCTAGTTAACATAGGGACGCCTGGGTGGCTCAAATGGTTAAGCATCTGCCTTCGGCTCAGGTCATGATCCCAGGGTCCTGGGATCGAGCCCCACATCGGGCTCTGTGCTCAGCAGGGAGCCTGCTTCTCCCTCTCCCTGCCTGTCTGCCTACTTGTGATCTCTCTCTCTCTCTCTCTGTCAAATAAATAAATAAATAAAATCTTTAAATTCTAGTTAACTTAAATTTTTATCTATGGTTAGATGGTCAGATAGTACTGTAAGGCTTATATGACCAAAAAGCAGCAGTACCTAGTGCTCCTGGTACCCTTTCAGCTCTTTTCATTGCTCCCTCTGGTATTTATCTCTAATCAACACAAGAAACAACAGGTGTTGGCGAGGATGTGGAGAAAGGGGAACCCTCATGCACTGCTGGTGGGAATGCAAACTGGTGCAGTCACTCTGGAGAACAGTATGGAGGTTCCTCAAAAAGTTAAAAATAGAACTAATCTATGGTCCAGCAATCGCAATACTAGGTATTTATCCAAAGAATAAAAAAACACTAATTCAAAGGGATTCACGCACCCCGATGTTTATAGCAGCATTATCTACAACAGCCAAATTATGGAAACAGCCCAAGTGTCTGTCAACTGACGAACGGGTAAAGAAGTGGTACATATATACCATGGAATATTACTCAGCCATCAAAAAGAATGAAATCTTGCCATTTGCAACAACATGGATGGAGCTAGAGAGTATTATGCTAAGTGAAATAAGTCCATTATAGAAAGACAAAAACCATATGATTTCACTCATATGTGGAATTTAAGGAACAAAACAAATGAGCAAAGGAGGAAAAAAAAGAGAGGGGCCCACCATTGTTCTTAATTATAGGGAACAAACGAATGGTTACAAGAGGGGAGGTGGGGGGGAAATGGGTTAAACAGGTGATGGGGATTAAGGAGTGCACTTGTCCTGATGAGCACCAGGTGATGTACTAACATGCTGAATCACTACAGTATACCTGAAACTAATATTACACTGTATGTTAACTGGAATTTAAATAAAAAAGGAAAAAGAATAACCTTATACTACTTCCTCTTGACTCATCAATTTCAGATATTATCTTTAGACATCCTATTAGAGATGACTTAAAACTCATATCACAAATTTTGGTTAGATTAGTATTTAGTTTTTATATTATTATGATTATGCAAACACTGTTCACTGCCAAGGTAAGGAATATACTCTAGTTACATTTCTTGTGTACAACTTCTGTTTTCTTCTTAAGTTTGCAGTTGATTTTAAAATTTGCTTTCTTTTTGCCTACAAATTCTTCTCACTCTGCCTCTTAAGTGAATTTTCAGTACTCCAACCTATTGGATAATTCATCACTTCTATTTTTTTCCCCTGGAGACAGCTTTCCTGGAATCATCTGTCTGCTTCAATCTGGACTGAGTACTCTCTAAGCCTACTGAATGAACTAGTCTTCTGAAGCACCCTTTATTCATCACAATGTGAAGGAACTTTCTTCATTGTGCTTATAAATGTTGGATCCTTTGTTGCCTGAATCTCATGTCTTTTTCTTGTTAACAACCATCTCATGTTGGCAGAGCCCACTTTCCAGCGACTTCCTAAAAATAGGTATATGTCTGAAAATATCTTGGTTGAAAATCATTTTCACTAAGCACTTCAAAGGCATTGCTCCTTGTCTTCTAACTTCCAATGTTGAAATGTTTGATATTATTTTTACACCCTGTCCTTTATATATTTTAAAAATCTCTTAAAAGCTTGTCTTAGCCCGCTTGGGCTGCTATAACAGAATACCATACACTAAGTCATTTATGATAAACAGTAGAAATGTATTTGTCAGAGTTCTGGAGCCTAGGAAGTCCAAATCCAAATCACCAGCAGATTTGGTGTCTGGTGAGAATCTGTTTCCTGGTTCATAGACAGTTATCTTCTTGCTGTGTCTTCACATGGCAGAAGGGACAAGGGAGCTCTCTTGGGTCTCTTTTATAAGGGCACTAATCCTATTTATGAGGCATCTGCCCTCATGACCTAACTACCTCCCAAAGGCCCCACCTCCAAACACCATTACATCAAGGATTAGGCTCCAACATATAAATTTTGCGGGGAGACACATTCAGTCCAATAAAACTTCTAGGGTTTTGTATCACTGGTGTTTGATAATTCACAATAATGATTCTTCTTGAGAGTACGTGTTTTGTTTGTTTTCATTAACAGGCTTTCAGTAGGCCATTTTAATCTAGCAACTCACAGTCCTCATATTAGGGAAAATTTTTTTTTGGTATTTTAGTACTCCATCTAATCTAAGAGCATGATTATCACTGTACCATTATAGAAGAAAATGCAGCCAATTAAAATGTGTCACACCATTGGCTTTAACAAACATTTCGATTTCAGAAATATTAAAATGTGGGAAAAAACAAATATATTTCTTTCCTAGTTTCTTCCTTTCCATTTCCCTGTTGTCTCTGGAATTCCTATTAAGTAGATGTTAGATTGCTTCTTTCTTTTTCTCTCCTATTTTCTATCTCTTTCTCTTACTCTGTTTTTTTTGGAGATTTCCTTAACATTAGCTTTTAAATATTCTACTAAAATGTAGAACATTCCTATCCCGTTTTTAATTTTCTGATTAAAAAAATAGCATCCTACTCTTATTTTAGCATATTAATTTTGTCTTTTAACACTCAGAAGGTAATAATTTAACTTTTCTTTTTCCTTTTCACTGCATTGTCTGTTCCTTCAAGAGCTTATTCTTTCATTTGGAAGCCTTTCTCAAATGTCCAGTGATATTTGGCTTTTCAGTCATACTTAAGAGTGAGACACTAAGAAGTAGACCACATGTTCTCGAGCTTGTCAACTGTTAGGCTTTTTTGGTAGGTTAATTGGTCAAATAGCCTTTACATTGAAGATCTCCTAAATGTCTGTTTCTAAAGGTCTTTTATCAGGGACCATTCAATTTCTTCATGAAAGAAAGCTTTACTTTTCTGTCGGGAAGATATGGTCCTGGTTGGTGTAATGGGCTTTCACTTGATCTCCTTGTTTCTAGCCCACTGCCTCACACCACTTCCTACTATACCTGGGGTTCCCCAAGTCTGGAGCTATTCTGATTCATTTTTCTCTAAAAAATACACCCTGTCTCTTCCAGGGGTGGGAGAGAGGAGAGAGTGGAGGCTGTTTATACTGACATTCAACCACTCTCTGTTTTCAGCCCCATGCCATTCCTCCACTTTCCATGGTACCTGGTGACCTCATTCTTGAGCTCTTCTGAAGCTGTGAGGGCAATAAATAAGGCATGCTTCCTGCTGCTATACCCCTCTAAAAGCACTTAGGTCCTTTAACTTCCTCTTGTTATGACTCTTTTATCTACTTTTCACATTTCTATGTTGTGGTTCAAATTACACAAGTCTTCTAATTTAAAGATCACGTTTCTGTTTCTTATTCTCCTTGATGTTTTGGGTAATTATTTACCAGAAGAGAAGAAGACAAAAACAACTTTATTTTGCCATTTAAAGACTGCAAGTTTCCCTCATATGCTTTTGTATCTCCAACAACCTAGCAGAGTTCTTGGCACCTAATAGAAATTCATTAAGTGCTTGGTTAATGAATGATTAGCTGTAGTCAGAGTTCAGACTAAGCTGCTGAAACAAAAAGACCCCAAAATGTAATGGCTCAAACAAGATAAGTGCCTTTTTTTTTTTTCTCATGGAGCAGTCCATAGGTAAGAGGGTAAATTAGGGTGAAGAGGTATCACACGATCATTAGGTCAATAAAGGACCCAGGTGTCTCCTCTCTTGTTACTCTCCATCCATCCTACAGTCTTGTTGTGGTCAAAACTGGCTATTCATCATACTCTGTGTTCTAGCCCATTAAAAAGTGGCCAATCAACCTACAAGAAAGCCTACTAGTTGACAAGCTCCATACATACAACTATCATCTCACAGTTTCTATGGGCCAAGAATCTGGGCTAACAAACATGTGAGCTTGGAAGAAGAACCTTTTTCCATCAAGGTTCAGATGAGAATCTAGCTCTGGCCAACTCCTTCACTGCAGTCTGTGAGAGACCCTGAACCAAAGGACCCCGTTAAGCTGTGCCCAGATTAATGACCCACAGAAACTGTGAGATAAGAAATGTATGTTGTTTTAAGCTACTAAGTCTGAGGTAATTTGATATGCATCAAATAGATAACTAATGCAACATCTCAACTTTTGTTATTTAAATTATCAGTAACTGACAAAATGAAAACTTTTAGCTGTACATTAAAGGCAAATACAATTTAAAAGTATAAGGCTAATATATATTTTGACAATCTTTTGGATTTAATACCATCAATGAAATAGTAAATATTAGGCTTTTTATACTCAATCCTAATTCCTATAATCTGGAATGATCTGCTCAACAACTTCACCCACATTGCTAGTAATACTGTAGTCCTGTACTTTTTTCTTTTCTTTTTTTTTTTTTTGGAGAGAGTGTGAGCTAATGAGTGAATGTGGGTGGGGGGGGGAGGGGGAGAGGAAGGGGGACAGCTCCCCGTGTGGAGCTTGATGTAGGGCTCGATATCACAACCCCGTCCTGCACCTTTTCAACCTGGTTATAAAATGCAATTTTCTTCCAGATGTAATGTTACTAATGTCATGAGTACTCTGAGAGAAAGTATGAGCCATATAATATCACAATGGAAAATGTTTCTAGGCTACAGAGAGAATAAAAAATTTGAAGGTTTTCCTTCCAAAGAAATTGTTACCTAAGAAGAACAGGTAACTGGTGGCAGAAAAATCAATATTAATGCTTACTGTTTGTTTTTATGTTTGCTTAAATGCTAATAAATATATACTCTAGATGAATGAAACAGAATGCCTCAAATGGCCTGGGAGGTACAGAAATCTAGACTAAATGTGAAGGTAACCTCAGGCACAGGTCCCACGCTTGGGCCCCATTATGCATTCATTTAATTAACAAGCACTTACTGAATACCTACTGGATACTGGATATAAAACAAGGAATAAGTCAGACATGGTCAAGCTCACAGTTTAGTAGGGAATAAGTAAATAAGTAATGGAATCTAATGTGGTATTCCCATTTAGGGTTCTCATAGGCTGCTATGGTAGCACAAAGGAAAAACGCTTAACTCAAAGCGGAAATGGAACTGGTAGTTGTGCCAGGAAGATGTCTCAGTTGAAGTGATATCAAACTTGGACCTGAATGATGATTGGGAGTTAACTGGAAGGGGTACTAGGGGAAAAGAATTCTGAGAGAGGGAGTATTACCTATGAAGGCCTAGGAACAAAAGAAAACCTGATGCATTGGAGTGACCGCAGTTTCAGGAGGGGGTTGAGGAGTACAGCTGGGGAGGATACAGAGAAGTACACAAAGACCTTATTATAAAGGGCCTGATAGGTCACACTGCAGTGTTTGGGCTTCATTTAAAGGAAGCACAAAACTACTGAAGGATTTTAAGAAGATCATAATGATCTCACTCTTCCATAACTGACAAAATGTTCATGACAATTTGATTTCTGAAAACTTTCCAAATATGTTAAAAAGCATATAGAAACATTTAACATTTTTTAAAGATTATTTATTTGATCTTTATTTGAGAGAGAGAGAGAGAGAGTGTGTGCGCGCACACGAGCAGGGGGAGGGGCAGAGGGAAAGGGAGAAGGAGAAGCAGACTCCCCGCTGAGCAGGGAGACCTATATGGGTCTTAATCCCAGGACCCTGGGATTATGACCTGAGCCAAAGGCAGATGCTTAACTGAGTGAGCCGCCCAGGCGCCCCAACATTTAACATTTTTATGTATTAGCAATAATCAGATAGAAGACAGCAGAAAAGAAATCCCATTGCAATATAACAAAAACTATAAAATACCCATGAATTATCTTTTTTTCTTTTTAAAGATTTTATTTTATTTATCTGAGAGAGAGAGAGCACAAGAGGGGGTAGGGTCAGAGGGAGAAGCAGACTCCCCGCTGAGCAGGGAGCCCAATGAGGGACTCAATCCGGGGACTCCAGGATCATGACCTGAGCCAAAGGCAGTCACTTAACCAACTGAGCCACCCAGGTGTCCCCACCATGAATTATCTTAATAAATTAATGTACAAAACTATATGTAAGAAACCATAAAATTTTGATAAAGGATATAAAAGAATGTCAGAATAAATGTTTTGGGGATGTGAAGACTCAACATTATTAAAATAATTTTCTTCATGTTAATTAGCAAATATAATGGAATTTTTATAAAATCCCAGTAACTTTTTCAGAAGTACTTGATAAATTGATTGTAAAGTTTATCTGGAAGATACAAAGACCACAATTTTGAGAAAAAAAAAAAAAAGGTGGGAGGGCTTGCCTTGCTACATATAAAAAAAACATATAATAAAAGCACAGTAATTGAAAATGTATGTGAAGTCAAGACACTCAGGGATGCTATGGGTTGAACTGTGTCTTCCAAAAGGTACTTTCAATTTCTAATCCCAGTACCTGTTGAGTGTGATCTTTTTTGAACACAGGGTCTTTGTAGATTCAATAATATTAAGATGGAGGTCATACAGGAGTAAGGTGGGCCCTAATCCAGTAACTGGTATCCTTATGTGAAGAAGGAAATTTGGACATGGAGACACATAAGGAAAATGCCATGTGACAATGGAGGTAAAGAATGGAGTGATGTGGCCAAGGAATGCCAAGGACTGCTGGCAGCTACCAGAAGCTGGAAAAAACAAGGAAAGATCCCCTCCCAGAGCCTTCAAAGAGCATGGCTCTGTGGACACAGATTTTGGTGTCCTCCTGACTGTGAGATAATAAATTTCTGTTATTTTAAGCCACCCAGTTTGTAGTATTTTGTTAGGGCAGCCTAAGAAACTAACACAAGGAGAATATGGCAATTTTATATATGATAAAAGAGAAATCTCGAATAAGTTGAATAGGTTTTATTTGTTCAGTAAGTAGAGATTAGGACAACAAGCAATTTGGAAAAAGTTAGATTTCTATGTCATAATGGGTACTACAATTCCAAGTAGACCACAGATCTAAATGTAAAACACAAAACTATAAAGGTGGTAGATGAAAATTTAATAGGTTATTTTTATAACCCTGGTGCAGGGAAGGATCTTCTAACCCAAAACACAAAACCCAGAAGCCAGATCTGACCATTTAAAAATGAAAACTTCTGTATACAAACAATGAAAGACAACATAATCAATGTTAAAAAATAGGGAGAAAATATTTGCAAGATACATTAAAGACATGGAGTTAATATCCAGGATATATATGATCACACAGACCCCAAGGAGATAAGCAACCAAAAACACAAAGGCCAGTAATACATGGATACTCAACTTCATTAATAATCAAATGAGATGCAAACTGAAATGAGAAAGTATCATTTATTTAGAGTGGCTCGAATGAAAAATAATTTCTAATAATATCCAGTGTTGAATAGGGTATGGTTGAACAGGTACTTTCACACAGTAACATTTTTACAACCTTTTTGGTTTGGACAGCAATTTGGCAATGTCTATTGAAATTTATTTATTTTTTTTTAAAAAAATATTTATTTAAGTAATCTCTATACCCAATGTGAGGCTCGAACTCACGATCCTGAGATTAAGAGTTGCATGCTCTTCTGATTGAGCCAACCAGGTGCTCCCTATGTCTATTGAGATTTAAATGTTCATACCCTTTGTTATAGCACATCCTTCTCTAAAACTATATCCTACTGAAACACAAGTTCACAAAAATAAATAGGGGGAAATTCCATTAAGTGTAGGACATGCATAAAATAGAGTATCATGCAACAGGGGTGCCTGGATGGTTCAGTCGGTTAAGTGTCCGACTCTTGGTTTCGGCTCAGCTCATGACCTCAAGGTCCTGAGATGGAGCCCCATGTGGGGCTCTGTGCTCAGCACGGAGTCTGCCTGTCCCTCTCCCTCTGCTCTTCCCCACTGCCTTCCCCTGCTCTCTCTCTCTCAAATAAACAAATAAAATCTAAAAAAAATAGAGTATCATGCAACAATTTAAAAAGAAGATCTACATGTACTGTCATAAAAAGATGTTCTAGACTTTAAGTGAAAAGAGCAAGTTGGAGAATATATATTTTGTAAATACCAGTAATAACTATCTTACGTACAGAATAAAATGAAGATACTAACTGTGCTAACAATGGATATCTTAACGGTAGGAAAATTTATTAATTCATTTATGTAATATTTAATGAGTGTCTATTATGTGCCAGTCACTGGTCTCGGTGCTGGGGACTTAGAAGTGAATAAAAAAACAAGATGAGGAAATGGTGAACATTCATCTTCTATGTTAAATACTTCTATAAAATATCACCTTTATATTTTTGTCTCTAATAAATCTATGTTTAGTTTGATTTTTAAAAAAATAACCTTTAAGGGGGCACCTAGGTGGCTCAGTTGGTTAAGCATGTGCCTTTGGCTCAGGTCATGATCCCAAGGTCCTGGGATGGAGCCCCTCATGGAGCTCCCTGCTCAGTGGGGAGTCTACTTGTCCCTCTCCCTCCCCAACCCCTGCTCGTGCTCTCTCTCAAATAAATCAATGAAATCTTTAAAAAATAAGCTTTAAGGTACTAATGAAAAACTTTCAACAATATAAAGCAATTCGTTTTATCATTCTCTTAAAATCAGTCTTATTAAACAGTTTTTTAAAATGGTATAGCATATTCAAGA
Source organism: Halichoerus grypus (assembly GCF_964656455.1). Classification (NCBI taxonomy): domain Eukaryota; kingdom Metazoa; phylum Chordata; class Mammalia; order Carnivora; family Phocidae; genus Halichoerus; species Halichoerus grypus. The sequence goes on along the minus strand of NC_135727.1, from coordinate 116,018,671 downwards.
CTATATTTTGGTAAAATTAATGTGAAAGCATCAACAAGTTTCTAATACCGTAAGATCATTACTTTGCTCAGTTTAAAAATAAGAATCCTTAAATTCTATGGTATCTGATTTATCTAGATCCCTTATGATACAGTATTTTACTTACAGTTTGTGGATTAATCTCCTCCTCTCCCATAGGTTCATCCATAATTTGCTGTCCATTCTGTGAAAAGCACAGCAAGTAGAAAGTTACCAACACAGATTTCACATCAGTTAAAGTTAAATGAAGGCAGACAAAACAAAATCACATAGGAATATTTTCACCCCTACAGGGTTCTAATGAAGTACCAAACCACCATATAAGTATGTAGTTGCCAATATGCAACAGGTTGTGCTTTAAAAGTTAACTATAAAAACATTTTCCATGGAAATGATATAATAAATGATGATTACCTTTCCAGGTGAGCCCTTCAGATTATTTTAATAGTTAAATGCATTACAAATGGTGTTATTTAAACCTCACTGAACATCATTTACAATACTTTCTTTGGCAAAACACATTCTAAATTCCAACTCCACTGATTAATCAGGGAAACTGATTATTTTGGGGGAAAAGTAAGCTAGATCTCCATATCAAAATCAATTCCAGATGCATAAAACATTTAAATGTCAAAAATAAAATTATAGAAGTATTAGAAGAAAATATAGGTAAATAATATTTATGGGGTAAGGAGGGTGGAAATCATAAAGGAAAAAAATGACATTTGAATCGATAAAAGTTTAAAATGTCATCTGTCAGACACAAAAAAGATAAAAGACAAATTGATTACAAAAAAAGCAACATATGACAAAGGGTTGGTATCCTCAATACATAAAGAACTTTGTTTTACAAACCTGTAAGAAAAAATGATGAACCTCAACAGAAATGAGCAATAAGGGAAAAAAGAGTTCAGCCTTAGTACTAATCAAACAAATGCATTTAACCGGAAGATACCTTTGCCTTTCAAACTGGTAATGATTAACAGAAAAAATAACACCCAGCACTAATATGAGTATGGGGAAAAGAGCACTCAGGATATATTGCTGGAGAAAGTATAAATCAGCACAACCTTACAGGAAGGTAATCTAAGTCTGTATTAAAACAAGTGTGCAAAGATGTACATACAAGAATGCTCACCATAACTTTTTCCAAAAAGAACTCCAAATTGGAAACCTAAATTCTTAACAATAGAGAACTAGTTAAATATATGATGGTACATTCATATAATGGAATACTATACAGTCATTAAAAATGATAATAAAGATGTAAATTTATTGACATGGAAAGACAGTCACATGTAATAAGTGAAAAAGCAGTTTACAAAAAAATATGGATTGTAATGATCCCATTTTAAATAAATATATACATATTTCAATGTATATATTTGTATGGGAAAAACTCTGTAAGGATATACACCAAAATGTTAACAGTGGCTATTTCTGGGTGGTAGAATTTTAGACAATTTAAAATATGTTTGTTTTTGCGTATCTGAATGTTCTAATGTGTCTACAATGAATATGTATTATTTGTGTAATAACAAAACAAAACAAAACCAGAAGTCAAGAACACAAGGTCTTCTCTAGTTACTTCAATGGAAAAAGGAGTAAATGTCCTTGACCACTTGTCTATTCAACAAATGTAGAAGGATCTAAGCTAACCATCTTTGGAGCATTACCAACTGAAAAATAAAAGGCAGCCCACTCATTACCCTACATCCCACATGAGGCAGATGCTCTGAATTTGAACTCTCTCTACTCTCTAAATCCCTATTTATCCATCCATTCATCCACCCATTTCATTTCATTCATGCTATGTTCTAGGCACCAAGCTGTAGATGAATGGTTAATAAAACATGGCCCCCAACCTAGAGATCTATCCTAGAGGATCTCACAGGTCTACTGACTTGTAAAAAGAGTACCTTTCATTTTCAAACACTCATAGAGTATGTTCCTAGGTTAGGGAATGCCTATACAATATTACAAAGCACAGAAATGGTGCTAAAATGCAGAAAAAGGGAGGCAGTTATAAAATCTTTATTATCCTAAGACACTTTCAGAGACTATAGTATTGCCCACTTCTATGGTAAGGACTCAAATAACTCCAGGAGACATCTTTCTCCCAAAAGCCACAACCATTTATTCAACTGAATACTGATCATTTTTATCCAAACATCACAGACAAACCTTAAACTAGCTCTTAAGAACACTAGTTTTGGAGTCAGACACCTAGACTCAAATTTCTGCTCTTACACTAAGTATGAAGCCTTGGACAAGTTATTGAAACTAAGCTGTAGTTTCTTCGTATGAGAAGTAGAGACTTAAAAGTCTCATCTTCAGAGAGTTGTGGTAAAGACTAAGTGAGATAAGTGATATAAAACTCTAAGCACAGTACCTGACACTTAGTAAACAATCAATGGTAGCCATTTTAATTACATCCAAAATTCAGTCACCCCTTTTATGGCTCACTAATCTGCTACTTCTCCTATATTTGCTATCTTAGTGAATGGTACCATCATTCATCTAGTAGTACAAACTAGATTTTCTCATTAATTGGTAGGCAGAGTTCTCTTTCTATAACACAGATCTGTTGAATGGCTCCCAATTATTTGACTTTTAGAACCCTTCATCTAACTGAGCTACAATTACACTTTCCATGGGAATATAATTTGAGAACCATCTGATCCTTGCAATTTTCAATGTAATACAAAGCAAGAATTACAACTAATAACTTACTTTTAAGGCCAACTGGTATAGTAGAAACAGCACTAAACTTGGAAGGTAGACCAGGGATAGAGTCCTAGGTCTGCCACTTATAAGCTTTATTATTTTGGGCAATTCAGACTGTCTCCTAGCCTATTATCTTATCTTTTCAAAATGAAGATACTTGCCCTGTCAATCCAAAGGGTTAATGTTAGACTCAAAACTGAGATAACTTAAAAGAAGTACTTTAAATCATAAAGCACCGTACCAATGCAAATTACTATTATTAAGGTGAGGTAGCTTCATGAGGATAAAATAATACTCCATAAAGTCCTTTTAATCTTGGAATCAAAACATTTCGGATTGGTAAGGGATCTTGAAAGTCTTTCGTTCCAAATAAACATCATATGCTTCAATTCTTTTTTTGCCATTCTCACCTAGATTTGAACACTATCAGGACATGAATGTACTACCTCACCAGGCAGCCTAGATAAAATTTTTCATTATATAGTAATTTTCCTCAGCTACAAACTCCCTTTAGTAGGATTACTAATATATGATGACTAACTTGCCTGTATTCTATCTGTAAAATAACTGGAAGTAAATCTACACCTACTACTGTAAACCATCCTGAGTCTGTTCTTTACTAGCCAACTCAAGTTCGTTCAAACATTCCTTTCAGATAGATGAGACCACCTTCTTTTCTGAGCATGCACCCAATTAATCTTAAAGGGTAGTATACAGAACTGCATTTAATTAATATTGCAGCCTTGATATGACCAATGAAGAGTAAAGAGCGTATCACCTCCCTTGTCCTAGATAATAAACTTATATTAATGCAGTTCACATATGCATTATTTTTGAAATGCCCAAAACACATTGCTGAATCATACTAAATTTTCTGTTGATTAAATCCTTGCCTTCTTCATACTGCGACTAAGCCCTGTATACTTGCTGGTACACTTACTCTCATGAATAAAGCCTTAAATTTTAAGTTTTGATTCATCTTTTTCTAGTTCTGATCCTCTATAGGATTGCTACAGCCTCTATAAAAAAGATTCTGAATCTGCTAATCAGCCTCTTCGCTATTTTCATCTTCATGTAATCCATAAATCTTATATTTCTATTCTAAACAATTCACCCAGCCAATTAACAGTAATATACTAACAAAGCAATCTGAAAAAAAAATTAAGTGAAACATGATCTTAAGGTAGTTTATGCTCTATCTTTTGCAAAAATATCTACTTCCTTTCTGAGTTTAGGAAAGATTGAAAATTTTGAACAATTTAGTTTTAAGGAAGGAAAATATAAAAGCCAACATTATCCTACATATTAGTGAAGCTTTACAAAAATTTACTTTAAAAAGCACTTTTACTTCAATCCTTTCATCAAAACAAGGATTCAAATACTACCTACTAGAAATGAGCATAATTACTCATGCAGCTAGTAAGTTTCCTTTTTGAAAAATGACTCCTGGCTTCACTAGAGATTAGGTTACATGGGCCATCAGTCTGACTTGATACTGCAATTTCTATAGTTCCAAAAGTTCAAGGAATAGTACCTATTAAATAAGAAAACTTATTTAATTTTAAGAAACAGATAGAAAAAACATATGGTCTGCATCTCACTAGTACCAGGTTTAAACCCCAGCTCTGTCACTTACTGCTATAGTTACCTGGCCTTGGGTAAGTTACTCAACATCCTGAGCCTCAGTCTCTTCATCTGTAAGATGCACATAATATCTACCTCACAGGGATGTTGTACTTAAATGGATCCACCAAAGGATAGTAGATGCTCAGTAAATGCTACTTTCTGTTCCCTCTCTTTTGCCTGAATTGTGTAATATATACATTTCTACAGTTAACTTCTAAAGACATAATGCAATGAAGAAGTACAGGAGAGTGCTGAGATACTTGTTTTGCTACTTAATACAGCCAATTTCCCACCAACCAGGGTGAAAGAGATCATTCATAAGTGTAGTATATTTTTATACAATGTGGCCAAAGAATGAGTACAGACAAAAAAGAATAGTTTAAAAGTGAGGCAAATGTATTTATCCTCTCTCATCCCACCATTATGCCTTCCAGCCAAAAAACTGCAGAGCTTGGCAGATTGTACATATGCAAATATTATGTGAAATACTGGAAAAGGTTAGGAAATGCTAATCATGCTTTACTCTGTTAGTCTGAAATGTGTAAAAGTCAAAAATAAGAATAAAGTACAATATGGGTCTCATCAGAACAAATCAGACAAAGGAGACTGTTAGCCTGCATTTCAGCAGGAATTGTTTTCAAAATAACTTCTAAGGTTGTGGAATGAAATTATCACTAAAATCATCTTTCTGGTTTAAAAAGGATGAACAATTAAAAAAAAAGATCAAACCAGTAATTCTGAACCAAGGTTTCAGGACTTCTAGAGTATTCCCAAGTATTTTAAGGAAAATTCTCAAATGTTAAAAATAAGAATACTTTACTAAATAAAAATTTCGTTTTAAGCAACTTTATTAAACAGATTGTTTTGTTGTAATGGTACGTTACAACAATGCACATTTCTAGGTTGCTATTTGATACCTTTGAAGAAAGTATAAAATACATTAAAAAAATGCTTTTAGTCCAGCAGGAGATCATCATGTACAAGTATACTAGAACTAAAAAAATCATCTGTGACTGACGATATGCTACCTTGAGATTACTAGGAAATATCATCTACTGACATCCTCCTACATAGGAATGAAATATACATATGAACACTGGGAGAAAAGAATTCTTCACAGAGAATAACAGCCTGAAATAATAGGAAAGGAGGAGGAAAAGAAAGGGTCCAGAGGCCTGGTGTACTAATTTGGAGACCAGGTTGTAGGAATGAGCAAGGACCGTATTTTTTTTAACCACCCTCAAGTTTCCACAAGTATTATTTGCCTTCCAAACTCCCTGAAATCAGCAGTGGCTCTCCTGCCCAAAGCATATGCAATAGGAGTCCCATGAAGCTGCTGAGGATGAGGCATGAGAAACCTCTCTTGAATTTCAGTTCAGATACCATCAAATTGTTCAGAATCCAAAAAATCTTCTATGCAATCACATTGAAACAATAAGAAACAAGCATTTTATATTCTTAATAAGGAATGTATATAATCCTTACCAATATGACAGGATTAAGAATCAGCTCCTCATTTATCCTAAGGAAATATCAGAGATGTGCATAAAGACTTATGTACAGTGATATTCATCATACTCATTATACTGAAAAATAGAAAACAATCTAAATGACCAACAGGGGACTGGTTAAATAAATCATAACACATCTATTCATATGTAGGAATACTATGCAATGGTTAAAATAAGGGCCTCAAAAAATTAATGATGCAAAAATATGCTTGTAATATATTAAATTAAAAAGGATACAAAACTATACAGCATGACCCAATTTTGTGCCCCCCCCAACATGTGTGTATGTAACTGGAAAAATATATATCAAATCTTATCAGTAGTTACCTGGGTCATAGGATTTTCTTCTTGTACTGTATTTTCAAAATTATATGCATTTATTATTTATTATTTTTATAATGAGGAAAAAACACAATCAATATAATTGGAAAAATCCATTATTTCTAGTTAAGTTGCCCTTATGGGTTGCTTTGCTATTCCTCAAGCAACTGAAGGCCTGCTAGTACTCAAGACTGTTCTATTTTCTAGACTAGGGTAGAAATGACCTCTGGTTATATCCATGTTTTTAAGTTTTAGAGGACCCTTTCAGAAGCTTTTTTTTCCTGTATGGTCCTGTGGTTGTGGCCTCGGAAAATAGATACACTTTAGGCCTGAAACCACCTTATGTTTTTTGGAGTGTACCCCTAAGGGGAATTCTGCTTATGAAACAGGAGTATGTTGAGGTAAGAATAAAGAAATGAAAACACAGTAGCCAAAATTAAATCTGCATTGTGAATAGCAAATATTAGAATCGACACTGCAGAAAACGGAATCCATGCCACAGAGGACAAACTTGAATAAATGAAAAAAAATGAAAGAAAAGATTAAAAAACTATGGAGGACAGACATAGAAATAATCTATGAGTAACAGATGTTCCTAAAGAAAAAAAAAACAGAGCATTTTAATCAATCAAAAGTATAAGAAAACTTTCCAGTTCTGAAAAAAAAAATACCTGAGACTGGAGACTGAGAAGGTTCAACAGAGATCATCAACACCAAGACATATCCTGGCAAATGTTTTTAAATTTCAAGGATAAAGATATAATCCTACAAGCATACAAGCAGAAAAAAATAGGTTATTTTCAAAGGAACTAAAATCAGAATGACCTCAGATTTTTCCTCTGCAACAATAAAATGCCAGAAGACAATGAAGTAATGACTTACAGAGAGTTGAAAGGGAAAAGTTATGATCTAAGAATTGTATACCTTGTCCTAGTTTTTCATGTACAAAGGTCACAGGAAATTATTCTTAGATCAGCAAAATCTTATAAAATTTCACCATCCTGGTAGTATCTTTTTTCATAAATTGTTCAAAGGTATGTCCTAGACCATTGAAAGAGAATCAAAATAAGAACTTAAGAACACTGAGGTAGGGAAGAACTGGTGAAGTATACTGACATCAACTTAGTATCTAGAAACAAATGAATAAAATAATTAACCCCACTAAAGGAGAAAGGGTCAATAATGAAGAGTAAATAGTTGATATAAGTATATAAACAATATAAAACTTAGAAAGTTAAAGGTAAGATTTGTAATCTCAAGCTAAATTAATGTAGACTCAAATAAAAGAGGTAGTGGAAGAAGGGAGAAAAAGATTCTCAGTTCTCTCTGTCCTAAAAGGATTATTTAAAAACCACTATTTTTAGTAGTTAGCTAATAAATATAAATTTTGGAATGTTTTAAGAAACCATATGATAACCAAAAATTGTATTTCTTTATTACAGTCCAAATCACTAGAGAAGATAATAACTGGCAAAGACTGTAAAAACTACTTTATGAAAGCATCACATTCAACCCTAAGAACATAAGGTAGGTATAATCACCCCTACTTTACAGATGAGGAAACCAAGGCTCAGCAAAGTCAGTGAATGGCAAGAGTAGGACTCAAACCCAGGTCTTTCTAGCTCTACAATTCTTTCTTCAGTATTTCATAACCTCCTCAAACAAAAACAATCCATATGTCAGAAGAAAAAAAACCCACAAAGAAAGAATAAAAAACTTAAGATGATAGAAATCATTTCAAAAGAAATAATGTAAGAAATGTAAAGTTTAAAGTGTCTAATTTAAAGAAAGTGTCTTACTGGAATTTGATGCTATTACAGAATTACTGACATTTTTATGAGGGATGATGTTATGGTGGTTATGTGTTTTTAAAAGTCTTCATCTTTTAAGAAATATAAATGAAATATTTACATCTGAATATATGTATCTAGGATTAGCTTCAAAATAATCCACTGGAGCCAGGGTGGGGAAGAGAGAATGTGTGTGTGGGCATGAGGGGAGTACAGATAAAATAAGATTGGCCATGAGTTGACAATCTTGGAGGCTGGGTAATGGGAATATGGTAGTTCATTATACTATTCTCTCTATATTATTCTCTCTTACTATGGTAGTTCACTATACTATTCTCTCTATACTATTCTATACTATGTGTTTGAAATACTTGATAATAAAAACTTTAAGAGTGACAGGTTATATCTTTTAAAAGGTTAAAAAGCCCATACAATTATTTACTGCTTTAAAGAGAAACTCAAACAAAAGACGTAAGACTAGAAAAGCATAATGAAAAAGAAAGAGTTTGTAATATTGAGGCCAAAAATAAAATGTGAGGCAAAAACCTATAGCCAATTAAAAAGATCATCTGATTTGGACTAAAAATGTAATTAGCATTTAATACATATAGCAATAATAATTGCTATCATTTACTGAGCAATTACCACACACCAGGCAAGTGTTAAGTACTGTAGATCACCTTTGATGCTTCTAACAACTCTGTGAGGCATTATCACTAATTTACAAATGAGGAAATTAAGCCAAGATGGGTATGTCAATCTTTTTAAGCACTATATCCTAAGCCCCTAGCAAAATGCCTGGCACAAAGTAGGTGCTCAATAAATATTTGTCAAATAAATAAAAAAGTCTAATATTGTGCCTAAGGCTAGTAAACAGGGCCTAAATTCAAACCCAAGTCTGAATCTAACACCCCTGCTCTTAATCACATTTAAATCTTTTTAATAACGATATATCTTAGTAAGAGTAAAAATGTTTTTTTCCTTCTGTGTGTGTTTCACTATTTTTCAGATCTTCTACAATTAACATGTTATTTTTTCAAACAAGTCACTAAAAACATTAAATCATAGACTAACCACAAAACACAAAAGATGTTTTGGGGACTATAACATGAAATGAACAAACACAAAACAGGAGGGGAAACTTTAGCACACTAGTATCAGCTAGCATAATAAATGAAATAAGGACAAAGCATTTGAAGTAATTTACATTAGATTAGGTAGATATTGAATTTTATAATGCAAAAAGAATATGGGTCCTTTTCAAGTATCTATGAAAAATTATAAAGAGTATGTCTAAACCATAAAGTAAATCCAAAAGTCTTCAAAGCAGGAATTTTACAGATCATATTTTCTGATTATGATAAAGAAAGTGAATAAAGAAATAAAGCAGTCATTCAGAAATTAATATTCTTATAAAAAACTACTGGCTCAAGGAATTAATAACCACAGCCATCCCTTACGCAATGCTCATTTTGTTCAAAATACAGTGTTAGCCATGTTACATATATTCTCATTTAATCCCAATTAATCATTAATAAACCATGAGATGTGTTATTATGTATAGCAGAGAAGAAAAAACTGAGTAACTTTTCCAAGATCACAGAGCTATTAGGTTTGCAGATAAGATAACCGAACCGAAGTCTGAATCCAAAGCTCGTACTCCTACACAGAAATGCTGTTAGAATTCATGTATAGACATCTACCTTTGCTCATTTTTCTCTATAAAGTTTTTTAATCAAAAGTAGAGAACCTAGAGTCCTCCATAACACATGTTCTTAAAGTGTCCATTTGTTAACTCTACTATTCTAAGAGGGTAATGGTTCATTTTTCTAACATATTCATGTTCAGACATAATATTTAAAATCATAATCTCCTAAAAGCAATCCCTTTGAATATATTCACTCTCAATAGGGCATTTAAAGAAGGAAGAAACCGTAAAATTAGATAAAACAAAGTAGGGAATATAAGGTAAACATGATTTGCCGTAAATTTATTTCTAAAAAGCAGTGTGACTGTGGAAAAGTCACTATTTTTTGGTACTTATCTGCAATCTGTAAGAGTTAGATGGAACCTTGGCCAGCATGGATTTGAAAGTTTGCCATAGGACTGTGGGCAAGTCCTTAAGCCTCTCTTGAGTTGTGGTTTCTTCATGCATAAAATATGTGGTTATCTAAGAGCTCTTCCAGCTTGACAATGTTATAATCTTGTGACTTTAATCCTTAAACTTTAAGGATTAAAGTTATTAAAGATTTTCTAGGGTTTTCACCTGAGGAAATTACTGATTCTGTATTTAAAGCTGTTTTTATGTTATTTCTTTTTTTTTTTTTTAGGAGAGAGAGAGAGAGAGAGAGAGAGTGTGTGTGTGTGTGTGTGTGTGTGTGCGCGCGCGCGCCACCTGCGCGCGCTTGCGTGCACACCGACACACAAAGGGAGGGAGAGACAGAATCTTAAGCAGGCTCCACGCCTCAGGGCAGAGCCCGAGGATGCGAGGCTCCTTCTCACAACCCTGAGATCATGACCTGAGCAGAAATCAAGAGTTGGGCACTTAACTGACTGAGCCACCCAGGCGCCCCTTTATGTTATTTCTAAGTCTAATTCTTTCTTTCTTTTTTTTTTTTTAAAGATTTTATTTATTTATTTGACAGAGAGAGAGATAGCGAGAGCAGGAACACAAGCAGGGGGAGTGGGAGAGGGAGAAGCAGGCCTCCCGCCGAGCAGGGAGCCCGATGTGGGACTCGATCCCAGGACCCTGGGATCATGACCTGAGCCGAAGGCAGACGCCTAACGACTGAGCCACCCAGGCGCCCCTAATTCCTTCTTTCTTATCTGCATCCAAAATACAGTTTTATCTATATCCTTCAGCGGTGCCTTTGTACCCAACTGTAAACAAGGATAATGTCAAAGAATGATTGTATAAATACTGTCACCTGAAAGAGAAGTACTAAGAAAAAGAAAACATTATTTTCCTGTGAAGAGTAAGGAACCTAAAGCAATTTTATAATTTCCACAATCCAATTTTACTATTTTTTTAAGATTTTATTTTTAAGTAATTTCTACATCCAACACGGGGCTCAAACTTACAACCCCGAGATCAAGAGTTGCATGCTCCACTGACTGAGCCAGCCAGGTGCTCCCAATTTTACTATTCTTATTTCACTAGTGTTGAAAATTAAGTGTCAACTTGTTTTTTTAAGCTCCTCTATCTACTCCGAAACCTATTCCTGCCTTCCTAATACCTTAGTACTCTAATGGAGTTGGCAGTATTTTCCAAACCTGTCTGATGATCAGAATCACCTAAGATTCCTGGTAATGATACACTACCTGGCCTTATCCGAAAATGAATCAGAAGTTCCAGAAGCCCCATGGTATTTCATTTTTTAAACAGCTACTTTAGATGATTCCTGTGATTAGACAAGTCTGGGAAATCAGTGTAGAGAAAAGATCGTGGGCTTTGGAGTCTGACATATTAAGCTTCAAAACCTGACTATGCCCTTTTTTATAGGTGTGACTTTGGGCAAGTTACTTAACACGAGCTTCAGTTTTCTAATCCACAAGATTTGGATACTAGTTATGTTGGAGGTTGTGGTAAAGTTCATTGTGTCTTGGGTGTTCAGTGTTAGCTTCTCTTTCTTCCTGCTCGCCTTGCCAGAGGAAATGACAAATAACAAATATTTGAGGGGATTCTGATGAGTCTCTTATCCTAATGGGTACACTTCCATTTTGAGGGCTAAAAATTTGAGTACTAGATAACTCTTTAATGCATTACTTGGGTTGGCTAATTTAAGAGTCTAAGGAACAAGTCTAATGATTTCTTCTGGTTTCCAGAGGCTTACCGAAGCCCTCCTACCTAAAACAGATACACCATGATGATGGGCTTCAAAGCTCAAGCTTTTGTTATGTGACTATGGCAAAATGACCTGAATCTCTGTTTCCTCACTGATAAAACAAGTGGTGCTTGAAAGTCTGCTGAACTGAACCCAATATATGTTACTGATAATGTAATGGTTAACAATCACTTAAAATTATATAGTCTTATAAAGACACTTATGAACAAAAAGAAGACAGCAATAATAGCCTGCAAGTAGTAAACTGAGACAGAATGGGATTTGCTCAAATACACAATAAATCAGAGCTTAACATCCAAGCAAAATTCCTATTTGTGTAGTATCAACTGTATCTTAACACAAAGTGTTTTAGACAAGTTTGGAGTTGAATTTACTTAGAAAAAAACAATCCAAACTACTCGCTCATTAAAAAAATATGTGTATACATATTTAAAAATTACCAAAGGTATAAACACAACCTGGCAGCAAGGTTTATTTCTGAAAAAATAATCAAAGATAAAAGTTCCTAATTATAGCTCCATGTTAATTCTAGCTGTACATGTATTAAGCATAAACACTATTAATAAGTGCATTTTACTAAAAATTGTTGGCATTGTTCAGATAAACTATAAAATAACTAAAAGAAGCTTAAGAAATTTTTAAAAAACTAAAAATCTGGGAATGTTCATTCAAGACAGGAGGTTACCCTCAATTCTTAAATATAAACGATAAGAAAAAAAAACCAAACCTTGAATCTTATTTAAAGTAATTTAAAGAACCATAGCTTTTCTCTCAATTTATTCAAATTATTCTTTAATGCAACTAATTTTTAAATTTAATTCCTGCCCTTTGCTTGTTATGTTAATTTCCAAAAATATAATATTTTTACTATTTTGAATGAGATTTTTTTCCATTACCATTTTTTAAAGATATTATTTATTTATTTGACAGAGAGAGAGAGAGAGAGAGAGAGAGAGAGAGAGAGAGCATGAGCAGGAGGAAGGGCAGAGGGAGAAGCAGACTCCCCGCTGAGCAGGGATCCTGATGCAATGCTCGATCCTGGGACTCTGGGATCATGACCCAAGCCGAAGGCAGACACTTAACCAACTGAGCCACCCAGGTACCCCTACCCTTTTTAACTAGGAAAGCTATTCATTGATTTCTGAATATGTATTTTGTATAATACCACCTTATGAGACTATCATTAGTTTTTAAAGAACCTTTTTAGTGGCTTCCTTAGATTATCTAAGTAGAGGGGCGCCTGGGTGGCTCAGTCGTTAAGCGTCTGCCTTCGGCTCGGGTCATGGTCCCAGGGTCCTGGGATCGAGCCCCGCATCGGGCTCCCTGCTCAGCGGGAAGCCTGCTTCTCCCTCTCCCACTCCCCCTGCTTGTGTTCCCTCTCTTGCTGTGTCTCTCTCTGTCAAATAAAATCTTAAAAAAAAAAAAAGATTATCCAAGTAGATAATTATATCATCTATGAATAGTAATTTTTTACTATTCTTTTGAATACTCTGATTTTCTTGTCTAATTGCATTAGCAAACTCTTTCTAGAGTATAAAATAGAGGTGAAAACAGCAGGCATAGTTTTAATGAGATTGACTTAAAATATGTACCCATCAGGCATGATGCTGGCTATTGGTCTGAGACTGTTTTTTAATAACATTAAAGACACACCCTTTTATTCCTATTTTACTAAGTTTTTAATTGAAATAGACATTGAATTTTATCTAGTGCTGACTTTTTTTTAACTTTTAAATTAATGATTAGATTCACAGGAAGTTGGAAAAATAAAAGAGTGGTCCCATATACCTTTAACCCAGTGGTTACATCTTACATAACTTCCTGTCAAAACCAGGAAATTTATACCAGTACAAAGCCCAGACCTTATTCAGATTTCACTAGTTTTACAGGTTCTTGTGTGTGTTCTAAGCAACTTATCACATTGTAGGTTCCTGTATCTACCACCACTATAAAGATACTGAACAGTTAGTTTATCAACACCAGGATCTTGTGTGCTGACCCCTTTATAACCACACCCACCTCCCTCCTGCCCCTTTCTAACCCTTGCAACTACTGATCTTGTCTCCATTTCTACAATTTTGTCATTTCAAGAATGTTATGTTAATGGAATCATACAGTATTTAAAGTTATTCACGGAATATAAATTCATCCTTGAGAGTCATCCAAATTGCTCCATGTATCAATAAGCCATTCCTTTTAGTTGCTGAGTAGCATTCTAGTGTGGAGGTATCACAGCTTGTTTAACCATTCACCCACTGAATGACATTTGGTTTCTAAGTTTTGGATATTACAAATAGAACTGCTATGAAAATTTGTGTACAGACTTCTGTGTGGACATTCGTTTTCATTTCTCTGGGATCAATGTCCAGGAGTATGACTGTTGGGTCATACAATAAGTTGATGTTTAGTTTTTAAAGAAACAGCCAAACTATTTTCCAGAAAGGCTTTATCATTTTACACTTCCACTAGCAATGCATGAGAGATCCAGTTTGTCCACATCCTCAGCAAAATTCAATATTGCCACTATTTTTTATTTTGGCTGTTCTAATAGGTGTGTACTGATAGCTCATCATGATTTTAATTTCCCTGATAGCTAGCCATGTTGACATCTTTTCATATGCTTATTGACTATCCATATATCCTCTTCAGTGAAATGCTGTTCGTCTCTTTTGTCAGATTTCTAAATGGATTGTTGAGCTTAAGTTACTGTTAAGTTTAGAGAGTTCTTTATATATTTTAGATACAAGCCCTCTCAGATACAAGTTTGCAAATATTTCTACCCAATCTGTAACTCGTCTTTTCATTGCCTTAACAGGGTTGTTTTCATAGAGCAAATGTTTTGAATTTTAATAAAGTCTAATTTTTTTCCTTTTATGGATTGTTTGGTGTCTGGTCTAAGAATTCATTTAGCCCAAAGTCCTGAAAAGTTTCTTCTAGGTCTAAATTCTAAAAGTTTTATATTTTACATTTAAATCCATGCTACATTTTTTTCTGTTTGCGTTTTTTCTTTTTTGTGTCTTTTTATCAGACTTTTTTTTTCTATTTTCTATTTTAAATCCAGTATAGTTAATATGGTGTTATATTAGTTTCAGGTGTACAATACAGTGATTCAACAATTCTATACATTACTCATTGGTCATCAAGGTAAGTATACTCTTAATTCCCCCATGATACATTTTGAATTAGTTTTGTATAAGGTGTGATGTTGAGGTGCACTATAATTAATGATTATAGTTATATAGTTATATATATATTATATAGTTATATATATATATTATATAGTTATATATATATAATGATTATAGTAAAATAGTTTCACCCATGGATGTGTAACTGCTCCAAGCACCACTGTTGAAAAGGCCATCTATCCTTTTTCCATTGAACTGCTTTTGCATCTTTGATAAAAATCAACTGGCTGTACTTGTATGGGTCTATTTCTGCATTCTATATTGAACTCACGACCTGAGCTGAGATCAAGACCTGAGCTGAGATCAAGAGTCGGACACCCAACCTGACTAAGCTACCCAGGTGCCCCTGTGTTTATCCTTTTACCAATACCACAGAATTTTGATTGCTGAAGTGTCAATTTTGATCACTGAAGCTTAAAATTGGGTTGATCCTTCCACTTTATTTTTATCTTGCATTAGATATTTTAGTTCCTTTACCTTTTGAATTTCCAGGACTAGGCTGAATAGCAGTGGTGAGAATGGACATCCTTGTCTTTTACTTGATATTAAAGGAAAAGCATTCAGTCTTTCACCATTAAGTATGATGTTATCTGTGGGTTTTTTCTGTGTATTCTTTATCAAACTAAGTTCCCTTTTATTCTTAGTTTGATGAGTTATTATGAATGTTTAATTCAGTTTAATGCATTTTCTGCACTGTTAACATGATGTGATTTTTCTTCCTTTTTAATATGGTGGGCTATACTGAATGATTTTTGAATATCGAACCAGTTTTACATCCTTGGAATAAAATCCATTTGATCACAGTGTATAGCTCTTTTCATATATTGCTTGATTTCTTTTGCTAATATTTTGTTGAGAATACTATGTTTATGTTCTTGAGGGATACTGGTCTATAGCTTTCTTTTCTGTACTGTCTTTAGGTCTTGGTTTCAGGGTAATACTGGCCTCATAAAGTGAGTTATGAAGTGTTTCCTCTTCTATTTTCTGGAAAAGACTATATAATTCATATTATTCCTTTATTCTTGATATTCTAGATCGTTCTTTTAAAAGCACTCAGTCGTTAAGTGTCTGCCTTCAGCTCAGGTCATGATTCCAGGGTCCTGGGATCGAGCCCCACATTGGGCTCCCTGCTCAGCAGGAAGCCTGCTTCTCCCTCTCCCACTCCCCCTGCTTGTGTTCCCTCTCTCGCTGTGTCTCTCTCTGTCAAATAAATAAATAATATCTTTAAAAAAAATAAAGTAAAATTTCCTTCCTGCTTGAAACTACCTGTAGTAGTTCTTTCAGGGTCTGCTATAGACAAATTCTCTTAGCTTTCCTTCATCTGAGACTGTTTTGAGTGCACCTTCATTCCAGAAGGATATTTTCACTGGGTATAGAATTCTGGGTTGACAGTTCTTTTCTTTCAGCATTTGAAAACTGGTGCCATTTTCTTCTGGCTTCCATGGTTTCTAATGTGGTATGTGCTGTCATTTGAATGTTCCCTTATATGTAATAGTTCATTTCTCATTAGCTGCTTTCAAGATTCTTTGCTTTACTTTTAGTTTGATTACAAATTTTTAAAAATTGTGGTAAAATACACACAACATAAAATTTACCATCTTAAACACTTTTTAGTGTATAGTTCAGTGTGTTAAATATATTTATACTGTTGTGCAACCAATCTCCAAAACATTTTCATCTTGCAAAATTGAAACTCCATACCCATTAAACAAGTTCTCATTTCCAAAGGTTTGATTTTGATGTGTCTGGGCATGGATTACTTTGGGTTTATCTTGTTTGGGGTTCAGTCAGTTTCATGAATCTGTAGATTTTGTCTTTTGCCAAACTGAGCAAGTTTAGGCCATTATTTCTTCAGGTCCACCCTTTTTCTTCACTTTCTGGGACTATGGTGACATGGATGTTAAATCTCTTGTTAATATTCCCCAGGCTCCTAGGCTTTTTTTTTTGGTCAGTTTTTTTCCTCTGTTGTTCCAATTAGGTAACTGGATCAATTTCAAAATTACTCTTTCCCGTTACCCCCACTCTTCTATTAAGCCCATATAGTAAGTTTATTTTAGTTACTGTATCTTTCAGTTCTAAAGTTTCCATATTCTACTTTATATCTTTTGAGACAATTTTTTTTTCATTTGTTTCGAATGTGTTTGTGATTGCTCATGGAAGCATTTTTATGATGGCTGCTTTAAAATCCTTGTCAGATAATTCTAACACCTGAAGCATCTTGGTGTTGGTAGCTGTTGACTTTTTTCTCATTCATGTTGTCATTTTCTTGGTTCCTAGTACAGTGACCTTCAATTGTATAATGGACATTTTGGAGAGAAGACTGAATCCCATTTAATCATTTTTCAGCTGGCAGTCTACTAGGTGAGAATTAGTGTAAGGGCAGGGTGAATGTGTATGTTCAGCTTCCTGCTGGGCCCCACTGACACCACCCTGGCTAAAGTGGTGCAGTGACTCTTGCTTTTTTGAATAGGAGTGGGATGGAAGTTAGTTCCATTCCTGGTACCAGTGAAAGTGGGGAACCAACCTGCACCATCGCATTGCCTCTGAGTAGCGGTACAAGCTCATCTACCTAATGGATCACACTGCCAATAGGGAGAAAGAAAGCAGGGGGCTGACTTGCACTGCTTTGTTGCTGTAAGGTAGAGTGGAAAGTTCAGCTTCCTTAAGGGCCCAACTAACAGGGGAGGGAAGAAGGGGAAGTGGAGTGCCAACCAGCCCTGCCATCCACCATTTTGTTCTGTCTTGTAGATGCCAGATGAGGGGCAGGGAGGCTCAGCTGCCCACTGGGCCCCAATGACATCAGGAAAGAAGGGAAGCAGAATTGACTAGTCCACCTCCAACCATCTTATTCTGCCTTGTTGATTTTAGGTGAAGGTATAAGCTCAGCTCCTCACTGACACAGGGCAAGGGGAGGCTTAGTGGGGACTACCCCAGCCTCACACCACCTTGTTAAGTTTCACTGCTTCCAGATTGGGATGGAGGCTCAACTGGCTCCTGGACCCCACTGACACTACCTTAGTGAGAGCATCACCTCCTTCTGCAGGTGGTGGCACGGGGGGGGGGGGGGGGGCGCGGGGCAGTGAGGGAAGATCAGATCCTGCTCACCCTGCCAAAACCACCCAGCAGGGGGAATCAAAGTGCTATCTGCTTTTGCTAGGCAGGGAATGGGGAGATCAGGTCCTTGATCTGCACAGCCAACATCACTGAGTGGAGGAATTCAAGCACTGCCACTTGCTTCTTTGGTGTAGGGTGGGATTTTTCTGGGGTGTTTGGCTACAGTAGGGTGAGTACTGTCAAAAAGATTTACTATTGTTAGGCTACCCTTTCCTCATTCACTTGGCTAAAGAGAACAGGCTTTTCTTGGAGTCCCTTTTGTCTGTGTCTATTGGTGGTTCAGGTTGGAGGCTTTTACAGGACCTGTCCAAGATATATGGGAGGCAATAAAAAAAACCCAAGGAACTCACTATTTGTGTCATTCTTTGAGTCCCAAAGTCTGTAGGCAGTCTCCCTTCTTGTTTCCACCTTTCAGAGTGTTCCTGTACTTGTTTGATGTGTTATGTCTAAGGTGTTTTAGTTGTAAAAGAGGACCTAGGAGGAATAGGGCTTCTCCAACTTGGCAGAACCAGAAGTCTCCTCCAAGTGATTAATTTTTATGTTGAAAAAAACATTTCTTTGTTTTGTGTATGTGTGTTTTAAAAGGAACTTTATTGGGTGTCAGGGGTAATAATATTTACTTTCTAATATTCCACATTATGCTTAAAAGTACACTATGGAAAACTGCTATAACATTATAGATCATAATTTTCTTCTAAAGTTCCAATTATATTTGTTTGGAACATTCCTGGCTAATTCAGCTTGCTTCAGGTTATTTAACTGCCTGTCCACCTCAGTACTTTTAAACTGTAACATTCCAAAGGAAATAATCCTATTTCATTCATCATCACCTAGTAATATACTTCACACTCAGAAGAGCCAGGGGGAAAAGTTCACTTTAAAACTCATTTACAGGGGTGCCTGGGTGGCTCAGTCGGTTAAGCGTCTGCCTTCAGCTCAGGTCATGATCCCAGGGTCTTGGGATGGAGCCCCGTGTCAGGCTCCCTGCTCAGCAGAGAGCCTGCTTCTCCCTCTCCCTCTCCTCCTCCCCCCTCCCTGTGCTCTCTCTTTCTTGCACTCTCTCTCATGTTCTCTCTCTCACTCTCCCTTAAATAAATAAATAAAATCTTAAAAAAAAACCCCACATTTATGAGCTCTTTTTAATAATCCAAAGGAAATCCTTTAAAAAAAAAAAAAAGCAAGCAGGCTCCACACTCAGTGTGGGGCCTGAACTCATGACCTTGAGATCAAGAGTCACATGTTCCACCGACTGAGCCAGCCATGTGCCCCAGGAAATCTTATTTTTAATTTGTCTGTGACATTTCTCTCTTTAAGTAACCCCCCTTACTGCTTATACCAATAGCCAGCAGGAACTTGAAGGAAAGGAGGCAAACAGGCTTTGTTTTGCATTTTCCTACTTCTTTAAATGAAACACCTGTATATCTCAGTTAATCTAAATGAGTATTTAATTTTTGAGTCTAGACATGTGGTTTTGATTGACCTTCAATTATTTCCTGTACTCTTGCTTTAAATAAGAAACTACAGAATAGTATAACAACACTGAGGAGACTGTAATGAAAAATATCACTGCTTCAATTTTTGCTTTCTTGCTATAATTTTCTATAATTAACATTAACTCTTTGTTGTATTCCTCTAGAAACTCTGCTCTGGCTGGGAAAAGGGGTGGTCCAGGTAATGAGGTAACATAAGGTATCTCCATAGAACATAGGACTCTATTGACCCAGTTGGAAAAATCAGTGTTCTAGGAAAAGCTTTGAATTTATCACATATAAAAATGAAAAAAAAATCTTTTGAAAGCACAGATTGAAACTAAGTTTTCTGAAGAACTATGTACAGACAGTCCCTGACTTATGATGGTTTGACTTATAATTTTTCGACTTGACAATGGTGCAGAAATGATTATTTAATTTCATTCAGTAGAAACCACGCTTTGAATTTTTATCTTTTCCTGGGCTAGCAATATGTGGTAAGACACTCTCTCATGATGCTGGGCAGTGGCAAGGAATGGCAGCTCCCAATCAGCCATGTGATCACAAGGATAAACAACCAATACACTTAAAGCCATTCTGTTTTTCACTTTCAGTACAGTATTCAATAAATTATATGAGATAACCAATACTTTGTTATAAAATAGACTTTGTGTTAGATGATTTTGCCCAACTCTAGGCTAATATAAGTGCTGAGCATGTTAAAGGTAAGCTAGGCTAAGCTGTGACATTAATATGATAGGTGTATTAAATGCATTTCCAACTTATGATGGAACATAATCCTATTTAAGTCAAGGAAGATCTGTATACAATATAACATAGACAAGGATCTTCTATTAACAGCATTAATGCAAAAACCCCACTTAAGTCTCCAAATCAGTAAAAAATAAGCACAAGAGGGGCGCCTGGGTGGCTCAGTTGGTTAAGCAACTGCCTTCGGCTCAGGTCATGATCCTGGAGTCCCTGGATCGAGTCCCACATCGGGCTCCCTGCTCGGCAAGGAGTCTGCTTCTCCCTCTAACCCTCCCCCCTCTCATGTACTCTTTCTCTCTCTCATTCTCGTTCTCTCAAATAAATAAATAAATCTTAAAAAAAAAAAAATTAAAAAAAAAAAATAAGCACAAGAATTAATTACGTATACAAGTAGACAATAAGCACACGAAAAGATCCTTAACATCCTTAGTTATAAGGGAAATGCAAATCAAAACCACAATGAGATACCACTTCTTACACACTACAAAGGCTATAATGAAAAAGACAATAACAAGTGTTGATGAGGATATGGAGAAACTGGAACCCTCATACACTGCTGGTGGGAATGTAAAATGGTTTAAGCAAGTTGGAAAACAATCTGTCGGTAATTCAAAATATTAAACATAGACTTACCATATAACACAGCAATTCCACGCCTAGGTGTATACCCAAGAAAATCAAAAACATATGTTCACATAAAAACTTGATACAAAATGTTCATAGCAGCATTATTCACCATAGCAAAAAAGTGGAAACAACCCCAATGTCCATGAACTGACAAATGGATAAACAAAATGTGGTATATCCATACAGAATATTACCCAGCCATCAAAATGAAGCATTGATACATGCTATAACATGGATGAACTTTGAAAACGTTAAATGAATGATGTCAGACACAAAGGTCACATATGATATGATTCCATTAATATGAAATGTCCAGAATAGGCAAATATAGAAAGTAGATTATTGGTTGCCAGGGGCTGGGGGAAAGAAGGAAAAGGGACTGACTGCTAATGAGTATGGGGTTTATTTTGGGGGTGATGAAATGTTCTGGAATTAGATAGTGGTGATGGTTGCAGAACCTTGTGAATATACTAAAACCCACTGAACTGTATACTTTATAAGAGCGAATTTTGTGGTATGTAAGTCGTATCTCAATTTTTAAAAAAAGATTAATTAGGGCTATTTAACCTAACAGGTGGTAAAAAAAAAAAAAGGAAAAAAACCCCACCAAGGATCATGTAAACTTTCTTTAAATTTCCTTTTCTTATACTATAGCAAGATAAATGGTAACTTTTTCAGGTTGAGTAAGATCCTGTTTTCTGACACTTTGAGGGAGTGTCAAATAGATTTTTCTGAAGAGATGCAAATATAAAGAGGTAATGATTTAATTAGCAGCAATTCAAAAACAGAGCACAGTTACCCAAGCACACACCTAGGGACTTCTATATAAAGAGCTGTTAACTAATATCTGGACATCACCCCCCCCTTTTCCAAATACTGTAGTTTTTGTTTCAAATATTCATTTGTAAGACAGCTGTTTAGAAATCCCAAAACATTTTCTCATACAATGTCACAAATGCTGTTTTTCAGGCTAGCTCACAAAAGCCTATTTAACCCACAATGTATTTGGAGAGTTGAGTCAATTTCACTTTTCTAACTCTACCTATACATTCCCATAAAAATATATTCTCATACAAACCACTGAGAACCTTTTTCCCCTGTAGATTTCATCTACAATGAGTCACCCACATGCTGTTCTCAACTCAAGCATGGCAGTCTAGCGGAAAGTCAATGGAATTTGCAATCTGAGACTTGGGTTTGAATCCTGCCTCCTCTACTAACTAGTGGTGCAACCATGAACAACTTACTTAACCTTTCTAGGCTTCAGTTTCCTCATCTGTAAGCTGAGAAGAATTATGTCTACCTCATTCAAGTTGATATAGAGAGTATCTAGTCAGAGAGGGCATTCAGTAAACGTTAATCTACAAGATGTATCAATCCACTTTTCCAGTATTAATTAGCACAGTATAATTAACAAAATGCAACATTTTTTGATAGCTAATTTCCCCAGTGCTTGGTGTTATCACTTGAATGAGAAATGTCACTGTAAAACTAGCAAAACTATAGAAAGTGCAGAATGGTGATTTGAAGGGCACATACCATGTAGTAGGGTTTATAAAAATCTTCAGGGTAGGTGAGGAACAAGACAAAGCTGATTAATTTGAAAAAGCATAGCGAGTATTTTTTCATTTAGAAAAAGCTTTAGCCTATTAATTTCAAAATACAAATAATAGAAGGCAGAGCTGAAAAACACTGGTATAGAAAAAAAAGTCCAATTTGTACTAATCCTATAATCTTTAGAACTGTGCTGTTCAATGCGGTAGCCAATAGGCACAGGTGACTATTTAAATTTAAAATAATTAAAATTAAATTTAAAATTCAATTCCTCAGCCATACTAGTCACATTTCAAGTGCTCCATAGCCACATGTAGCTAGTGGCTACTGAATGAAGCCAATCTAGAAGTTATGGTTTTTTGTTTTTTTTTAAGTGAATCTTTCCTGTTATTTTGTATTGTTTTCAGGCTCCTAAATGTAAAAAACTGAAATAGCATTCTGGGTAACTGAGGTTTTTAGTATAGGTTCTACAAGATTTCTGGAGAGAAGTTTTCTCCCAAAACACTGTATGTGAGATGCACCTCAATCTATTATGTCAAAATTATCTTTTGCTTCAGGCTATCATTTGACATCTGCTTCTAACACATATCAAATGACTGAATCAAGTTTCCTATAACAAGCTTTGTGGACCACAGGATTAGAGGCAAGGTCACAGAAATCTAGATGACCAGGTCAAGTTTGAAGATGAGATCATTATTATACAGAAGATTATAAAAATCAATTTACATGGTAGATTAAACATAACTAGTTTTTAAGGTATGTAAGATACCATGGGTATATTAGTTAAGGTCAGGAAATCTGATTTAAGTTATGCTACTGCTGTAATTCTATTTATATTAATAGAGGAAAAGAATGACAGGAGGTATAAAAGAGCTTTTGGATTTACACACAAATATAGTGTAGCTAATAGTCAGGAAACTAGCACTATTTCATGGGGGAAAAAAATCCCACCAAAAAACTCCAAAAGACAATGTGTAGACCTGACTCCAGGTGGGGCAGTAGGCTAGCTTTCTGTCTTGTAGCCACCTGTTCTCCAGATTTTTCACATTCCTTTCTAGTTGACACCTTCCAGAAAGGAAGGTAAATATGCTAAGTAGGTAATGCCAGTTATTGAGCCATTTGGTCACTGTTATGTTGAAGCATAAAAAACTGCTTATTAGTAGGTAATATGTCCAAATACCCCTGACCCCAGAGGTATGTGTATACGATGGGCAGAGATCACAAAAAGGGTGAGGATGCTATTTTGCATTATTTGGTAAGCTGCAAATGTAAACTTTTTTTAAGATGGAGTAACAAGGTTCCCAAGTTAAAAATGACTGCATCAAAGTATCACTAACCCTAGCTGTTTTCTAGTAACTGCAAGTTAGAAGCAATTAATTTAAAAAGGAGAACAGGAGAGATAGATTGATGGCAGCATAAAGTTGCCAAATGTTAAAAAGAGAGTTTGTAAGAATTATGAATTTGAGATGTAAGTTAAAGAGCAAGTCAATGCAGGGTCCACTTAATAGGGGCAATTAGCTTGATATTAAGGTAGAATATGACCACTAATTTTCAGAATATGGGATAAAAAAGTTTGTTATCTTAAACTTTCATTTAAATTATACTTAAATGTTTAGTCCATTATAAGATGGAAAATCATACAATTTAAAAGATTTCAATTCAAAATGAAACAAAAACTCCTGATAAAGAAAAAAGCTTTGATACAGTCAATTAAGCATAACAGCTCAATTGCAGGCAATACTGGATCATGTTACTATAGTTATCAGACTGTTCAAACTGTTCTGCAAAGCACTTGTGTCCTTTGAGACTTCAATAGAAGGTTCATGAAAAAAGGGTTCTGACATCAAGTCTCAAATGCTGTGGGCTATATCCTTTTTGCCGATTCATCATGTACAATATCTTCTTAAAAGTTCTAAGAAGTTATGAGGTAAAGACATTGGTCAAATACTGTTTAACTCTATAATTCCCAAATTTATTCGATTATGTCACGCTCCTTTGTTTTGTTTGTTTTTGCACAGCAGAGATTGTTGTTGGGGCATAGATACACCTTTAACATTTCCAGAGATTTCTCAGTTAAAAATACTGTATATCCTATTTCAAATTCTTTAAGTACAAATACCCATAAAAGACCAAATCCAAAGGATTCTATTTCTAGATAGGAAAACCCAGTTACTCGTGGCATATTCAAATAACCAAAACAAATGTGTTTAGAGTAATGGGGAGGGAGGTGTGCCATACTAAGTTCTGTCCCTAAAAGTGAAATTAATAGAACTGATCCTAAAATATAAAAAGGTGTGCACATTTTGTTTTGGTATGTTTTAGAAAGTAAGTTAAAGTTCTACTTATTAACACTATATATTGACTTTATCCATTTCTTCAAGGACATACTTCCTTCAAGAAGTTGACATCCAGGATATACCAGGTTTCATCAATCATAAGACACTATCATGTGTAAAATACACTATCTTATATATCACTAAGAGGAAAAAAAACACTGCTAAACAATCACATGCCATGGATTGTGAGATGCCTTCCAAACTGACCAATGTTGAAATGTGAACACAACTTTCCTTTCTTCCTTCTTCCACACATATTCTTCAAATGTTCTTTATCTGTTTTCCCCCTTTAAAGATGATATTGAAGAGGGGAATAATACAAAAAGGGACAAGATTCAAGAGATCTGCATTCACCTTACCCTTACAATTATATTCAGATATAATAATGGCTCTGTTTAAACAGATCAAACAAATAATTTTTAATTGTTCTGCTTGATTCTGAAAAAATTACTCCAGAGGAAAAACACAGAACTTCCTCAGACAATTCTGTTAGAGGACTCATTATATTATTTATTAAACACTGAAACCATGCAGTGAACCACATACTTTACATATAGTATCATTTCACTTAATTCTCACCACAACCCTACGAGGTAGATATTATTTCATCCTTATTTTACAGATTAGAATGTTGAAGCATAGAGACACTAAACAACTTGCATAAGATTACTAAGTTATTAAGTGGCAGAGCCAGGACTCAAACCCAGGTCTTTATGGCTCCAAAGCTTATGTTCTTTAACACTTGCCATACATCAGAATTATCTCAAAAAGTACCTTCTAAATTTTAAGGAGATAAGTAAAACTGGAATATTTAATTGCTAGTAACTAATGTGTTTGCTTAAAATAGGCCAAGTGTATAAAATAATAGTTATGTCTTATATAGATACATTTTATCCTGAATCTGCTTCAGAAAATGCATATATTTGTGTTTTTTTAACTCTACACATTTTACAACAATTATTTACGGCTGTTTTACCTTTGTTTTTATGTTACTTGGTATTAAATTGATAAACTGGAATATATGAGATCTGCTAATTGTTCCAGATTAATGATATAGGAAACTATATCAAATCTGAAGTGGGGTAGTGGAAGACATTTAATGCCAAGTATAAAAATGCAGTTGGTTGTTTTTATTTTCTATTATGTGAATTGGGGAATTGCATGTATAATATATAGATTTGCACAATTACATTCCAATGCTTTAAAACTTGTTATCCACCAAAACACATAAACAACCGAGCTCTATCACACTCATGCATTATCAAGAGACCACCAAGATGTCACTGTTGTACACTGTAATCTGAACCACTGGGTCTAAAGCATCCAGTCTGCACTGGGAAACTGGTGCCCTTGACATCACCGAACATTCACAGCCCGGTATATCACATGTCCCTGAGTATGGGACTCTAGAGCAAATCTTGTCAATGATCACAATGGTATGAATGTTGTAGTGTGTGATAAATTTTTAAAATATCTTTACAATAATTCTGCAATTCAGACTTCTGATAAATGATCTGCTATATTTTTGATCTATAATTTACTGATTATCACATCCTTGGTCAAGAGTGCACATCCCAATTATGCCACTCTCCTTAAATAAAAATAGAATATACTCATTGTGATTTCCAGAAACATACTAAAGAAAAGGCAAGTCTGCCTATACTTGTTTCTTTAAGTTTACCCCTTTATTTTAAAATTTAAATGTACCAAAGAATTTCACATTTTGGACCAACCCAATTAGTACAGGGAGAGCTGCCAAAATAAAGCAAACTTTCCTGAATTTTAGTTTAACAAAAACTGACATCTTATATCATAATCACTGAAAACAATGAAGTGTTCAGTAATGTGTCACAGTTACTATTGACAGTTGACATGTAACAATACCTGTCCTCTCCTCAGATCTTCACTTGGGGGAAAGAAAAAAACCTGAAAGGTGGTAGAAATGAAACAGGAAAAGGAAGAAACTTAATAAAACATTTTTTCAAAATCAATGATCATACTTTAATAGAATGTTTTTCCCTACAGATAAAAATAAGAAACCTAATATCAATATAGTAGAAATAGTACAGAATCCAATACAATCTTTGAAAATAAAAATGGATGCATATCCACTGAAGATGGTTTCCAACACAAGGGTCTCATTTTTTATAAAGAAAATATATAGTTAATATTTTTAATGCATTATGGGTACTTGCTATTTAAAAGAATTCAAGGTGGCTATTTTTATACAGCACATTTCTATAAATTAAAAATAATCTTAATTTTAAGGTTAAATTAATTTAAATTGTTCTTATTTACATTTACTATCATTTATCCTTTACTGAAAACTGAGAAAAAAGTGTCATTTTAGGTCAGGCTTATGATCCAGTAAATGTTATCCCTGACAGCAGTGGCAAGAAATTTACAGAATAGTCACAATTCCTTGATAACTGTCTCCTAAACAGTCAGATACTCAAAAACATATTAGCATCTTTAAATAACTCATTAAAGAGTTGTGAATTCACCTGGACTATTTAGGACGCTATTTTGTTTTTAATTTTGTACTAACCTTGACTGCTTACATAGTACTTCCTTTATTATCCAAATTTGCTTCTTTAAACATTTGGCCTAGTTCTAGCCTATCATGTTCTGACCCATGTTTGAGTTAACCACAAGGGTTTTTTTGTTTTGAGCACCATGAGACCCATGTGAGGTCTTAAAGCAGGAAGGCTATGTAAAGGAATGAAGAAACTGCCTGTACTTTTGGTGAGGTACTCAGGTCTTTTAAGATTGCTCATATTTCAATGTAAGATTAAAATGATAAGAACAGAAATAACATTGATAATCACCCTATTCCTGACCATCATAATTCATTCAGTGGACGTCTATTGGGTCCATAATATATATGTGCCAGGCACTGTGTTAAGTGCTGAGAATACAGAGAAAAAAAAGGCTCTGCTTTCAAGATTTCACAATCTACTAGGAATGAGACCACAAATGTAAATTCCTATAGAGACCAATTCTGAAACCTTTTAGCCTGGAGAGAAAAAATTTGATGTATTTACTCAAGTAAATGTCTTTCAAAAAAAATGATTTTACTCTGGTAAAATATAATTACTTTCTGATAAGGACTTACTGGGGAGGAGATGGCATAATAGCAGGCATAATAATAAGTCCAATATTAGACTTCTGAATGAAAATTCTCAACCTTCTCCTTACTGGCTTCAATTTCCAAAATTGTATCAGCAGTAATTTACTTGAAACAGATGAACCACCAAAGGCAACAAAATATCTAAAGGCAATTTAAAAAGATCTTTTTAAAATTAATCCAGGCAACACTAGCTGTGTGTGACATATCTTATGCCAAAATATCAAGAAAATTCTTTGAAAATGGCAAGTTGTGGAATCCTATCTGCCAGGTTCTGGAAACCATGACAGTAACTGAAATAACTAGGCTTTAACAAGTGAGACCGCTTATAATACCGTAACTGTTTCTGAAAAATACATGACCTCTAACTACTGGCTTATTTATTTATACCCTGAATTTTTCCACAAAGGATTTGAAACAGCTACCCTAATATAAAGCGAAGCACATGAATTATACCCACCCGGCTTTGAATTGTGGCTCTGCCATTTACTATTTATAATCTTTGTGCCCTTAACTTCGGAGATTCAGTTTCTTAATCTGTAATAATGAGGATCACAATCCTACTCTGTTGGGTCATAGGAAGGATAAAATGAAAGAGCATGTACCACAGTATCTGGCATATAGTAAGTGCTAAATAAATATCAGTTTTGTGCCTTCCCTATCCAAATGTATGCTATGTAGAAAAAGGATAAGGTGGAATTTTAAATGATTTTTTAACACACTGATATGTGCCAAGCAGAAATGTGGACTGATTATGAGTTGCAAATGTTACCGTTTGCATGTAACAATCAGGCTCAAAGCAAATTCAGTTTCTTTTCATAAGGTCAGCACTTTGAGAACATATTTTATAAACCTTTTAGCTATATTATTTAATGCAAATAAAATCTGAAGAAAAAGATGAATGAAAAGAGCCCATTTGCATACTAATTTTCACACTATCCATTCAAAGGATGATTAAACAGTCTAAATTCAATTTTCTTATAAAACATCTATAGTATTAATCAGGCTAACATAATTTTAAATGTAATTCTGCTAGTCTTAAAAACGTGATTTCCTTTTAAAAATATTTAGAAAACATCTATCAATATCTTTTCTATTGAAGAGCAGCGTTTAGTTTAGATTTTTAAAATATGATCCAAGTCACAAAATACTAAGTACCAGCCGTAAGCACTATTACAACTCTGCTCACGTTAAGGAGAGCAAGTAAACATTTTATACAGCAGTAGAGGTGACTAGGAAAAAACTGAAAAGCTATTTGAACTGATTCCCCCTCCCCCTCCATTATACCCGGGAATGCAAGTGTCCCGCATCTCAGATCAAACTGAGCCTCGGTCTTACTGACGTAACCAGTAACCCTATCCACCTCTCACACTGCGGAGGCCGGCAGGGCAGCGGCTGCCGCCAAGTACACCACTCATCAGAGCCTGCCCCATTCCACCCCCGCGTTTCAGTCATGCTTTCCAGAAATGGGGTCACTCACTAACTATTACACACACGCAGCCTATCATCCTGTAATCCCCCAAAGTCCGCTGCGGGGATAGAAGACAGCAAAAAGTCAAGAAGGGAGAATCACAGACATGCCACCATCAGGAATTGATTTTCCACTCCGGAGAGGAGCGCTGATGCCCTGGAATGGGTCTTGTCTGGATTATTTTCGCAGACCCCGAGTTGGTTCTGGGACAGGGGCGGCTGCGAAAGCTCGATGCTGTGCCGTGTCCGGGGAAATTGTTTTGCCGTCTTTGGGTACATTGTTTTGGTTTTTGGCACTCGGTTAGGTGTCTCTGGGATGGTCACCGAATAGATCCTGGGGGAAGAAAACCTGAAAGCCCTTTAGGGCGGCTACTGATGGCCTTGAATATCACCCTCTCACCTCCATGGACAGGAAACTCAAGTTAAAGCTCCTACGGACTGGGTCCTCGAGCTCAGCGACCTAAGAAATGGGGGAGGGGGGAGGACCTCAAGCTTCCACTTTCTCCCTTGCACCGGCAGAAACCGCTGCGGCAGACAAACTGTGGGGAGGCAAAAACCCTTGGCTGTCCTGCACCCCCTACCCGAAACCCCCACAGGTCGCCAGTCCTGCCTTGGGCCGTTCCAGCCCCCAGGCGTCCGACTCACAGCACCAACTCCCTCCCCTGGCCAGACTCGAGAGTCCCCGCTTCCCAGTGAACCCAATCCATACCCCTCCCTTACACCCCAAAGTCGCCAGGGTCCAGGGAAGCCCCCAACCAGGCAGGGCCAAACTTCCCAACTCCTCTCCGGCCCCCGCTCAGCTTCCCGCTCCCCCCACGCAAAGTTGATTAAAATCGGCTTCTTGCAAAGCCCCAGCGCCCACTCCAAACCCCACGCGCCACCACACCACAGCCCCCCGAGCGAGGGAGGGGAGGTGAGGGTGCGGGTGGAACAGAAGGGCAAACAGACCAACCCCAACTACCCAAACCGGAATCCCAGACAGAGGGGAGATGCGAGCAGCAGAGGAAGGGGCCAAGTGGCCAGCCCCAGGGAGGGGAGCTGGCCCGCGGGGGCGAGGGGAGGGGCGCGCCGGCCCCCGGCCGCCCGGCTTCACTCACCTCAGCGCTGTCGGACGGGCTCTCCACAGCCATCTTCTGCCACGGGTCCGCCAGCTGCGCCAGCGGCATCTTCCCCCCCGGCCCGCCGCCTTCACCGCCTCCTCCCTCCCCGCCCGCCCCACGGCCGGCCCCGCTCTGTCGCCGCCCGAGCCCCACGACAGCAGCAGCGGCGGCGGCAGCAGCAGCACCAGCGCCGGCTGCCCGGGAGAGGGCTCGGCGCCGACACCGACCCTCGAACGTCGCGCGCCTGGCTGGAGATGTCCGCGCGCGGAGCGAGAGCCTCGCGCCGCTGCCGGGCACCCGGTCTCGCCCCTTTCTTCCTCTCCTCCTTCCGCCGCCGGGACTACAGCTCCGCCCCCCCCGCCGGTTCCCGCGCCCGCTCCCAGTAGAACAGCGGCGGCCGCGCGCTCCCCCACTTCCGCTCACAACATGGCGCCTAAGCGATACCTGTCTCTCAGAGCGAGGCTCTGCCGCCGCCGCCACCGCCGCGCGCACCCGGGGGCGGGGCTTGGGAAGACACGCCCCCGGCCGCCGGGCTTCGCTCCTCCCTCCTTCCTCGCCCCAGCCTCAGCTTCTGGGCCTCGCCTACTTTCAGGAAGGGCGAGCCCGAGAGATCTGGGGGCGTCGGCGGGCGGCTGGCAGTGGGGGAAAGAAGAGGGGAAGGGTAAGAGGAGCTAAAGGCTGGGAGCCTTGAACTGCTAAGGGTCCGAGCAGGTCGGAGGCTACTTAAGGATGTAGATAACAGTGGTCCCCGCTTAGCTGGGGGAGGGAGATGGGCGAGGCGCAGTGGGCACAGTCCGGTGCCAAAGACCCGGAGAGTGAGCGTGGGGTGTCTTTTCGGTCTCACTCCTTGGTGGGTGTTTGTGGGCGCGTCGTGTCTATGGGAACATCCTTTAATGGACCAGGACCCGCCCTATCCAGGCTCACACGCTGGGCATTCACCTGCCCCCGCCCCCCCCGTAAAGTCCCCCACGACGGGGACTCGTAAGGCTTTGTGCCCTGGAGCTCCCTGGAGGTTCAGCTCTCGGTTATGATTCAGGGCTCTCCAAATCGAGGCTCTGGTGTCATCTTTTTAATATTTGGAATTCATTTGTCCTGCTTGAGTCGCCCCCCACCCAAAGTCTGCAGAGCCCTCAGGCATCAGCCTCGACTCTCGAAGTCCCCCACTCCCTGCACGAAGAAGAAAACAAGGAGGTTCCTTGAGGTTGCCCCTCTCGGCAGAGGTTGGGGAATTATTTTAAAATACCTTGTTGTCAGAAGCCTGGGGTTTCTGCTCCTCTGTTGACTTTAAATAAAAGATTAGATTAAAAAATCAGGCTGGCCGAGGGTGGAGGAGGGAAAGCGAGGGAGGGGTTCTAACTCCTCCTCCAGCCCAAGATAGGGAAGCCCTGGGTTAAGGAAACCCAATCCCCAGACGGCAACGGAATCCAAGAGGACCGAGAGTTTGTGGGGAGAGGCCTGGGCGTCTGGACTGAGTCCCGCCGGGGGGGGGGGGGAGGGCGGGGGTTCTACCTCGTGTTCCCAACGCCAGGTGCCTAGCAAGCTTAGTGCGCCTGGGCAAAATTGTGTAAAAGTCGCCGGGCTGAGTGGAAAGCTACTGCAGCCACTGGCCAACCCTCTCTACGACGAGAAGGAAAAAAAGTAAAGGGAAATCTCCAGGACTGCCAGTGCCTTCATCCCCTCAGGCCTCGGCGCAGGCGTCCCGGTCCTCCCACGCCCAGCGGCCACACCGCGTCCCCCGCTGCGCTTCCGGTGCACGCCTTTTAACAGCTCGCTTTCATCATCCCGGGACCCAGACACCTGGAGAGCCCTTGGCTTCCTCCCTAACGCAGGTGTGAGGTTGAGATTAGAGCCCCACTCCTGGCCGGACAGGTCTGCGCGGGCGGTGCGAGGTTTCTCGCTGGGCCCGAGAGAGGCAGGTGTTCAACTCTTTCTTCTGCCTTAGCCTGCGCGCCCTCTGGCACAAGCTCGAGGCCCGGGAGCCTCGTGGCCACCAGAAAAGGCTCCATCTGTTGAGGGAGCCCGAGGAGGTGGCCGGAAGTCCTCGCTGCGCGCCCTCTCTCGCAGCCTTGGACTCAGGGGGACAGCTCAGGGTTGAGCAACATCTGGGCAGGCACAGCGTGGTCTGTGCGGTGGGGGGTGGGGAGGACTTAGCTTGTGATTTTGTCACCTTCCCCTGCAGGCTTGATTCTAGTGCTGCAAATCCAGTCTGGACCCAAACTCAACTAATTTGGCAGCACCGTCTCCGTAATTCCTGACGGTAAAACCAGTTCACAGAAGTTTGAGGATAAGGAGTTGTGCATTGTTTTGCATTTATGTAGGAAGTGCCTAATTTATCTTTCATTTACATTGCAAAGCCACATTACCATTCCTTACAGCGAAAAGAAGTTGGTCAATTTGGTTAGTTTAAGGTAAATTAGTCCGCCAAACAGTGATCCATTATTCCAACTAACATTCTTGCTTTAGGAAAAACATACTTTATATTTAAGGAGACAGTTATTATGTGTCTAACACTGCCCCGTGCGAATTACTCCACTGTAATAAATCAAGTTGTATACTGAAAAGTTGATTTCAGCATCAACTTTTATTCTTTTTACCTTGAGGACTAGAACTTCTAAAACAAAGTTACTGCGAACAGTGGTCACATTGCAGGAATTAGGAATGAAATGAACTGTTAATAATGGGCTATGTACCACTAGCACAGCTGTCTTGCACATAGGATCAACTTGATAAGTATTTGTGAATTGATTTAGAAAAACACCATTCTTCTTCCTTTTGTCCAAAGAGAAAAATGAATTTTTTCTTTTAGTTAACAAAATTTTTTTTCATTTATTTCTTTTATAAATCAAAAAGCAGTGCAACCACTCTCTCTGGGTGGGAGAATTTGAGAAAATCAAATGAGGCTGGGGGATGTTTCTTGTAGGCGGCTGCAAAAAGAGTTATTTGAACATAGAAGCTGATATTACCCTGAACAGGATTACTTTTTTCTTTCCTGTTTAAGAAAGGAAAACTCTAAGTGTAGTTATTCAAAGAGTAGCTGCCTCTAGAGATCACCCTGTGCAGCCTAATATGGTAGCTACTAGCCACACATAGCTCTTGAAATACTTAAAATAAGATTGGCTGATCGCAAATGAGATGTGCTGTAAGTGTGAAGTTCACACCAGATTTCAAAGACTTAGTACAAAAAAAGAATGTAAAGTAGCTCAGTAATAATTTTTATATTGACTACATGTTGAAATAATGTTGAATATATTGAGTTAAATAGAATAGTTCATTAAAATTAATTTCACCTGTTTCTTTTTACATCTTCATATGGCTACTATAAAATGTATACTTATATATGGGGCTTACTTGTCAAGATTGGCATTATAGTTCTAGAGGACAGCACTGCTTTAGAACTTTCACACTGAGGCTTTTAATGTTAAGTGATATCCTCACATTCTACTGTCTTTTGGGCTCCTTGGTGCAAAACCAGCACAAAGGGCTGATTCTATGCCCCACCTCCTGCATAAATCTCCCAGTCAGAACCAAAATATTGGAAAGTTATTACTTGAAACTACAGCAGAGGGAAATAGCAAACCTCAGTCGAAAATCCGGACTTGATTTCCAAGAAATCATTCCTGATGTATGACAAGACAACCAAATTTAACTTCCTCTGTCCCCAACAATTTCCTGCTATAATTATAACCTTTGTATAGAAGTTTAAATGGGCATTTACTTAACAAAATAACATTTGTTCAAAAAATGGAGTTCCATCAGTCTGGAAAAGTTACAAGATGACTAACTACGGCTCATGGCACAATCTCTACTTTACACATATCCCGAATTCACAGCTCTATTACATATAGCTTTGTTACTACTATAGAAAACCCATAGAGTGTAATCATCACCATCTCTCTGAAAAGTCTTTTCCCTTTACTTTACATTATTTTTCACAAAAAAAGAAAAAGTAATTGCTAGAGACTATTTCTTTACAGAGAGAAAGAAAGATAAAACTTAGGCTCAAATTTTATTTCATGTAAGATAATAATCAAACAAAATACATGGTGACATATCTTCCATGTGTATGAATTTTGTGGGATTTTTTTTAAGTTCCCAAATAAAAATTAAGAACATTTTCTTGATTGATACACATCTTAAGAGACGACAGGAATTTCTACATCTATTTGAACATTTTAGTTGAGAGAATTCAAATTTTGGAAATGCAAGGATCTTCTCTAGGTTCCCTTCCAGATATAAATTCAATGATTCTAGAGTTGCCTATGATGAAAGATGGTAATAAAATCTATAAAGAACTAAGAGGAGGGCGACTGGGTGGCTCAGATGGTTGAGCGTCTGCCTTCAGCTCAGGTCATGATCTCCAGGTCCTGGGATTGAGACCCACATCAGGCTCCAGCTCAGCGGGGAGTCTGCTTCTCCCTCTCCCTCTGCCTCTCCCCTCTGCTCATGCTCTCTCTCTCTCTCTCTCTCTCCGTATCTCTCTGTCTGAAATGAATGAATAAAATCTTTAAAAAAAAGAAAAGAACTAAGAGGAAGACATTCTGTGATACAAACACTTGAGTTATTTCTTGAACATTCTTCCCAGTAAGACGATATGGGATCATTATAAGAGCCGAGACAGGCCTGTGCCCAAACTGAAGATTCCTTTATATGTCTCTAAGCTTCAACCTGATGGCCTAGAACAGGGTCTGGCACATTGTAGTTGCTCAATAAATATTTGTGGACTAAGCTTTGTTTTCCTCATTTGAAAAATAAGGATAATAATACACACCTGGTAGGATTGATGGGAAGATTGAATGGAAACAATGTCTGTAATGCATTGAGCACAGCGCCTGCCACATAGGGAACCACTCAATAAATGGAGGTATTGTTATCAGCTTCAGAAAGGGAGTATTCCTGCATACATAATGTAATTCAAATACTCCACTCAAAAGTTATTGTTGAGTGAGCATTTTATTATGGTATAATCTATTTCTTTAGTGCACTCTTGGATCACAAAAAATGATATGGTGAGTAACTTCCTGTGGAATTCAAATAAAAGAGCATGTAGGGTAACTTACTGCTCTGTTTTTCAAGCCACATGTGTTGAAATGCAAATGATTACAGGTCAGTTGCCTCATAGGCTATGATCAAAACTTTGTTTATGTAATGCTCAAAAGAAACTAACGAATGTATGATTCAAAGTTAACATTACCTGACTCATACTTATGTAGGGAGGATGGGAGGAACAGGGAAGTATGGAGGAGAGGTCTGTGTCAGACATGCTTTAATGTTTTCTTTTATTGGTTTCCAAAATGCTTAATCCTTAGAGGTGTCGTTTTGTTTCAGAGTTGTTTGAAGGGAAAGAATTATGGGACTTTGAGACTTGACAAAGAACTGAGAAGCCATTCTTGGTGCTTTAATAAGCTACTGTTTTCCTTCAGTTTACATTTTACTAGAACAGAAAAAACCCAGTACATGTTCTTGTTTATGAACACTAATTCATAAGAGGGAGATAATACATTAAAATTTCATTTTCAAACTGATATTAAAAACGGCTACTTTAACATTAACCAAAAATTGCAGCATAAAGTATTCCTTCAGAGGATAAACATTCCCGTTTTATAACTATCAATTTAGTTTGGTTGGTCAGAGCAGTGGTTCTCAAATTTTTTCAGTCCACAAACCATTCTAAAGCAAAAACTCAAGGACCACCGGTTTGTACTCATCACTATGAAAAAACCCCCAAAACTTTATGGAACTGTTGTTTTAGATCATAGCTGTTATTGTGGTTACATTTTAAAAAATATTTGTGTTTTTGAATGTACATTTGAGTCTGCAACTAGAAAAGATACTTTAAAAAATATCCTGACTTTTTTAGTGACTTGAATGTAAGACCAGCCCCACAACAGCACCTCAGCTGGGGAAGTGACGTGGAGGAAAGCTATGGAATTAAATGGAGCTCTATTCCTCGATCACCAACTGAACTCCAAACCATATGCTTGGGAAACCTGCAGCTTTAATCACAAAAATTGAATGAATGAAGGAATGTCAAATCAAGTCTGTTGCAGGAAAAACTGGCTGTAGATTAATAATGCCATGCTTGTAGATGAAGTATATATATATTTTTAAAGATTTTATTTATTTATTTGAGACACAGAGACACAGAGATACAGAGAGAGAGAGAGCATGAGCAGGGAGAGAGGCAGAGGGAGAGGAAGAAGCAGGCTCCCCGCTGAGCCAGGATCCCGATGTGGGGCTCCATCCCAGGACCCTGAGATCATGACCTGAGCCGAAGGCAGATGCTTAACCATCTGAGCCACCCAGGCACCCCGATGAAGTATATTTTTATCAAACAACACACTGATTATGACTTCAGTAGATCATTTTTTTTAAGATTTTATTTATTTATTCATTAGAGACAGAGAGAGAGAGAGAGAGAGGCAGAGGGAGAAGCAGGCTCCCAAGGAGCAGGGGGCCTGATGCGGGACTCGATCCCAGGACCCTGAGATCATGACCTGAGCCGAAGGCAGACGCTTAACCATCTGAGCCACCCAGGCGCCCTTCAGTAGATCATTTTTAAGTCATGTTCCTGTTAACCAGTAAATAAAATATATACTTTGGGGGCATATAAATATTAAGGAATCCTTTTATTAAAAAAGATACTGGTACAATTTCAAAAAAATTAAATTTAAATAACTTACACTTGCCTACTAAATAAGGGATGAATTCTATAGATTAAATGCAAATTAAAGAAACCCTACCTAATGAAACTATATGAAAATGTTGAGTTCAAGTAGTGTTCACAGTTTTGGACACTCTACTATCTTATATTTTTTTAAAGATTTATTTATTTTAGATAGAGAGAGTGCGAGAGTGAGCAGGGGGAAGGGCAGAGGGAGGGGAGAAAATCTCCAGCGCATTCCCTGCTGAGCACAGAGCAGGGCTCTGGGACTCAGGACTTGGGGCTCAATCCCAGGACCCTGAGATCATGACCTGAGCCAAAATCAAGAGTCAGTTGCTCAACTGACTGAGCCACCCAGAAGCCTGGACACTTTGCCATCTTATATGACAATGGTGATGTTGACAGTAAAGCTAGATATTTATTGCATACATACTATGTGTCAGGCACTATTATAAGTGTTTCACAGGTATTAACTTCTTTAATACTCATGGCAATTCTAAGAATACTAAATATATATTAATAGTTAACAGCTATTAAGTACTTGCAAACTATTAAATTGCTTACATACATTATCTTGTTTTGTTCTAACAATAGGTACTGTTAGCAAAAATTAGTGTATCAATTTGATAAAGAATGCATGTTTTGCACTATAATTTTTTCAGAAAATGTTCAGGAAAATGTTTGGGGAAAATGTGCCATAAAATACAATTATATAACTACTTAAAAGGATCTTTATTAAATACATTTGCATGTCATATCACTTTCTTATTCTTTATTTTTTTTCACCTTGCTAGAGACAGCAAGGTTCTGTGAATGTCATTTTGAAAAAAATGAAACTAAGTTCTAGTTTCTCCAAAGGGCGATCAGTAAAATGCTTTTGAAATAATGCTAAAGGAAATAATTTTCAAATGAAAACTTTTCTTTCCATAATTCAGCATGGGTCTTTAGACCACTCTACTGGGTTGAATTATGTCCCCCAACAATGATACACTGAAGTCCTAACACCCAGTACCTCAGAATGTGACCTTATTTGGAAACGGGGCTGTTGTAGATATAATTAGTTAAGATGAGGTCACACCTGAGTACAGTGGGCTCCTAAGCAATATGAGTGGCGACTTTATAAGAAGATATCCATATGAAGACACAGACACAGAGAAAACGTCATGTAAAGACAGAGGATTGGAGTGCTACATCTACAAGCCAAGGAACACCAAAGATTGCCGGCAAACCACCGGAAGCTAAGAAGAGGCAAGAAGCTAGAAAGAGGCAAGGAAGGATTCCCCTACAGCTTCCAGAGGGAGCATGGCCCTGCTGCCACCTTGATTTTGGACTTCTAGCCCCTAGAACTGTGGGCAATAAAGTTCTATTGTTTTAAGCATCCCCCACCACCCCAATTTGTGGTACTTCATTATGGTAGCCCTAGCAAACTAATACAACCACTGAGAAGATTTTTGCTTATACACTTGAATAACATTTTTCACTTCTGAAAACATTATATCTACTATTAAGGATTTCTTAAAATAGTTGGTACATCTTTGTAAGCAATAGGAAAAAAATGATAGGTCCGAATTTGGAACATGTTTAAAAATGGATTAGAGCCTGGAATTTAATTTCTTCGGGTTAAACACTTAATGCTAACAAAATAACCCCTGATTTTTATTTATAGATCTCTGGAATCCAGATGATTCTATATCAGCAATTTTCCCTGAGTATAGTATGGTATGCACTCACTCTTATTTGTTAGATTCGAGTGAAAAGAATTATGCTGCAGCTTCATAAATCATTCCTTCTGTCTGGGAGGTCTGTGTTTGGGCTGATTTCATTTTTCATTTGGAAAGTAACTTCTCTCTACTTCTCTTCCTGTATTTCTCTAGGTGGTTTGTGGCATGACCAGCTACTTACTTCACCAAATTATAAATCTAGAGTTCATCCTGTCATCCTACCCTACTCCCTCTCGCCCCACCCACCACATTATTTGACAGCTGTATTTTGTTGATTCTGCTTTCTAATCTGGATTCTGTCAAACTCTCCTACTCTACCACAATCGCTAGAGTTCAGGTCCTCACCATCTCTGACCTGTATTATATGATGGCTCCCTCTAGAATCTGCCTGACTTTTAACCCATTCTCCACACTATGGCCAAAGGGTGCTTCCTGAAACGAAAATCTCATTTTGTTCATCCCCTTCTTAAAACTCACAATGGCTTTCCATAGCTCAGGATAAAATCCCAGAAGCTTTGCATAGATGCAAGACACCTGCATTTCTCTCCAGCCATCAACGGCAATTAAGAGAAATAATTAAGGATTTATCATGCCTTTTCTTGTATAAACTGTATTTCAGACCAACCATATAAAATTAGTCAATGAAATTTCTTTATAGAAGAATTTCAGCTTATAAATGTAGACAGAGTGATAGACTTAGAAAAGCACTATTTTGAAACCCATAATGAAAGAACTGATTTAGGCAAAAATTGTAAGTGAATGAAGCCATTAGATAAAAAGTGGATGGGTAATTTGAACTGGAAGGATCAGGCTATCACCACTTGAACTCACTGATCAGTCTTAACACCAGAAAAGGCAGGAGAACCAAACACTCTAAGCCTCTTATGTCATGCAATGGGAAGCATATAGTACTACCTATGAAGTATTCTTTCTAAGAACTTGAAGGGGAATTCAATGAAGCATCTAGAGCTGTGCTGTCCATTATGGTAACCACTTGCCACATATGGCTATTTAAATTTAAGTAAAATAAAATAAAAATTTAAAATTCATCTCCTCAGTCTCACTACATTTCAAGTGTCAATTTTCACCTTTGGCTAGTGGTTATGGTATCAGTGCCCTTCGTAAGACGGTTCCACTCTGGCAGAGAGTTCCAGTGAACTGTGTTGCTCTAGAGCTAACTTTTGTTTTCAGGAAAAGTGGGGCTAGAGAAAGAAATTAAATGATACTAGAAGCAAGAAAATAGACAAATATACAAAGCAATATTGAGAAAGAAGAACAAAGCTGGAAGTAGCACGATCCCAAATTTCAAGATACATTACAAAGCGGTAATAATTAAATCAGTATAGCACTGGCACAAAAATAGACACATAGACCAATAGAACAGAATAGAGAGGCCAGAAATAATCCCACACTTATATAGTCAATTAATCTATGATAAAGGAGGCAAGAATATACAATGGGGAAGAGGCAGTCATTTAAACGGTGCTGGGAAAACTGGACAGCCATGTGCAAAAGACTGAAACTGGACCACTTTCTTACACCAAACAGAAAATAAACTCAGAATGGATTAACAACTAATTGTGAGACCTGAGACCATAAACCTCCTAGAAGAAAACATAGGTAGTAATTTCTTTGACATGGGCCTTCGCAACACTTTTCTAGATATGTCTCCTAAGGCAAGGGAAACAAAAGCAAAAATAAACTATTGGGACTACACCAAACTAAAAAGCATTTGTAGAGTGAAGGAAACCATCAACAAATGAAAAGGCAAGCTACTGAATGGGAGAGGATAATTGCAAATGATACAACCAATAAGGGGTTGATATCCAAAATATGTAAAGAACTAAGACAACTCAACACCAAAAAAACCCCACAAATAACCTGATTAAAAAGTGGACAGAGGACCTAACAGACATTTTTCCAACAGACACATGAAAAGATGCTCAACATCACTCATCATCAGGGAAATGCAAATCCAAACCACAATGAGATATCACCTCACACCAATCAGAATGGCTAGTATCAAAAACACAGAAATAACAAGTGTTGGTGAGGAAGCGGAAAAAAGGGAACTCCCAGCATTGGTGGGAATGTAAATTGGTGCAACCATTGTGGAAAACAGTTATGCAGATTTCTCAACAAATTAAAAATATATATCCATATGATCCAATAATTCCACAACTGTATATTTACCCAAAGAAAACAAAAACTGATTCAGAAAGATATACCCACCCCCATGTTTACTGCAGCATTATTTACAATGGCCAAGGATGGCAGCAACTTAAGTGTCCATTGATAGGTGAATGGATAAAGAAGATGAGGTATATATGTACAATGGAATATTACTCAGCCATAATAAAGAATGAGATCTTGCTATTGGCAATAACATGGATTAACCTAAAGGATATTATGCTAAGTAAAATAAGACAGACAGATAAAGACAAATACCAAATGATTTCACTTATATGTGGAATCTAAAAAACAAAGTCAAACAAACAAAAAAGCAGAAACAGACCCATAAATATGGAGGACTGGTGGTTGCCAGAGGGGAGGGAGGCAGGGGGATGGGCAAAATAGGTGAAGGGGAGTGGAAGGCACAAGCTTTCAGTTACAGAATGAGTAAGTCACAGGGATAAAAGGCACAGCATAGTGAATATAATCAATGGTGTTGTAACAGCACTGTACGGTAACAGATGGGAGCTACACTTGCGGTGAGCACAACATAGTGTATAGAGTTGTTGAGTCACCATGTTGTATACCTGAAACTACTGTAACATTGCGTGTCAACTATACTTCAATTAAAAAGTAAAGTATCACTATTAAATCATGAACTTTAACAAAAGAGAAAGTGGGCTAACGTAAAGAATGTGATACAGTCTTTAGGTTTAGTTGGTCAGGTTTCTGCAACAAGTCAATGGAAGGAATAAAAGAGGGCAGGGAGTAATGCTTTATATTGAAAGAAATAACCAGATGTAATGCGTGGACCTTGTCTGGATCTTGATTTGAACACACAAACTGTAAATATGTTTTTTTGGGACAATCATGACATTTTGATTATGAATAGAATTTTGGTGGTTTTAACATTTTTACTAAACTTTGGTATCCCATTTGGCTGTTAGGATGGATGCCCACTTCCCTGACTTTACCATCTGCAGCAGCTTCAAGTGTGAAGGAGGACTTCAGGTCTGACCACAAGACATCCTGACTGTAGTGAGTGAGCAAGCAGGGAATGAGGCAGAACCAAGCAAATATGTCCATCTGGGATAGCAGAAGAGTTGTCCCTTCTGTGTCAGCAAAACAACAGCCCAGGACAATCAAATCCCTGAGTGCAGCAGAACCTCAGAACCATTCTAAGGTGTGTATCACTCTCCCAGAGATGTCTGCTCCCTGGGAGCAAGATGGGGCTGTGGTTCTGGGAAGCACTGGAGGCCGACTGTATCGTTAACAGGGAATAATTAATTTGATGTGAAGCCAATAGACCAGAATTGAGGTCCAGGACTAGGAGATGGGGCTGACAGGAATGAGAAAAGAAGGTGGATCTGGGGTTGGAATTTCCATCATGAAATTATAAGCCTGGATGATTGAAGAAATCACGTGAACTCTAGAATCCCGGAGAGAAGAGGCCCAGATGAGCAAATTGCTTTCCCCTTTCCTTTACTGAGGAAAGGCTCAATTCCAGAATCCTTTATCTTACAGGGGTCCTTCAAGACAGAAGAGTAGAGAACCATTTTCAAATCCCACTTGCTAGATTGGTTTCCACTAGTTCCAGACTGGGCAAAATTTGTTTCCTTTGGTTCTTTTTTCCTCGTCTCCCCCAAATATGGGTCATATCCAAAGTTCTATCTTTTAACAGATATTTTATTTTTAACTTTGACAACAAACACATCATGTAAAATTTACCATCTTATCCACTTAAGGGTATAGATCAGTAGTGTTAAGTATATTTACGCTATTGTGCAACTGATCTCCAGAACTTTTTCATCTTGCAAAACTGAAACTCTGTACTCATTAAACAACTTCCATTTCCCCTTCACCTCTCTGGCCACCACCATTCTACTTTCTGTTTCTATGAATTTCACTATTTTAAATGCCTCATATAAGTGGAATCATACAGTTTTTATCTTTTTGGTGACTGGCTTATTTCACTTAGCATAATGTCCGCAAGGTCCATCCATGTGCAGCACGTGCACATTTCCTTCCTTTTTAAGGCTGAATAATATTCTACTGCATGTATATACCATGATTTGTTTACCCATTCTCCTGTCGATGGACACTTAGGGTTCCTTCCACCTCTTGGCTATTGAGAATAATGCTTTTGTGAACATGGGTGTGCAAATTCAAAGTCCTCTGACTACTTTGGTAGATTGCAAAATGCCCGTAAATTATTCCCCTTTCTGTATCCATACCCCTTTGTGATGTGACTTTGCAGTTTCTCCCATCAAAGTGTGGAGTTTACTTCCCTACTACTTGAATCTGGGACAGCCTGATGACTAGCTTTGGCCAGCAGAATGAGATGGAAGCAGTGTGTTGCTGGTTCCAAGTCTGAACCTTAAAAGGTTTTGCACACTTCTGCTTGCTCTCTTGGAATTCATGTGAGCAAGGCCAGGTTAGACTACAAGAGGATGAGAGAGCATATGGAGCAGAGATGAACCATCTCAGATGAGGTCTGAAAGATGTGCATCCTACATAATGGATAGGTAGCAATTATGGAGTCATACTCATAAAGTTTGAATGGTGAGTTTTATCAATATCCATTTCAATCTAATTCCAACAACTGTCAGCAAAGCTGACCTGGCATCTGCTGGTGGATACATGAGTGAGCCTGCAAGAGATCAGTGTAAATGTCCAGCTGAACCCAACTCAAATTGCTAACCCACAAAATTATGAGCTAAATAAATGGTCATTGTTTTAAGTATTTTTGATTTGCTATGCAGCAATAGGTAAATACTACATATCATTTATCTCTTAACTATATGCATTCTTCCTTGAAAATTTAATCCAACTTCAATGGTCTTCAGGGACTTCAATGATCACTTCCATATTAAATGACCCTAAATCACCCTTCCTGGCCTTGACTCTGACCTTTTGCACAGCTTTATCTTGAATTTGGAACTCTATGTTGCATACTCCATCTGGATATGTTGTTAACACTTCAAGCTCAATGCTTTGAAAGTTGAATTTGTCATCTAATATCCAAGCTTTATATCCTCTATTGATGTTTCTATTTCTGCCGGCGGTGCTATCATTCTTTCAGTCAGCCATACTTAAAACCTTAGTGTCGTCTTTGATTCCTCTCACTTCTTCCCATAGTCAGATGATATTTTTCAAAGTAATTTTTTTTGCCATCTTTCCTATCTTTATATCCATAGAACCGCTCACTCATCAAAGCTTCCTTACTGTTC
The DNA here is from genome assembly GCF_964656455.1 of Halichoerus grypus. Taxonomy (NCBI): domain Eukaryota; kingdom Metazoa; phylum Chordata; class Mammalia; order Carnivora; family Phocidae; genus Halichoerus; species Halichoerus grypus. Next base: position 115,974,293 of record NC_135727.1, on the reverse strand, counting down.
TCCCATCTCTGGCCTCTGCATCCTCAAATTAATCTCATACACTGATTTAAGTTCTATTTTTCTAAGATACAGAGGGATGAGTTCACTCCTCAGCTTTATTCATTACAAGCATATTTTCTTTATGTCTGCTTATTTCAACATCTGGGTCATCTCCATTGATTTTCTCCACTGCTTGTTTTCTCTCTTGAGTATGGGTCATGTTTTTCTATTTCTTCATACGTCTAATAATTTTGAATAGTATGCTGGATATTGTAAATGACATGTTTTAGAGATCCTGGATTCTGTTCTGTTCCTCCAAAGGAACTTTTTGTTTGTTTTTGCAGGCGGTTAACTTGGCTGAGCTCAAATTCCAAACTGTCTCCCCCATGGTGGGCAGCAGCTAAAATCTCAGTGTGTTTTTTTTTTAACCTTACCTGGACTTCTTGGAGTCTGCCCTCTATATGTGTACTTCCAGGATCAGCCAGAGATTTAGGCAAAGTTTCTCAACACAGACCTGAAGTACTCCCTTCCTGGGGATCCCTAGCTGGCTCAGTTGGAGGAGCGTGGGACTTTTGATCTCAGGGTGGTGAATTTGAGCCCCATGTTGGGTGTAGAGATTACTTAAATAAATGAAACTTAAAAAAAAAGTACTCCCGTTCTGCCTCTCTCCGTTCAGATTTCTATCTCCTCCCCCACCTCAGTCTAAACTCTGTCCTTGGGTTTGTCAAACCAAGAAAACAGGGTTTAGCTGCCCTGCCAGGTGAAGAGTGGGACTTGCCTTCAGGCAAGAGGCTGTAAAATAAATATGGGAAACTCACAAAGAGCTAATGCTGTTCTTCAAGTGTTGACCCCTCCAGTATCTGCCTGCTTTTGTTTGGCTCTCCACTTGTCTTCAGGCAGGATTTAAAAAACAATCTTGTCAAGGGTTTCTAGTTGTTATCTAGAGAAGGGTGGTCACAAAGAAGTTACTCTGACTTTATCAGGGGCAGAATCACTCCACTGATTTAAAACCTTACACGATTTCCCATTAAAGTCCAGACCAAATCTAGGACTTGGTATCTATTATAGACTCTCCCTAAATGGATTAGCCATGTTCCCCAACTTCTGCTCAGCACTTTGCTATCCCTGAGCTTTTGTTCACTTTGTTCCTTCCTATTAAATGCCTTTCTGATCTCTATCAGAATGTTATCCTTCTCTCAAGTGCCCCAGGGCTTGGTCCTAGGTCTCTGTCCTAGTCTATCAACACTTTCTCCCTGCTGATCTTATCCAGGTCCATGGCTTTAAAGACCATCTATATGCTAATGATTCACAAATTTATATCCTCAGCCCTTTTGTCTCCAGTGATCTCCAGATTTGTATGTGTAACTGCCTACTTATCTCCATGTGGATGTCCAAAAGGTATCTCAAAGTAGCCTCTTAAATTAGGATTTTTGTTTACCTCTTCCCTCCACTCTAGTCACGCTGCAGGCCTTCTTGACTTCAGTAAATGTCATCACCATTTATAAGCCGAAATCCTAAGAGTCACCTTTAATTCTTCTACTTCCTTTACACTTCACAGGGCTCCAGCAGGAAGTCTTTGGGCTCTATCTTCAGAACGGATCTTGAATCTAGCCACTTCACTCTCTGGTTGCCAATGGAATTTAAGTCACCATGATCTCTCACCTGGACTTTTTCATTTGCTTACTCAGAGTTGTTCCTGCTCCCACTCTTAGTTCCCTACAATCCCTTCTCCAGCCTGCAACCACAGGGATCTTTTAAAAATGCAAACCAGATCATGTTACCTTCCTGCTCAACTCTTGAGTGGCTTCCCAAAGCACTTAGAGTAAAATTCAAACTCCTTCCTATAGCCTACATGGTCTTACATGTTTTGAACCCCACCTAACCCTTTGACTTCATCTCTTATCACTCTCCCCTTTCCTTATTACACTCTGCCCACACTGGTCCTATTTCTTTTTCTTTCTTCTTTTTTTTGAGAGAGTGAGCACAAGTGTGTGCACAAGTGGGTGGGGGAGGGGCAGAGGGAGAGAGAGAATCTTAAGTAGACTCCATGACCAGCATGGAGCCCGATGTGGGGCTCCATCTCACGACCCTGAGATCACAACCCAGAGATAACAACCTGAGCCGAAATCAAGAGTTGGATGCTTAACTGACTGAGCCCCCAGGCACCCCCTTATTTCTATTTCTTGATTTCACTAAACTCTTTCCCTTTCCCTGGAACACTCCACTCTCAAATCACTATCTTCTTGTCGGTTGTCTTTCCCATTGGATTGTACTTTCTGTGAGGGCTGAGACCTTTCCAGTAAATTTTTCTTTAAAGAAGAAATGAATTCAGCATTGATGCACTTTCTCCACAAAGCGTTTCCTGTACCTCTCCGATGGCAATATTCTCTCACTGTTCTTGAATTTTATGTCCACATCTCCTTTAACATTTACTACTTCCTATCTCCTGTTATATTCGTTTGTGTTTGTGTTTTATATTGTCAAATTAACTGTGATATCAGAATGAGCAGAATCCCTGTCTGATTCATCTAAATATTCCCCACTTGGCATACTACAGGGCTTTGCATGGAGCTATGATGATAAATGTTGAGTGAATAAATAAATAGCCAAGTCACTATTTATTTCTCTTGAAGAGGAGTATTATTAACATTAAAAACAGCACTAACAATTGTCTTAGGCTATTGCTAAATTCCTTTGAGATTAATGAAACAAAATTCACTAAAACCTATCTTATGAAATGTTTTAAGTGGTTTGTCATGTTTTAATGCTGATTAGAAATGGCAGAAACTACTGAAGTATTCTGATTGAGGTACATCTGGACAACACTGCCTGAAATGTTCATGCAACCAATATATCTAAATGTTCTAAAAAAATACCAATGAGTCACGACTAATTCAGCCAACAGAATTCTGTGGGTACATTCTATATAATGGATAGGTAGCAATTATGGAGTCGTACTCATAAAGTTTGAATGATGAGTTTATCAAAATCTATTTCAACATAATTCCAGTCCCTGAAATGGAAAAGTTTTCACTTTGATTATACAAATCTTAGAGCCGAACCTCAAATAGACTGCTTTTTATGATCTCATCTTCTTCCTTGGCTCCATTTTACTTATTCTTTCTAGTTTTCCAGCCCTTGCTGCTGAACTGTGGTTTTCCCTGGTACTATTTCAAGCTCCTACTCAGCATCTAAACTCATTCACCAAGCCCATTAATGTCATATCACCTTCACCTCAGAAAGAAATACTTTTAAATATATTTTTTCATCTCATAGAACTATTCACGAGTTTTATTGTCATTGGCTGTTGGTTATCTTCATCTCTTTTTACTTGCTTTATTAACTTTTCGTATAGCAAAACCAATGCTTTAGATTGTGGATTATTTATTTGGGGGTGATTGTTTACTTTTCCATATTCTCTACTTAGGCATTTTGCATGTATTCTGCTGTAGTTTGCTTGGGTTCAACAAAGAAGAGTTTTAATAAATTGAAAAGAGAAACTGAAGCATAGCCAACATGGAAAAATAAATTGAAAACTATGTGACTAAGGTAAATTAAATGCAAAGTTAAGATGCTTCTAATCTTGAACTGCAAAAGACATTGCTCATAAATGACACTGTGGAACAAAGTATTAAATAATTCAAGACCATTGATGTCATTGTTATCTGCACAAAAACATTTAACTGAAGATAGCCTTTCCTCTCTTCAAGTTATTTTGTATAAGAAATTTCCCCTTCATATACAAAGTTTTGATTCTACTCATCTTTTTATCCCAGTGGCTAAGCTTTTAGACTAATGCACAAAAGTCTAGTTAACATGAAATGAAGCTAAAATATTGCCCTTTTGTATTTACACAAGAAGTGGCTTATCAGTTAGGATGTTTTTGACTGCAAAGAGCTGAAGACCCAACTGAAAGAAGCTTAAGGAATAAGGAAATTATTATCTTATTTAACAAGAAAACTGAGGCTAGAATGGTTGCAAGGTTAATTAATTCAGAGGCCTGATAATATTATTAAAAGCCGGGGCTCTTTTCCTATTTTTTCTCTGCCGTTCTCAGAGAATTGGTTTGGTCCTCAGGCTTGTCCCATCGTGGCTGCAAGATGTTTACAACAGTTTCTGCTGTCATATGCAGACAACAGAAATTTATTCTCTTATAGTTCTGTTGGCTAGAAGTTCAAAATCGGTTGTCGCCAGAGTTGGTTCCTTCCAGAGGTTCTGAGGGAGAATCTGCTTCATGCTTCTCCCCTAGTTTTTGCTAGTTGCCAGCAATCCTTGGCGTTCCTTGGTTTGTAGATGCATCCCTCCAATATATGTCTCTGTCTTAACATGGCATTCTCCTCTGTGTGTCTCTGTGTCCTCGCTTGGCCTTCTTATAAGGACACCAGTTATTGGTTTAGGGGCCTTCTTAATCCAGTATGATTTCATCTTAATTACATCTGTGAAGACCCTAATTCCAAGTAAAGTCACATTCTGAGGATCCAGGTGGACATGTATTTTGGGGGGATACTATTCAACCCAGGACAGTAGTGAAATGCTTTCTAGATCCTTGTGACCCTTGACAACTTACTGGGAAAGAAAGAAAAATTTGTCCAAAGGGAAGTCAGTAGCCTGTCTGAAGGAAAGTGATATGAAGAAAGTGTAATGAGCTTCTCTCATTATTTAAAAAAATTATACTCCCATGCGTAAGTGTTTAACACATTCCTATACATACAACTCTGTAAAAACTACTATTTTATTTTTGAAAGGCTCATTCTCTATTCTTTGAATACATTATAGGTATTGAGCAACCCTCTCTATAATGTTCATGCACAGTTATGTATACATGTGCAAGACTACATGAATACTATAGGTATCAGACAGCTTGCTTTGTAGTGAATGATTAATGGCATATATACATTCGATGAGTTTTCAAGAAAATTATATTAAAATAAAGCAAAAACATAAACAACAAATCCTGATTGGATAGTATTTAACAAAGAAGGATTCTCAATATAATTTCCCCAGGTACGTCCAATCAGTTGTAAAGTTCTTGATGCAATCTTTCCCAAGGCTTCTTCCTTCCATAAGTAGAAACTCAAGGAAACTCATTCTTAAATATCTCTGGCACTATTATTGCTCTACTCTTAGATGTTAAGGTGCACATAGATTTTAACATTCTGGACCCTCAGGGTAAAAACTGGCCAGCAATTTATCAGAGCACCATGGAAAATCAGTGAACTCAGACCACTTAGCAGCATTGCTAGAAAGAGCAGGAAAGAAGACAGGAACTGGTGTCTTGAAAAACTTCCTTTTGGTTTTTGTGACAAATATGGGTAATAGATATCATATTCTTCTCTTGTCCAGAGAGTCTAGAGGAATTGATGGATAAATTGTCACAAATATAAGAGCACTCCATTCTTTCTCTTATGTAACAATTATCACACTTATTATTACTTAGTTCTGATAGTCCCTATTCTAATATAAGCCCCATGAGAAAAAGGACTAAGCCTGTCTTATTTGTTTTTGTGTCCCTAGGGTTTGCTTGGCACAGTGACTAGCAAAAGGAAACAATGAAATATTTGTTGAAGTAAGTTGAAATAGAAATGGGCTTAACTCCTTATGGATATGGAAAACTCTACTGCTAAATATTGAATGAGATGTCCTGGTACCCTATTAGAAGTATTGATTTTTTAATGTCACCTTGGCTGACCCTGCAAGGTGCTCCCCACTAACCATTCTTTTCATCTTTAGTTGGGAATATGAAGACTACAAATGAAGACTACATTTCCCAGTTTCCCTTGAAACTCAGTGTGGCCAATGGGATATTAGCAGAAATGATGTATGGCAGTTTCCAAGAATCTTCCTTAAAAGACGGCTGATGTGTGCTCTTTGTTTCTAATCTTATTTTCCCTTTTTCCATCTTGCTGTCCAAGGTATGATGACTGGAGCTCCAAGGTATGATGACTGGAGCTCCAGCTACTATTTTAGACCACAAAGATGAGGGCCACACCCTAGGGTTGTAAGGACCTTGGGTTCTTGAGGACTTTGTGAAGCAGGGCTGCTATACCAGCCCTGGATTGCTTACTTCTTTAGCGTCCTCTCCCCCGCCACAAGGTTTTTTTGTGAGAGAAAAATAAATTTGTACCTATTTAAGACACAGTTATTTTGGGTCTTTGCTATTTGCTACCAAATCTAACCCAAGTGATAGATGGAAATAAGATTTTAGGATGCTACAGCTGGAAGATGGCTTGGTTGGACCTCACAACTCTCATTTGACAGTTGATGACCAAAGAGGTTAAATCATACACTCAGGTCACAAAACTAGAATGGAGGTAAAGCCTGGTCTAAAATCCAGTTCACTTCAGATCACTTTTTCCTACTCCATGTTGCCTATTTGATGAAACACATCTGTCAAAAATAGTCTGTAACTACATTCTTATTTTTTCCATTGACTTTAGTTACAATATTATAGGTATTACCAGTCACAAGTAAATAATCTTTCAGTGAATTGACTTGAATATTTGGTGGAAAAGGTGGTGTTTCTTCCATATCTACTGATCCCTCAGCTATCTGCTTGAAAATCTCAGAATTTTGTCTCTGTTTTTGAGGACATTAAATTAGGCTAATACAGCTGGATTATAAGATAATGCTTCACAGTTGGTGTAACCATGTACAACATGATATACCCTAACTTGAATATTCTTTGGACATAATTTTAGCTTGACACAAAAAAATGCCTAGTTATTTTACCAAGTCTTTATGCCATGTTTATCAATAAGACATACTTTATTGTGGACTGTATAATAAAAGTCGAATAAAGAGATCATGAAAGTTAATGCAGTTTCCAGAAGTTATTGCCTTGCAAAGAAGCTTAGGTATTGGGGGAAATCCTTAGCTATAAAATATATTAAAAGTAACCAAGGACAGAGGCAGGGACTTTTCTGCCTGAGCTCTGGTTCTCAGTCTTAAATAGTTCATTCTCCATTTCTTTCTAGTATAAATCTTGAAACTATCATTGCCAGACAATCAGAGATCACATATACAATGATTTTTTTCTAACCAAAGACATGATTGGTGCCTCCCATTAACAGTAAACTGAGCAATAACATATAACTTGAAAAACAACCAAACATTGCCAGGAGATTGACTGTGGAACCTGTCTTTTTGGCATGATAAAGTTGTTAGTTTGATTCCAATAATTTAGAATTTGTAGGAATATTATTGTATTTACTTTGTACAATCCTTAAAAAAGTTTTTTTTTAATTTAATTTTATTGTGTTATGTTAATCACCATACATTACATCATTAGTTTTTGATGTAGAGTTCCATGATTCATTGTTTGCGTATAACACCCAGTGCTCCATTCGATATGTGCCCTCTTTAATACCCATCACCAGGTTAACCCATCCCCCCACCCCCCTCCCCTCTAGAACCCTCAGTTTGTTTCTCAGAGTCCATAGTCTCTCATGGTTAAAAAAGTTTTAAGTAATAATGCAATACAGAAACATTGATGGGAGTATATGTTTATCTGCCCTAGTTTGGGAGAATGTTAAAGGACTTAAGTTGCACTAAGGCAGTAGTTCATAAATATTTTGAGGTCATAATCCCTTGAGAATTTGATGGAATTTCTGGATCTATCCCAAGAAAATACCTATACTCAGGGTAGCAGACTTAATTGGGATTATCTCCCTAGCACTTTTCTTCAGGAAACTGCCTTTCCATCCACTTAGTTATCATAGGAGACCCAACGCTGGTGCAAGAGGAGCTCACCCCTGGCTACATTTCATTGGTCAATAGATGATCACCTGACCCAAGTCAAGCCAATCAGAGTCTGAGCCCAAGACTTTAGAATGAAAAAGGAGAAAGATGGCCAATCTATCATCAGATACTTTAAAAAGTGAGATTTAAAGTTCTTAAGTATTTGTTAGTCATGTTTTCCATCACCTGGAAAAAGTCAATTTGCACCAAGGGAGAATAAAGCCAGTGAGCAGAGAGAAGTATGATAGAGTTCATCAACTGTGTCTCTTAGTCTAGTGGTTTTGAAGGCTCAGCCAATCATACTTAAGACTTGGGATTCTGTGAGAAATCTTTATCCTAACTTCCTCTTTCTTCTGGAACAAGTTTAGTTTGAGTATTTTTCACTTGCAGAAGAGAGAGTACTACCTACAGCACACGGATGTACATAAAACCGTCCCTTCAATATTAGGGGATTTACCAGGGGCTAAGAACTCCTTGGTATTAGTGTGATTGCTCACAATCAAATGGATTTTGCTAATTAAACATGAATCATCTATTAAATAAATTCAACATGTCTTATATTTATAAAAGGCTGTTTGCAGTTTAGGTTATTGTACGTATGTATGAAACAAATTTTGTTTCATTAGCAGTGTCCTACAATTTATATTTTCCCCTATTTCAGACTTCTCCATCCATACTCTCAAGATTTTAAAAAAGTTTTAAGTGCTTTTAACAAGATCGTATTGATTTTCCTTTTGAATATAAAACGAGAGAAAAGAAACAACAGCTTGCCACTTTATTTTCACCTGCTCTAGGAAGCAATCGGGACCCAGCAAACCATAAAATAAAATTTACAGGAGTTGAGTTTGTGAACCAGAATGAAAATTTTACTAGTTTATATAGGGGTGTAGACTTTCCTAGTGATTTGAACCACAGAGTCTTTTCTCCAAGGTACCCCCTTCATTATACACCTAGAAACCATCTTATTTATGAGAAGGTCATGCTGAGGAAGATGGAATTGCAGAGAGAAGAAATCAGATGATAAGAGATATAGTATCCAGGCTTTGCCCAATCCTAATGGACTACTCCTCTCAAAAACAGAATTGTAGTCAATTGGAAAGTTATAGATATCCTTCTCATTGCACTGACAATTATTTTTTGGCATCTGTTCTGCTGGATGGATCCTGGATATCTTCTTGAATTTTTAAAATTTTCATCAGAGACATTACCTTCTCTCTGACTTTTGACTGATTCACTATTCATGTAGCTCCTGGCTTTTGCCTTTACTTCCTGGACCAGGAGCTCTTTATTATTACCAGGTCCGGCAGATTTGACCAGGAGAAGGTCCATAGAGAGTTGGCTACTGAGAGCAATTCCACTTCTAATCATAAGAATAAACTTAATAAAACTAAAAGAAAAATATGGAACAACAACTTATGCAAATTATAGGGTCACAGCCTGAGAATAAACTTGTAACATAATTCTGAAAGGAAAGACTAAGCTTTTGGAGGATGGAATAATTCTCTTCAGCTAAGTCTGCTCCCATTTCATTTACATGAGGCCTCCCCTTTTATAAATAGGTAGATGTAATAGAGTCTCCATGATGAGAGATATTGCCTTTTATTATGTCTGTAATAGAGTAGGAGCTACACACAGTATTTCATCAAAGAGAGTGTCAAAATCTAGAGGCTCTCCATATTTCCTGTTTTAAAATATTCATGCTTCCTTCCTTATGTCCTTTTGATCTCATAAATTCTATTGTGTTTCCAAAAGAGAACATTTATAGGCTTTAGAAATGTACACAGGTTGTGACGTTTGCAGCCAGGCTCTGACATTTAGATGGGTTCATATTCAAAACACATCTTTCAAAATTAGCATACAAGACAGGGAAATATAATCAGAGAAAAGTGACTATGCACACACTTCAGGGTTTTACTTCAGGTATTAAGTAGGAATTGAATTGATTGAAATAAAAAAATGTCTGCAGCAGGGTTCTTGTGAGTAACCATCCTAGAAGTTGATCTTCCAGCCCCAGTCAAGCCTTCAGATGACTGTAACCCTGATGAACAGCTTGACTGCAACCTCAAAAGAGGCCAGGAGTTAGGACCTCCTGGCTAAATGACTGACAAATCCCTGATTCACAGAGATTGTAAGATAATAAATGTTTATTTCTGCTTTAAGTTGCTAATTTTGAGGTCATTTGTTATAAAGCAATGATAATTGATAAACCCTATAAGGTACTATGTAATCTTGCCCAAGGCTATTTCTCTGACTCCGTCTTCTACCACTCTTCCTATTGTCCACTGCCTCCAACTGTAGTGATTGTTTTACTCTGTACTGACTCATTAAGCATGTCCGGGTCTCAGAGTTTGTGTTCTTACTGTTCCTCCTATTTGGAGTGCTATTTCCACATCTCTGTACATAATTCACTCCCTCAAATCACTCATGTGGAAATAAGAAGATATATATTTTTAAAATCAATAGTTTTTCTCTTTTCTAGCAATAAATGCCTAGAAAAGGAAATTGAAAACATCTATTCAATTCATAATATTGGGGGAAAAAAACCACATGAGATTCATAAAAGAAGCTAATAAGGAAGGTTCAGAACTGGCAAGAAAAGGCTTATAAACTTGAATTGAAGGTTATAAAACAAAATCTTACCAAATGGAAAGACATTTCTAATCTTGGAGAAGGAGACAATATAAAAAACTTGATTCTCTCCAAATTAATATATTAATCCAATTAATTCTAGTTAGAATGCCAATAGGTGAATTTTTGTATTATTTATTTGTTTATTTTTAAAGATTTTATTTATTCATTTGAGAGACGAGAGAGAGAGAGTGCACTAGCAGGGGGACTGACAGACAGAGGGAAAGGGAGGAGCAGGCTTCCTCACTGAGCAAGGAGCCCAATGCAGGACTCAATCCCAGAACCCTGGGATCATGACCTGAGTCAAAGGCAGATGCTTAACCAACTGAGCCACCCAGGCACCCCGAATTTTTGTATATTTAAAAAAATCTTAATAAAATATTCTTTTTTTATCGGGTGAAAAAATAAAGGTCTGAGAGGAGTCAGGCATTTTTTTCTTTTGAAGTATTAGAACAGCAGGAGCAATATTTTCAAATGAAAGAACATATTATAAGGCCTGATCAATATAGTAACAGGTAAGAATAAACAAATAGTTCAATGGGAAAACATGGAGTCCAGAAAAAGCTTTCAACATATATAAGAATTTAGTAATGACAAATAATTGTGAGGGAGAGAAGAGAATTGTGGGAGAGAACTGAGAATTGTAAGAGAAACAAAAATTATGTGAGAAAGAATTTTGAGAACAGAGAATTATGGAAGAGACAGGGAATTGTGGGAAATAGGGAATTGTGGGAGAGGACATAGAATTGAGGAGAGACAAGGAATTGTGGCAAAATTGTGAAAGCAACAAAAACTGTGGGAGATATAGGGAATTTGGAAGAGACAAAAAATTGTGAGAAAAACTAGAGAATCATGGGAGCAAATGGAGAAATGTGGGAGAGATAGGGATTTATGGGAGCAAATGGAGAATTGCAGGAGGGAATGGGAAATTGTGGGAATGAACAGGGAACTGTGAAAGAATTGTAGGAGAGACAAAATTGTGGGAGAAAATGGAGAAATGTGGGAGCCACAGGGAACTATGAGAGAATGGGGAATTGTGGGAGAGAATGGAGAATTGTGGGAGAAATAAGGAACTGTGTGAGAATTGTGGAGAGGGAAAGAATTGTGGGCCACATAAAGAATTGTGAGAGAGACAAAGAATTGTGGGAGAAACCACAGATTCATGGGAGAAAATGGAGAAATGTGGGAGAGACAAGGGAATTGTCAGAGAGAATGGGGAATTGTGGGAAATACAAAGAATTTTGGGAGACATAAGTAATTGTGGGAGAATTGTGGAGAAACAAAGAATTGTGGAAGACCTAATGAATTGTGGGAACAATAAAGAACTGTGGTTGAAATAAAAAATTCATGGAGGAAACTGAGATACATGGGAGAGAATGGGGAACTGTGGGCAAAAAAGAATTGTGAGAGAGACAAAGAATTGTGGGAAATATAAGGAATTATGAGAGAACGGTGGAGAGGTAAAGAATGTGAGAAACATAAGAAATTGGGGGAGGGAAGGGGAATTGGGGGAAGAATGGAGAATTGTGAGAGAGAATGAAGAACTGTAGGAGACAGAAATTGTGGTAGAAACCACAGAAGTGGGAGACAATTGAATTGGTGGAGAGACAATGAGTTGTGGAAGAGAATGGGGAATTGTAAAAGACAGAGAATTGTAGAAAAGGGGGGAATTGTGGCAATGACAGTTTTAAGAGACAGAGAGCCAATTATGTAAGAGAGAAGGAGCTATATGAATGTAATGGACAATTGTAGAAGACAAAAATAATTATGGAAGAAATTGGAGAATTGGAGGAAAGAGAAGGAATTATGGGAGAAACCAGAGACTTGTGGGAGAGACAAAGAATTGTTAAAAGACAAGGAATTGTGGGAGAGAATGGGGAATTTTGGGAGAGACAAAGGATTGTGGAAAAAGGCAAGGAAGTGTGGAAGACAGTCGAAAATTTTAGCAATGACAGAAAGTTGTGAAAGAGACAGACAGAATTGTGCCAGAGAAAAGAAGTCATGAATGAAAATGGGAATTGTGGGAAACAGTAGGAATTGTGGAAAAGACAAAAAATTGTGGAATAAACTAGAAAATTGAGGAAGAGAATGGAGAATTATGGGAAATACGGGGACTTGTGGGATAGAATGGAAAATTGTGGGAGAACTGTGGAGAAATAGAATTGTGGGAGACATAAGGAATTGTGGGAGGGACAGGAAATTATAAGAGAGAATGAGAAATTGTGGAAGAAACCAGAGAAATGTGGGAGACATTGGAAATTGTGGTGGTAACAGAAAGTTTTAAGAAAGACAGAGAGACAGAATTGTGTGAGAGCTAAGGAGTTGTGTGTGAGAAGAATTGTAGGAGAGACAAGGAATTGTGGAAGAAATCTGAGAACTGGGGGACAAATAAGGAATTATGGAAGAAACCAGAGAATTGTGGGAAAGACAAGGAATTGGGGGAGAAAATGGAGAATTATGGGAGATAATGGAGATTTGGGGAAAACATAAGGAATTGTGGGAGAGAGGTAACTGTGGTATAGAATGGGAAATTGTGGGAGACATAAGGAATTGTAAGAGAAACCAGGGAAGTGTGGGGGACAATTGAAAATTATGGCAAAGACAGAAAGTTCTAAGAGAGATGGAGAGACAGAATTGTGTGAGAGACAAGGAATTGTGAGTGAGAATGAAAATTGTAGGAGAGACAAGGAATTGTGGAATAAATCAGAGAATTAGGGGAGAAATAAGGAATTGTGGGAGAAACCGGAGAATTGTGTTAACAACTAGAGAATTTTGGGAGAGAGGGAATTGTGGGAGAGAAGGGAGAATTGTAAGAGAAGGGAGAAGTGTGGGATAAAGATGGACTATTTATTTTTTATTTCATTTATTTTTATAAGATTTTATTTATTTACTTGACAGAGAGAGAGAGAGAGAGAGAGAGCACAAGTAGAGGGAGCAGATGTGAGGCTCGATCCCAGAACCCTGGGATCATGACCTGAGCCGAAGGCAGACGCTTAACGACGGAGCCACCCAGGAACCCCACGATGGACTATTTAATGCATAGGGCAGGCATAACTAACTTGGGCATCTGGAAGAAAACAAAATTGGACCTTATACATCAAATAAATTTTAGATGGATTAAACACTTAAATGTTAAAAATGAAATAATAAGCATCCTGTTAGAAAATCTAGGAAACTACACATAGCAGGTGGAATAAGTTAGACTTTTGTAACCAAAACTGGGCCCAGGTACATTTGACTTTATAAAATTATTAAAGTGTTCATAACTTTAATCGACAAACAATATACTTGGAAAAACTTAAGCAACAGCAGGCAGACATTATATATTTAATAAAAAAGAACTTTTTAACTCAAGGTAAAAATGGGCAAAAGATTTAAAGAGGCAATTATTTCAAAACTCACTCTTGAAAATATTTTTCAATCAAGTTCTTGAAGGAGAACACATTTTTGTCGAACAACTGAAAAACACTTAAAAATCTAGATCAGGGGGCACCTGGGTGGCTCAGTCATTTAAGCATCAGACTCGGTTTCTGCTCCGGTCATGATCTCAGGGTGTGGGATCGAGTCCTGAGTCAGGCTCCACCCTCAGTGCGGAGTCTGCTTGAGATTCTTTTCCCTTCTCCCTTCCCCTCTGCTCTTCCCCTCTGTTCCTCCCCATGCTTGCGCTCTCTCACTCTCTCTAAAATACATAAATAATTTTAAAAAATGGTCTTTTTTTTTAAAAAAGATTTTATTTATTTGACAGAGAGAGAGAGAGCACAAGTAGGCAGAGTGACAGGCAGAGGCAGAGGGAGAGGGAGAAGCAGACTCTCTGCTGAATAGGGAGCCCGATGTGAGACTCGATCCCAGGATGCTGGTATCATGACCTGAGCCGAAGGCAGACGCTTAACGACTGAGCCACCCAGGCGCCCCCCCAAAATAAATGGTCTTAATAAGCTTCCTACATTTCTATTTCATACATAAAATTTCTCTGCCAATAGAAAAAAACAGGCCAAAATGAAATCCAGATGGTCAACAGCACGTGAAAAGATGCTCTTAGCAAAGGGAAATACAAATTAAGGTAACAGTAAGACATTGCCCAAGAAACAGGTACAAAATGTAAAAGGATCTGTAACTTACTGCTAGTTGATGTAGGGCAAAGCGTACTCTCCTTCACTGCTGGATAATATCTGACCTGCTACAGCTTTTTGCATGACAGCCTGGCAACACCTATTAAAACTAAAAATCTACAGACCACTTGACCCAGTTATCCCTTTTCAGAGTATCCAAGTCTTAGAAATTAAAAACAACAATTATGAACACACACACACACACACACACTGCTTGTAGTGGCCGGAGATGATTATCAAAGTAAATGCCTATCAATAGGGAATAGTTAATTAAATTATGGTATACCAGTTTACTTGGAAATTTCTAAATGGTATTTCTTTTTTTCTTAAGATTTTATTCATTTATTTGTCAGAGAGAGAGAGCAAGCACAAGCAGGGGGAGTGCAGCAGGCAGACGCAGAGGGAGAAGCAGGCTTCCCGCTGAGCAGGGAGCCTGATGTGGGGCTCGATCCCAGGACCCTGGGATCATGACCTGAGCTGAAGGCAGACGCTTAACCGACTGAGCCACCCAGGAGTCCCTCTAAATGGTGTTTCTTACTGAGAAAAGTAAGGTGCAAAAAAGCATGTATAGTATAAACCTATCTTTCTAAAACAAGACCAAAATAACCCCTTAACTGTATATGTACAGAGGGTGTGTGTGTGTGTGTGTGTGTGTGTACAAAATATGAGCTTGGAGAAAATATGTATGAATAGAGATGAAATTGCTGTCATGGATTGTTTGGAAGGGGGATATATGCCAGAGAGGGAGGCAAGAAGGGGAGAGGGAAGCCAAGCTGAACAGGAAGAGAATTAAAAAAGACTGTACCCAAACTCCAAATGTGTATGATATGATCACATTTATGCATTTTTGTAAAATTATATTTGTGAGTAGAAATGTAAAAAGGAAAAAATTTTGAATGTGAATACCAGATTTTTTTTTTTTTTTTTTTTAAGAAAAGTAAGTGCTCTGAGCCCAGGGCATAATTTGAAAACATTTTTGTAAGGTGAATTCTTGCCATGAAATTCTTTTCATTTTTCTCCTTTCCTTTTCCTTTTTCACTATGAGCCAAAGACCAGAAAAGAAGTGGTAATGCAAAAGTTCTAATTGAGTTCTGGTTATCATAAATTTTCCCTAAAGAGAGAGAATTACATTTGCTAGCATGCCCCCAAATTTTCCATGGAGATGCACTTTAGCAGAAAACAATAAATTTATATTTTGCATTTTTCTCTTTAATATATCCATGCTTGTGATAATATAAAAATATTTAAATACCTTAGTCAAAGTATTTAACATCCTGTCTATCAGGTAGAGCCTTTCCTGGAAACAGAGGGCATACCCAAACAGGGTACCTGAAGAGGGTTTGATGGAGGGACTACTTACAAAAGCACCAGCAGGGGTTAGGGGATCAGGAAGGGAGAGTGCATTACTCTGGAAGTAGTAATATTGAGAAGCTGTTGCCATGTCTGGGCCTGCAGGAATAAGGGGAGGGAGTGGCTATGGGGACCCAGCTGTGTGGAGTGGGCTGTCTGAGGGTAGCTGTGGCCTTCACCAGAGGGATGTGGCCAGTCTGTAGATCCCGTGGAGACAGAACTAAGGGAATCAGTATCCCAACCTCCTGCTCTTCCCACCCTCTGACCTGTTGATGCTCCTCATTCTTCATACACAACTGGAGGCCGAAGACAAGGGAGCTTTGTCCAAAGAGCTCAGCCTCCAGGAGCACAGAACTGGGTAGAGGGGGATGGAGAGTGGATCCGAAAGGGCAAAGATTTCATCACTCTTTTTCACAACCAGTTTCTTTAGATAACTTGACGGTTGGTAAAGATCAATCATAATATTTAATCCATGGCTTCATTTATCCCATGAACTTGGCCTTATACTAATGGGAGCCCATACTTGAAAAGCTTAGCATGAAGCCATATGACACTAACTATCATGTGACATAATTAAAGTAGTTAGATGCCACCCAAAACGCAGAAGAGAAGTTTCTGAATTTAAGACCCAGAACAAGTAAACTCTGATGGGAGTTGGGAAGGAGAATAGGGAATGAAAAATTTAAGTTTTCTCAAGGGGAAAGGAAAATCTCAGGACATAGGGGATGAGGTTCAAAAAATAAATTTAACTAATGTAACCATTTTGTCTGAAGTTGGTTATGTTCAGATGTATGTACCCTACATGTAGATCAAAGATCATTTGTCTAGGAGTTAGGATATCTGGGTTTGGATATCTGCTACTACTTGGTTCTGGCATTTTGGGTAAATCATTTCTCCTCTCTGAGCTTGTTTCATTCTCCACATAGAAGGGTAGGGCTAAAGATCTAAGCTTCCATTCAGTTCTATGCTGTACGATGCTATTATTTCACTCAAACAGAAATTTTCTTAAAGGTTTTGTTTTTAAGTAATCTCCACACCCAACATGGGGCTCATACTCACAACCCTGAGATCAAGAGTCGCACACTCCACTGACTGAGCCAGCCAGATGCCCCTCAAACAGAAATCTTAAGAATGACTTGATTAAAAGCTTAAAGTTGAGTTAGAAAAATATTTCAGAGCATTTAGAACAAGAGTCTAATTAAAATTATGATTTCAAGCAACTTCTAATTTTCCCCTTAGTATACCTCACTGTAGAATTCAACAGGCCACTAAGAGACAATAAACCTCCTTGTTCGATGAACACCAAGTTCAAAGCATTATATCCATAGGCAACACTATTATTAGGTAATGACAATAGAGTACTTTAGGAAGAGACAGTAAAAAGCAGGAGATAATCTGGTTTTAGTAGATTGTATTATAGCTGAAAAACCACTGAATAATCTACAGTCTACTTCTTGTAGTATCACACAGAAATCTCAGAAAAACAACACTGGTAAGAATGTAAAAGAAGTGGAAAAAAATACAAAGATGGAACCATGGTATACTATGGCCTATTGTACCCCTTTCTATTTAGCAAAGGGAGTACCTATCTCAAGGCTACCTCTGAATTACATGAGTGGGTATGAAAACAGTCACATTGCTGTGGTATGCCAAGAAAGTGGCAATGGAAGTCGCAGTTTGACTCTTTTTCTTTCTTTACTCCTTATTTTTGTATGTATCAAATGTTCTTGGATCATTTTTATAAATTGATTCTCTCTCACTGTCATGACTGGAGGACAAAAACACTGATATCTATAAAGATTTTTTGATGATGGTACTTGCTACCAGAGCCTCTCTTAATTTTAGAGCAACACTGGTTTAGGTATACTTGATTAACTCATATTAACAATAAAAAAAGGAGCGCGTCCCTCAAATGGGAAAGGTGGAAGCAACTTATAATTTGTCAATATCTAAGTATGAATAACTTTAGAGATACAAAGCTCTGGTAGTAGGCAGTAATATCTAAAACACTGGAAAGCCAATATTCTATGATAATTAGTCAATGTTGCCTAGAGGAAGATGTTCTATGATAGAATATGGTGTAGACCATTAGCCAATGTTGTATGGGGAAAGATCAAGTAAGGTTAGGGCCCGGGATGTGGCCCATCTGCCAGGGTCAGGGCAGTGGGTGTTGGGAAAAGAGGGATTGAGTTTAGCAGATAAAGTACAGCATCCATAGGGGGTGGTAAAAACCTGAATTTCGGGTAAATAACACGCACAAGGTGTTTAAGAGTTCTGGGAGTTCTAATGAATAGGTTGAATGCATTTCGAAGGAACCCGGGGAGGGGAGAAATGGATGAATCCAGGTAGTCAGGGGGGTAAACAGGGGGTATAGCAGCCTGCCGTAAGAGCAGGACTGCACTAGTTTGCTAGGGCTGCCATAACAAAGCACCACAAACTGGGTGGCTTAAACAACAGAGACTTATTGTTTCACAGTTCTGGAGGCTAGAAGTCCAAGATGAAGGTGGCAGCAGGGTTCCCTCTGAGGGCTCTGAGGGAAAAATTGGTTCAGGCTTCTCTCTGAGGCTTGTAGATGGTTGTCATCTTCCTGTGTCTTCATATCATCTTCCCTCTATGGGTGTCTCTGTGCCCAAATTTCCCCTTTTCATAAGGACTCAGGTCAGACTTGAATAGGGCCCGCTCTAATGACCTTATTTACCTTGATTATCTGTAAAGACCTATGTCCCAAATAAGGTCATATTCTGAGGTACTGAGGGTCAGGATTTCAACATGATTTTTTTTTAAAGATTTATTTATTTATTTTAGAGAAGGAGAGAGAGAGATAGAGAGAAAGAGAGAGAGAGAACACGAGAGCATGAGTTGGGGGGGGAGGGCAGAGGGAGAGGGAGAGACAGAATCCTGGAGCAGACACCCTGCTCAGTGTGGAGCCGTGGCGGCGGGGAGGGTGGGGGGGGTGGGGGGTGGAGGGGGCGGGCTCCATCTCACGAGGCTGAGATCATGACCTGAGCCACAATCAAGAGTCGAACTCAACTGATTGAGCCACCCAGACGCCCCTCAACGTGTATTTTTGGGTGTGTGTGTGTGGTGGGGGGGCGACACAATTCAACCCATAAGGATTGATGAACACAAGATGAAGCCCTAGTGCTGTGAGGGGATTGGGGGATGAGACCAATTACCAAGACAGGAATTAAACACAGGACCAAGACAGAACTTCGATTATTCGAACTGGGGTACAAAGTGGGCCAAGCCTTGGAAATGAGATAATTGCCAGAACTGGAGTCTGGAACCAAGGCTGATGGATGCTCAGGTACCTGAGTTGAAGTACAAGAACTATTGAAAGCTGGGCTAGAAATAACTGTCTAAGCCTGTGTGCACGGTCAAGAGGAGGTCTCAACTTCTGGGAGAGAGAGGCCAGCAAAGACTGAGACTCCATGGGACTCCATGACGAATTGGAAAATTCCACACGAAACGGAAAATCGAAGTGGGAGGCATTGACTCAGTCGGCTCCTTGGTGAAGCCTGTACAGAAAAGTTCTGCCAAGATTGCCTGCTCCTGCCGCCTGCCCGGAGGGGTATAGCCAGAAGCCTATTATCGCTCCCGGTCTCCTCAAAACTGGAGGATCACAACCATAGGTTCTTAAAGGCATGTCAGGGACAGGTGCTTGGAGTCACCAGATAAATATAGTCCATATTCCTAGAGCATCACTTTCACGTGGAGGATTAAAATGGAATGAAATGCAAAGTTTGTGAATTTTTTTTAAAAAAGATTTTATTTATTTGAGAGAGAGAGAATGAGAGAGAAAGAGCACATGAGAGGGGGTAGGGTCAGAGGGCGAAGCAGACTCCCTGCCGAGCAGGGAGCCCGATGCGGGACTCGATCCCAGGACTCCAGGATCATGACCTGAGCTGAAGGCAGTCGCTTAACCAACTGAGCCACCCAGGCGCCCCAAAGTTTGTGAATTTTTATGATAAATTATGAGACTTGAGAGAAATTTCACTGCTTGTAGAGTTCAGTCTACTGTTTGGGTCCCACCCATGTCCCCTTGACACTCATCATTCATGTATATGCCAATTGGTGTCTTACTGCAAACACCTGCAGCTCTCTGCCTGAGGGCTTTCTATTGGTTTGAGGAGTAGACAGCTAATAATCCAGGGATCCGTCCTCAGTCAATGAGAGTCGGAATTGAAATACCCCAGCTTCCTTGACCTTGGGTGGGGGTGGGGGAGTGGGGAGGAAACTTTGATTTATGTTCCATAGTGTCTCCCAAAAGTCCCCAGTGGGATTGAGCCCCATGGCCACAGAGGTAACCTGTTCATTGAAGCACCATGGATTGACTTCCTTACCTTTTTTTTTTTAAAGATTTTATTTATTTATTTGAGAGAGAGAATGAGAGAGAGAGAGAGAGAGAGCGCATGAGCGGGGGAGAGAGGCAGAGCGAGAGGAAGAGAGACAAGCAGCCTCTCTCCTGAGCGTGGAGCCTGATGCAGGACTCGATCCCAGGACCCTGAGATCGTGACCTGAGCTAAAGGTAGACGCTTAACTGACTGAGCCACCCAGGCGCCCCTGACTTCCTTAGCTTTTTGGCTCACTTCCCCCACTCTCCCATGGGTGCTTCTTGGGATTGCTTCCCAAATAAACCACTCAAATCCTAGTCTCTAGGTCTGCTCTGTGCGGGCAACTTGGCCAAGCCCCTGAGTCTGGTCTGAACCAGGCCCCCAGACTCTAGGGTAGGTGGGATGATGGTGGAACTTTAGGAGTTTATATCCTCTGCCTTTAAAGTAACTTTGTTGGTCAATTGAGAAACACTGGTTTAAGAGTGAATCATATTGCACTTGCAACTGCTAAACTGGTAGCCCTCCACCTTTTCCTCCCCCTCACTTATCTCTGAGGTACTGCATGTTATCTTCAATGATTCAGGTGAAGTCTGACAAAAGCACTTTAGGTTATCCTCTCTTTATTGCCCTCCAAATACAGAAACCTAAAAAGTAGCAAGGACCCGAAAGCAACACGCCAACTCACACTGAAGCTCAGGGCCCTAGGAACGCACCATAGATTGTGGAGGAATCACCATGATTCCCCCAGAATTAGCTTCCTTCCCTCGAGTGTGATTTACCTTTTATTCAAAAGACGCATGTATTTAAAAAGTGCTAGCGGATTTCTCTGTTGTTAGAAATGCTTCTTTTTCTTTGGCTCTTATTTAAAAATGAGAATTACAAGAGAATTTCCCAGGACTCTTTATTGTTGCTTAATAAAACACGTTTAGTAGCAGTGATGTCCCTTGATTTGAGCTCCAACAACACGAAGTGGTAAGTGTGAATGATTCCATCATCCTTCATCCTGCTCAGGCTTTATTACTTAATAATGCTGTTTTGCATGGAGCATCCGCAGGCGGCCTGAGCAATGATTACAGTATCATGGCAAACACGTAGTACGTTCAGTTGCTGTGGCTTCTACAAACATTGCTCCATGATCTAGGCACTTAATTTTTATCTCAATCTTTTGTCATTATTTCTGTAAACAAATTTTGGTAGCAAATAAAGGAACACAATAAATAAATAAAACAATAAACAACCTGCTCTTGGGGTAAACTGAATGCTAGTAAAGGCATGCTATCATTGATAATTTAACTAAAATGTTTCTAGTTTACCATCATTCTTTATTAAAAAGCACCGGGTTATTAAACTGTACCAATTTAATTCTTCTTGCCCTTCTCAGGATTCCTTGAGATAACAAGCAGGTATGTTGGAAAAGGATTTTAAATAACAGAAGCAGAATTGCTAAGAAAGATCTATCCAAAGTGAATCTATTGGGATGCTGGAATGTTCTCTATTTAATTTTGTTTGCTTTTACTCACACTTCCATGCAAGAATGTGGAATAATAATTAAGGTATTTCTAAGGAAATGAGCACAATTATTGAATTGCAATGTTATTTATGGAGAAGCCACTAGCAAGATTCATTTATGCCTAGGGTTTACTTTTGTCCAGATTAGAAAGTAACCTCATGAAATGTATGCTGTTATAAATGGATTATTCACCTCACTTTGTTTACTGAAACACTGAGTTGTTTGTGGATCTGGACCTGAAAGCAATGGTAGGGCCCTTTCCTCATTTTTCTCCAAGTTTAGAGACTTATTCCAGTTTTAAAGATATCTTATTTCCCTGCAAGAATTGAGTCTCTTGGCCCTGTGCTTCCATTTTTTGTCCTTGGAAAAGCAATATGTATATATTATGAGGTAATTTTAGTAATACATTTATTATTTATAATCTCTACAATATAGTCTTTTCATGAGGGTTTAGAGTGATTTTCTCTTGCAACTTGTTCCACACTCTGGAATCATGCAAAATAGCTCAAATTCTCTGTATTCCAGGATTACAAAAATGGTTTGTAAGACATTTGTAATAAGTAGGATGCATGTGACATTAAAACCACAGGATTATACTTGTCCTACTACGGCCACTTAGATTTATTTAGAATATTTATTAAAGGTCAGACAGATGGCCACTTCTAGGTGTCAATGGAACTATGCTGGCTTGAAATTTGAAAGAAATTTGAATGTTGCCATGATATTCTATCCTCTCTGCAGTTAAATTGGCGTTCTCTCCTTCCTCCCTACCCTGTCCACAATGTTGATTGTAAAAACAAAATTATAAAATCTAAAAGCATCAAGAGAAAAGAAACAAAATTTCTAGTAGGACTAGTACATTTTTATTTGTTGCCTTCTATTCTTTGCCCATTGGCATTTATATTTTTTTAACATAGTAGCAATCATATATGTGCACGATATTGTATTCTGCTTTTTTATTGTCAACTCTCTTTTGAAGAGAGATCTGGAATTTCAGAAGGAGATCGCAAAATAGGAAGCTATGCCACTCTAGCTGGAAAAAAAAAAGAGGGGAACGTGTTGATTGTATGAGTTTCAAGCTTTTTAAAAGTGGTGTAACATTTACCTTAGATTTTCTTAACCAGAGCTTTGAACCCAATCATCTTGGGTTGGAAAAGGGTATGGAATGTAATCAAACTCAAATTTGTGAATGAAAGTAGAGCAGCATTTGCTTTCTGCCAGATTGCTAATTAAATGCCATGGAAGACTTTGCGTATTTAATTTTAGTCATGTAAAGAATGTGCAATAGTTGGTAGGCAAGAGTTTTGGCCAGGAAAGAAATGGCTATATTTTTAGATCATTTTGCTACCTCTATAAATTTATTATCCTTTGATGTAGCTGAAGCGTAGAAATGGAAAAGATTCTTCATTTGATCCAGAATTAGGGTTTTGCTGGGTTAAAGGGCAAGGTACTTGAGGATATCAGCAAAAGAATGGTTGAAATGATGTGCCATGAATTCTAGACAGAAGAGGCAAGGAGACAGAGACAGGGGAAAGCTGACAGATGAAGACAGAGTAGGAGATATGGAGGGGCTGGAGATCTCTGTAATAAGAACAGACATAATGGTAAAAATAGAGCAAGAGAACTGGAAGAATGGAGGGTTGTGTTGAGCAGGTTTATTAAAACTGAAATAAAACTGAAATAAAATCTGAAATGCAAGTGAGTTGGCCTATTTAAAAAGTTC
Source organism: Halichoerus grypus (assembly GCF_964656455.1). Taxonomy (NCBI): domain Eukaryota; kingdom Metazoa; phylum Chordata; class Mammalia; order Carnivora; family Phocidae; genus Halichoerus; species Halichoerus grypus. Next base: position 115,950,923 of record NC_135727.1, on the reverse strand, counting down.
TTCTTTGTGTTGTTTTGGTTTTTATCTTGTAAAACATTAAGCCCAGAACAGAGAACAATGCATGGGAACTGAAATCCGATCATTAACTCATTCACACCTTAATTCAACAAATACCTTGCTAAGCCCCTCATATGTGCCAGGCACTATTTTAGGGGCTGGGAATACAGTAGTGAATGAGGCAGAAATTTTTAAAAAAGATTTTCTTTAAACAAGATGTGGTCCGTATATACAATGGAATATTACTCGGCCATCAGAAAGGATGAATACCCAACTTTTACATCAACATGGATGGGACTGGAGGAGATTATGCTAAGTGAAATAAGTCAAGCAGAGAAAGTCAATTATCATACGGTTTCACTTATTTGTGGAACATAATGAGTAGCATGGAGGACATTAGGAGAAGGAAGGGAAAAATGAAGCATGGAACACTACATCAAAAACTAATGGTGACTAACATAACATAATCAAATAAAATTCAATTAAAAATAAATAAATAAAATCTTTTTTTAAGATTTTATTTATTTATTTGTCAGGGAGAGAGAGAGAGCGTGCACAAGCAGGGGGAGTGAGTCAGAAAAAATTTTGATGGTTTGGAGTTTATCCTTTCATGGAGTCAGACACCTAAATAAATAAAATATCAAATTGTGGTAAGATATAAATTACAGCAAGGACATAGAAGCACAAGGGGTGGGGGGCTATTTCAAACATGATGGTCAAAGAAGTGAAGAGGGGGGATGGGAGGGGGAACGTGAAAGAAATGAAGGAGGAAGCCAAGCAGATAGCTGGGGGAAAGATGTTCTAAGCATAAGAACAGCAAGTGTGAAGGCAGGCCTGTCCCTAACATTTGCACAGTCCAGGGCAAAAGTACAAATGGGGCCCATGAACTTTATGTTTAGATGGTAAAAGTTATAAAACATATTCTGCCATCCAAACTTGAGTAATATACCTCAATATTGGCCTAGCAGGTCAGGTTTAGATTTAGTACTCTTGGACTGCTCAGGGTTTTGCAGTAGAACCTGGGGACTACAATAGGACCTGGTCCCAGCCAGAGGTCAATCCCCCTTTCTCTTCCCACCCCATGATCCTCCCATCACGAGGGGTCTTGCACAGCATGAGTGGCCACCGCTGCGTGCATGTCTAAGTTCTGTCCACACTGCCTCAGACAGCTACCCTCTGATGGCTCTTTGAATGAGGGCACACTTGTGGCACAGTCAGCTCTTGGGAAGATGAACCAGGGAAGGGGCTCATGTTGGCCCTGGAAACCAGCTCTTGGTCCCTCGGGCAGTGTATTCTGCGGTTCTGTACCCAGAATGTGGTCTAGATGGGGCACAGGCTCTGGATGGGCACCGCACCTTGACCTCACTGACTCTGCCCTGTGGGGAAGGGTGAGGCTAGGGGAGGGTCAGAGCAAATCGGGGGGCCCAGGGCAGTGGTCTGTTTTGTCAGGACTTAAGGGTGGTACGTACCTTGACTTGTCGTGCTTACGGAAGAACAAGGAGGCTATTCCCTATAGACTCAGGGTTTGAACTGTGATGATGGCGCAGAGATAACATTTCTTTTCTGTGGATGGTCTATAAAAAGTAAAGGAAGGAAGAAAAGGAATCCTTGAAGGGAAGAGTTATGAAGTTCTTGGCAGTTTCGCTGGTGTGAACTGTAGAACTACTACGACCCTCCCATCTTACAGATAAGGAAACTGAGTTACACACCAGTTGTGAGGTGGTAGGCTTTCACAGCTAAAGAATGCCAGACCAGTACCCAAACCAGGCTTTCTGCTGTCCACTCTAGAATTCTCTTGACAGCACCATGCAGTTTCCATGCCCCTGAAGGAGATCAAAGATGAAGGAAGAAACAAGAAAAATGTGATGTGCAGGCAGGAGGAAGGAAAAACTTCATAAAAACAAGACAAAAATGTGGTATTTTAAGGAAGAGGTTTGCCCTTCATATGAATGATTCTTGGATTTTGGTGTATATTTTTGGTAGCAGTATGCGGTGAGTCACTAACAAAGAGCTTAAGACAGATGAGTTAACATAAATGGACCAAAATAAGCTGTGGTCTCTAGGCTGAGCAGCTGTTGGACAAACCTGCCAATATTTTATTTCCCAGAGACACTTGCAGCAGATTAAAGTGAGCAGGCGGTGAGTGCCACATTAGAAAATTGCATACCGTTCAGAGTTTCCTGTGCCTGAGGTGTGGCTCTCTAGGGGAAAGGGGAATCCCCCCCCCCCCCCCCCCCGCCGCTATTTGTTGAAGCTCCACTTTGTGGAAGAGGGTAGGCAGGGCTGCAGGCTGCAGCAGGGTGACTGAGTGAAAGGATAGTGCAGAGGCACAGCATCAGGACATCCTGGGGTTTGGGCCCTGATTGTGCCACTAGCTGTGTAACCAAAGGGGGTTCCGTCAGCTTCTCTGTGGCCCTGTTTTCATCTTCTGAAAGGGGGTGCTTGGATTGAATGACATCCTAAGTACGTTCCAGTTTCAAAATGTAGAGTCCACATTCATCAAGCATTTACCTTGTGGCAGGCACCTCGAGGAGGGCTTGACATGTGGATTTTCTCCTCTTTCCAATCTTCAAGGTGATTTCAACAATAGACCCATTTTGCAGATTAAGAAACCGAGGCTGAAAGATGATAAGAGACCTGCCTCAAGTCATACAGTGAGCGATGGCAGCCTGGACTCAGATCGCAGGCTGTCTCAGAAACCCGGCTCGGGCGCCTGGGTGGCTCAGTTGGTTAAGCGTCTGCCTTCAGCTCAGGTCATGATCCTGGGGTCCCGGGATCGAGCCTCGCATCAGGCTCCCTGCTCAGCGGAAAGCCTGCTTCTCCCTCTGCCCCTCACCCTGCTCGTGCTCTCTTGCTCTCTCGCTCTCTTGCTCTTTCTCTCAAATAAATAAAATAAAATCTTAAAAAAAAAAAAAGAAACCTAGCTTCTTAACCACCACTCCGCCTTGTCCCTTCTCCCGAAGCAGGAAGCTGGGATCACATCCTTTCCGTCTCCACAGCTATGTATCTGTTTCAATCGTTATGCTTCCATTGCACCGTACTGGATTTTCAGACCCTAATTGGAGCCCTTCATGGCATCTACACACTACACTGTGGGAGAATGGCATTCAAGATAGTAAATCAAATTCAGGACACACACCTCACACGGGACAGAAATAGTGTCAAGCAGGGCACAGCAGGGCCATTTGATTCACAGAATCACTGGCGTCTTGAATATTTTGTATGTCTCTCCAGTGAACACTCTGTACTTCATGTTCCCGCTGATGTCACTGGCAGAGATGTCTCATGAGGAGACACCCTGTTTGAAAAGCCAATTCAGTAACGTCCCCTCTCCTGATTTAATATGATATGGCCATGGCAACGGCAGTAATAGTGGGGCTCCTTTGTTCCCTTTCATAAATTACACACAGTTTAAGCACCTTCTTGTCCTGCCTCTCTTCTAGCGAAGGCATCAGACATAGGAGGAGCATCCCTCTCTCTGAAACAAAATAAAATAAGCTGTAAGATTGCGGGTGATTTATCTAACTTCTGCTCAAGATTGATCTTTAGTTGGTGACCGATAATCCTGTTTTTAAAGTCTATAGGGATATTTATGACTGAAATCACACTTGCTGTAGTTCTTTCTCTGATGGTTACATATATAGAAATGGAGAACTGAAGCAATATCTAATAATTCCAACCAAAAAAGCACTGCTGCTTATATTTATTTGGATGTCTTAAGACACAGAGACAAGAAAGAAAGGGAAAGAAATAGACATTCAACCTTCTAGGTGAAAAAGCAAATAGTAAAATATGGTGGATTACATTAATGACCTTGATTCTTTACCTCTTCCTATAGCCACATCCTTTACCACGTGACTCTGGGATTTCTTTCACTGAAGAGTCAGAGTTTATTTTCACTCCCTTTGAATTTGACTTGGCCTTGTAACTTTTGGCCAGTGGAATGTGATGGAAGTGATGGTGGGTCAGTTCCAAGTCTAGGCTTCAAGGAACCTTGAGTGTTTTCATTTGCCTGCTCTTCTTCTGTGTTTGCCAGGAGAACATGCCCTGGTTATCCTGCTGGCAGACGTGACGTGAGGAACAGAGCTGAGTCTCCCCAGTCATCCAGCCGAGTTTATCCTAACTCAGCTGAGCTGCAGCTGACTAAAAGACACCTTAGTGAGTCCAAGTGAGGTCAGAAGCACTATCCAGTCTAAATTGCCAACCCACAGGTTTATGAACTAAATAAATGCTTATTGTTTAAAGACATTGGGCCTTGGGGTGTTTTGTTACCCAGTAGTATGTGGCAACTGATAGCTGATACAGAAAATGAGACTTTAGTTGTCAGGAAAACACCCAGGAAGTACCAAGAATCAAACTGAGATTTAGCATAAATTTGAAGTCTTTCCAAATCAGCATGGTTTTGGATTCTCCCTCCCTCCCCAAATAGTTATTCCACACACACATACTGAGTCTATTATTGGTAAGACCCTATGCTAAAATGGAATGCCCAGTGACCGGGAGCCTAAGAGAAGCATAAATAAATGATCCAGAGAGGTGGCCGTGGGAATGAAGTTGGTCAAATGGCTGATAATATTTAGGGTGGTAGAGAAGGGTGAATTCAAGGAACTGGCTGTGGGGCCAAGGGTCAAAGAGAAAAGAAATGACAACAGGAAGAAGTTAAAAGCCGAGATAAAGAGGAAGGTATTGAATGTCAGTAATGAAGGAAATACCTATAACAGAGGTGTCTATGTGTGATTAAGTATTTAAATAGAAAATTGGTCAAATTAACATAAGAAAGCACAGCAAAGCCATCAGTACTCTCCCCACCCCGCCGCTATCCAGTCTAATGGGTTCTGGACAATTTTCAGCTGCCACTATCTATCTGCTTCCCTGTATCCAAAGGCTTTTTCCAAAATTGTGGAAGCTCACTTTACAGGCCAGAAATGCTGGGTAACTAATATCTATGCTCCCCCAACAACATGTCAGCAGCAATCCTCAGCCAATGACTATGGCAGTTGGTACATAAATCCCCCGGCTCTCTCGGCTCGTGGGTGGGATAGTTTGAAAACTATCATTTGCCCACAGAACTAAGCTTCAATCACCCTATTGTGGCAGCTGGCTTAACAACATGCCCTTTATTGGCTGCTTTCCCGTCCCCTCCCTGTCTCACTTCCCCACTCGCTCCAAGGCCACTAGCCTCCCTTCTACTCCTTTTCCTGCCCCAAAGCCCTTGCGGTTGCTGCTCTCTCTGCCTGAACTACTCCTCCCCTGACATGTGCACGACTGATGGCTTCTTGTCCTGCAGGTCTCAGGCTAAATCTCACCTTGTTGAGGAAGCCTTGCCTGGCCAGCAGATCGAATGGAGCTTCATCATCTGATGTTAATTCTCAATGTCACTTATTTTACTATCAGATGTTTTTCTTACCTATTTGTGTGTTTGTTTTCATATGTTTTTCAGTACAAGTGTAAGTTGGTAAAACCCTTTTAGGAAGGTCTTTCAGCAGGGGGGACTAAAGCCACCTACGACTGAGCAACTGCATTCCTAGGTATGCGTCTCAGGAGAATGAATGCTATGTCCACCAAAACATTTGCCACAGCTGTATTCATAACAGCCCCAAACTGAAACCCAACCAAAGTTTCCTCAGTAGGGGAATGGATAAATAAATTGTGAGACAGTTAACGGAATGTTCTACAGTGGAGTACTACACAGCAATAAAAAGAACGAGCTGCTCCCACATATACTGCATGGATGAATTTCATAGAAATCACAATGAACAAAAGAAGCCAGGCACAAAAGAGAACATATCATATGACTCCATTTCTATGACATTCATGAACAGGCGAAACTAATCTATGGGGGTAGGAGCTGAAATAGTGCTTACCTATAGGTGGGACGATACTGACTGGGAGGGAGCCTGAGGTGCTGGAAGTAGTCTCTGTCTTGATGGGTATGTCCAGATGTAAAAGGTCAGTGAGGTGCATACTTAAGATTTGTACACACTCTATGTATGTCATACGTGAATGAAATGAAAAATTAAAAAATAGTTTCCATGACCGCAAGGACCTTTTTTTTTGACTTACACACTACTGCATATGAAAACAAACAAACAAATAAGTAAGAAAAACATCTGATAGTAAAAGAAGTGACATTGAGAATTAACATCAGATGATGAAGCTCCATTCGATCTGCTGGCCAGGCAAAGACACAGGATGCTAGCAGTAAGTACTTCTTGACTGAGCAAGTGAATGAATGTGGATTTGCCTTTTTAAAAAAACTTTAAACCAAAAATTAAGTCAAGTCTTATTGAATATCTATTCTACGTGCTGTAGTTAGTAGAGGAATCAAAGATGAGTCGGCCAAATGAGAAATACACAACTGATTATATAAAATGGCAACATATAATAAATGCTATAAAAACAGATGCCAAACAAAGTGTTAGCAGGGCTAGAAAGAGAGAAGAATTTCAATTGCAGCTTTGGGGAAATGAGATTTGATCTGGCCCTGGAAATGTTTCTGCAGGTAGGGCTGAGTGGGAGAGGAAACAAAGAAGGGGGTGGGTATGAGTGGCAGGGAACAAAGACTCAGAGACAGGAAGCCCAGGGAAATGGTGAAACCTGAGGTGGCTGCAGTCAGGGGTGGAGTGTCATGGGGGAGGGAAAGATGAACATCTGTCCAAGCTGCTTGGGGCCTGCTCAGAAAGGGCCTGGACTACTTTGCAAGGAGTTTGGCTTTTACTCCATTCATAGGGATAAAGTTTCAAAGGTTCTAAATCAAAAGAGTGATTTTGAAGGGAAAATTGTTATCCTCCCTAAATTAATATTAAAAAATATGTTCACTTACAAAAGAATCTGAAAAGCCAGTTCAACGCAAAGGACACAAATCTGATAGAATCACTGTTGTCTCTTTCACATGGCAACTCTGAGAGACTTGAAAAAATTGAGATACGATTCACATACCATAAGGTTTACCATTTTGAAGTGTACAGTTCAGTGGATTTTAGTATATTCATGAAGTTGTGCCACCTTCACCACTAATTCCAGAATATTTTCATCACCCCAGAAAGAAATCCCCAAACTCATTGTACTTATTCTATTTCCCCCTTTCCCCAACTCCTGGCCACCACTTAGTCTATGTTCTGTCTCTGTGGATTTTCCCAGAGATATTTTTCTATTTGTATATGTGCAAATATATATATATATATATATTTTTTTTTTTTTTTCTTCTCCCCTCATTCACACAAATGAGTTTGTACACACTGCAAAGTAAGGTGTGTTGACTCTCGAGCATACATCTTGACTATTGACTTTTGACCATATCAGATCGGTTTGTAACAGTTTCTGGGTGGCAGGGCAAGGATGGATGGGAAAAACAGGTTGGGGGCACTGAGAGCACTTAGCAATGCCTGCACTACAGAGGGGGTGAGACGTCCTGCCGGTGAGAATCTGGACGCCAGCAATCTCGTGGATGCTGGGGTGTGCTTCCAAGATCCCCGCTTCAGGACTGGAGTGTGCTTCCAGGATCCCCACTCATTAGCCCAGCCGGAGGAAATGCTGATGGCCAAGGGACCTCGGCTGAGTCTCCCGCGCCTTGCCTTCACTTGAAGAGAGCTTGCTAGCCCAAGATCACACTCTTTCTCTCGGGCAGCTTACATGCAAAGATTGGTCGATGCTGGGGGCAGGGGTGGTTATAAAGGGCCAGACACCTTCCCCAGTTTGAAAAATCTCTGAAGGGCTGTCCCAGCTCCAGAGCTCCCTAAAAGCTGAGGCTTTTACTGTGACACTGTATTGCTGTCCAGTTCTTCCCGCTGCCCCAACCTGCTCCCTTCACTCCTCCACAGGTACTGTTCCTAACAAACTTCCCGCACTCATATCTCCGTCTCAGAGTCCGTTTCCCAGGAGACCCGGCTTGTTGCAAACAGTGAGGATGGAAATGGAGCTGGCACATGTCCATGTCTTTGTGGAGCAATTGAGTGGACAGAACTTGGTGATCACTTTGAGATGTGGCGTGGGAAGGGTGGGAGAGTTAAAGAGAAGGAGCAAAACAAACATTTATATATTTATATATAATTTATACATTAAAATTATATAGACACTCACACACATTGTTTCTATATATGTAATACATAAGAGAGCCTCAGGCACTGACTCAGTGTCTAGATGGTACCAGAAACAGTTCTGGAAGCTGAAGGTGCAAGATGAATTAGATCTGGCCCTTTTGTTCAGTGAATCCACAGTGTTTTGGGTCAGACAGAGAATAAACAACGAATTCTAATACAATTTGTTGCAAACCATGGTAAGTGGCAGGGAAAAGTGATGAGGGAATGTAACGGGAGTGAAGATGCTGCCAAGGTTTGAAGCCGCGGTGTCTTGAAAGGTGGTAAAGTCATCATGTGACATGCAGCATGGAGATGAGTTTGCAAATAGAACATCCTCGAAAGAGTTAGAAATAGGGGTTTGGAACTCCTGCGAGAGGTGTCATGGATAGAAATCTATGTTTCGGTGGCGTCTATATAGAAATGATAGTTAACGCTTTGGGAGTAGATGAGATTGTCAAGGGAGATCATGTAAGATGGGAACTTGAGAAAGATCTGCACAGAGCTGACTCATATCTGAGCCTAGTCTGCTACTCCCTATGCCAACACCCATGGCAGACGTAGCTAACTGAACATACGGCCTCAAAATTCTTAACACATGGCTTCAGGCAGCCATTACCAATAAATCCACTTACCATTCCTGGTTTCTTCTCAAAGTCTAGGCGTGGTGACCATGAGCAACTGTGGGCCTCAAAGGAAGCGTGAACTGCTCTGATGCCCAGGAGCAGAGGGAGCCCCCAAGAAGGCGGGAGAAGTAGCTGGGGAGTGGCGGTGTGGGGTCCCAAAAGGAAGAAGAGGGTTTCAGGAAGGAACTAAATAGCATTTGTCAAATGACTGAGTAAGTTGAGGACTCAATGGGACTTGAGTGGGAGGCCGGTGGTGACCCTACGGAGAATGCTTTCACTAGTGGTTCGCAAGAGAAGTGAGATGAAGGAAGTCTGTGTACAGAAGGGGAGGTCTTTCCAAGTGCTTGTCTATAAATGGCTTGCCTCGGACCCCTCTGGGGAGCTGGTTGAAAATGCATTTCTAGGACTCACTGGAGAGCCATTGCCTCTGGCCTCCCAGGCGCACTTCTCTCAGGGTTTTCTGGGTGGCTGAGAGAGGATAGAAGCTCCGCGTAGGTGCTCACTGTGGCAGATGCTATTGATGTCCCTTTCACATGCATTAGGCCTCGCCACTCAGTAGACACTGTTGGTGTCCTACCCAAGCATATGGGACTCTCTGCCCGAGGACTTTCTCTGGCCACTGGAGCATGCTTGCCTGCTTGCCAGAAATGCCAAGAAGTTCACTTCCCAGTGAGCAGCCCTCAACCAATGAAGGACAGAAGTCAGCTGATAAATATTTCAGCTTCCTCGCCTCTCAGGGGGGAACAGCGGGGGGCTTGTTTTATACAGTCTCTCAGTAGTCCCCAGTAGGATTGAGTCTGAGGTGCCCAGAGCATGCTCATTAACATACTCTGCATTGGGCTTGCTTCCTTCCCTCTCTGTCTCACTTCCTGACTTTTCTACTGGTAATCCAAGCTCACCTTTCACCTAAACTATTAGTACCCATTTCCTTGTCTCAGAGTTGGCTCCTGGGGAAGCCCAAAGCTGGCCATCTCATTTCATCTTTGTAGGCACACAGAACAACTTCGAGTGGCCCTTGCAGTCTGGTTGAGCCCATGTGACTAGGCTCCGACCCGTGGGCAGAAGTGGTACACAATCCTCCAGGCCTGGCCACAAAACTCCTGGTTGGTCATCCCTCTCAATCTTTCCTTCCATGGTGACTTCAGAGGCCATGCATTTCAGATGGCAGCACCACAAGCTGGAAGTGACCTGGATTCCTGAGTCATCAGTTGAATGAGAAATAGAACTGCACTATGTTAAATCTCTGAGATCTGTTTGTTACAACAGCTAGCATTAATTACCCTGATTCACATACCTGCCCTCTCAGTCTTGCCTTATTCAACTCTCCAAAATGACTGCTCTCCACCCTCCCTTAAAAATGCCCATTCCCTCAGTGTGGTTGACAGCATAGCTGAAAACTGCCATGTGTTAAAGTACACTCAATTATGAGCAATAAGAACCAAATTAGCTACTGATAGTTCTGTTTTCAAATGGATTCCTATTTGGTAGGGTCTACGAGGGCGGTTCTCCTACATAGCGGGGCCCTCTTGACGTCTTTGTATAATCACTGGCACAGCCCACTCCCAGCTCTGCCGGTGTTGTTCAGAAGAAAGAGGGGTCAACCACTTCTAAGAGATTTCTGGCCTCTGACCCCTGGGATAAAGTCCAGGCTCGTTAATCTGGCATTTCCAGGTGTCCCAAGTGACCCTAACCTACATTCCTCCCCTGATCTTTGCCCTCCTTCCTATGAAACCTCTCAAATCATACTATTCGTGACAGGGCGGGCTTTCCCACTTGTGCACCTTGGCTCCGCTCTACCCTCCACTTGGGGTGTCATTTCCTCTCCTCTGCTCCTTTCCAGACCCAGCCCCAACTCACAGGCCTGACTCAAATTTTGTCTCCTCTTTGGAGCCCTGAAATCCCATTTCGCCTTCCCTTCCCACTACTCATTTGGCCCTCAGCATTTGCTGCTTATTATTATTTCTATCTTTTCATGTGTTTATGTCCTCTCTTCTGAACTACAAACGAACCATTTAAAAGACAAGTTATGCCTATTTCTCTTTTTAATCCCTATAGCTATTAACATAGTGTCAGGGAAAGGATTACTGAAGATAGACAGATAGATAGCAAATTGAACTTCATAAATATCACAAATGCAAAGTCTTGTTCACACACAATTTTTTTTGAGAGACAGAGAGGGAGAGTAGGAGAGAGGGAGAGCATGCACACAAGCAGGGGGAGGGGCAGGAGAGAGGGAGAGAGAGAATCCCAAGCAGACTCCACATTCAGCACGGGGCTCGCTCCCATGACCCTGAGATCACGACCTGAGCCAAAATCAAGAGTTTGATGCTTAACCGACTGAGCCACCCAGGGGCCCATTGCTCACAGGTAATTTTTAAAAACCTATTCAGGGGCCCCTGGCTAGCTCAGTTGGTAGAGCATGCAACTCTTGATCTCGGGGTTATGAGTTCCAACCCCACATTGGGTGTAGAGATTACTTAAAAATAAAAGCTTTAAAAAAAACCCCAAAAATCTTACTCAGAAACAATTTTGAACTTACAGAAAAGTTGTAGGAATAAAAATAGTATAAATAATATCTGTAAATGCTTTGCCTAGATTCACTTGTTCACTTCCTATTAATATTTTACCTTATTTCCTTTATATTTCCCTATTTATCTATCTTTTATGATTTTCTCTTTATTCACACACACACACACACACACACACACACACACTATGATTTCCTGAGTCATTTGAAGGTAGCTTACATACACCATGAGCCTTTACCCTCAAATACTTCAGTGTGTGTTTCCTAAGAATAGAGAGAGTCTGTTACCCAACCACAAAAAAGTGATCAACTTCCGCCAACTTAATACTGATACAACACATTTGTATCAATAATTTGTTCTCATCCCACTTTTGTCAACTGCCCCAATAATGTCCTTTATGGCATTTCCCCCTCCCCTACAGGATCCAATATAGGGTTAGATACTGCATTTAGTTGTCATGTCACCTTAGACTCCTTTAATCTGGGAACATCTCTGTAGCCTTTCTTTGTCTTTTAAGGCACTGTTGTTTTTCAAGTTAACCCTTCTCCCCTTTTAAAAGAATGTCAGAATTTGAAAACATTTAGGTCTTGCTGGCTATTCCAGATGCGTGCGAATGGATGGGTGGGGGCTTCCTGAGTAGTGCTAGAAATCACTTCCAGCAGGACTGCAGACTTGAGCCTCCGCTGCCTCTCCTTTTGAACCTATAATCAGTGGCAATATTTTTCATGCTGTTATACAGGAGCCATTGACTTATTCTATTTACAATATCTTTCTCCTTACTTAAGTGGAGTTGGAGCGGAAGAGGAAATGGCAGATCTCTTTCTCCTTTAGCTTCTGCTGGCCGGCAGGCTGCCGGGGAGGAAAAGTCAATAGGGGAAGTGAGAGAGCGAACTGAGAAGTTGATTCTAAGTGGTGGGGTGCTGAGTCTCGCCTGTGGTGTATCTCTCCTCCGAAGTCAAAGCCTTTTTACACACAGCATTCAACCATAGTTAAATAAAATCCCTATGCTGTAGAAAGGGAAGGCATTAGTAATTTCCGTTGTCTATGAGTAGAAACGGAGACACTGACAGGCACGATGGCTTTTCTGCTTTGAGTCTGAGAGGCAGTGAGGAATCATGGAAAGAGCTGATAAAGGAGTGAATCTGTTCAGGAGATTTGAATCTATTTATTACCATTGCTGCCAAGTAGCTATGGAGCTCAGCAAGTCATATCCTCCCTGAGCCTTGATATCATTATCTGTGAAATGAGGGTTTGGAGTGGACCCGGCTGGCTCTAAGTTTCCTTCCGCGTGTCTGACACTCTGTGATGAGGAACTCCAGCGTACTTCCCCGCATATCTATGGTGGGCCTACTGTGTGCTGGCCGTTGGCTAGGATGAATGAAGTGAGGGCAGTGAGGCTGGAGTGGTGGTGAGGCAGGGCCCGATCTCGGCCAGGCAGAGGAGTTTGAGGGGTGGGGTGGGACTCAAGGCAAGGTCATTGGAGAATCTCTTGCAGAAGGTAAAGGATTGAGAGATGCAGGGGACACAAAGCAGCAGAGTGGTTGGAAGCACGTTTAGGAGAAAGATTGAGAAGGTTCACCAGCTGAGGGTGGGGCTGAGGGAGAAGGTAGGCTGTCACGGGACTCCGTGTTTCTGACTTGGGCAATGGACTGGACCGTGGTGCTAAGTGGAGTGGCAAGTCCCGAAGGAGGAGCAGGTTTGGAGATGTATAATGAGATCAGGTTAAGATATGTTGGTCTGAAGGTGTGTGTGGGCCACCCAAGTGGAGGTTTCCAGCAGGCAGTTGTCTACATGGATCTGAAGCTCAGGAGAAGTCTGGGCTAGAGGCGGATTTGATGGTTACCATGTTAGAGGTGTGAAGGATGTCACCCAGCCGGGAGAGTGTAACTTTAGGAAAGGACCATGATTGACAGGGAAGAACAGGAGTTCTGTTGTCTCGTTAGGTTTCATTCTTGATCTGCTGAGATTTTCTTAGCTCTGTGATAGCGGGGCAAGTACTTTTGAACCTGTTTCTTCATTTTTAACAATGGCCCCAATTTGTAGACTTATGAGAATTTGAGATTTATAGAAATCCAGTCTACAAAACTCCTGAGAGGAGCAGGAAGGACGCCCCTGGAAACATTATCACACGTTTCCTCCAGGTGTCAGGAGGAGCCATTTGCCAAGCTCCCCTCTCCCTCACTGCCTCGCTTGCCACAGTAGTTTGTACCAGTTGCTGAATTTCTCTGAGCCTTGGCTCTGTCCTCTGCGAAACAGAGACAATAACAACTGTTCTGGTTATCTCAGAGAAGCCTTTGAAAATCCAGTGAGATAAGGCTTGTATGAACACTGCCATATACATGTTAGTTATGATCAAAATGAACGGAACAAAGAGACATGACCAATTTGCCAGCATTTTCTTTCAGTATCAACAACTGTGGAATGTCCTAACCAGTCAGTGGCAGAACTGGAATAAAACTGAAAGTCTCTGACTCCTGGTCATAGATATGCTAACTACTGTGTGAAGCTGTTTTACTGACCTGGGATTTCCCCGGGGTTGTGGGGCAGAAAGGAGTAGGACTGTGAGTAGAATTTGTGAGTCTACCAGGGGCTTGAAGTCTCTTGTGGTCGCCCCTTGTCTGTTCTGTGGTGCCCCCAGTGAGGACGCGTAAAGATGGACTCTGCCCTTAACAGCATGATCACAGCTCCTCCTAGAACTTTCAGTTCTCGACTCCATGTGGGAAAGAGAACCCCACTACACAAACAGAAGCATTACCGAAATAACACGTACAGCATACCAGCACGCAGAAGGTTCTGGATGGATTAGTTCGCTGGGCAGGACAGATTTTTGACACAGAAGAAGACAGCAGTATTCACTGGGTAGGGCAACCCCAGGTCCAAACTAGTCCATGATTACAGAGGGCCTGGGCCAGATTCCGGTCCGGGTGGCAGGGATGGGCGAGCCTGACGACCTGAGCTCACGTCAAAGTTGCTTTAACTTGTTTTTTTTCCCAAAGCAGCTAATAGGCCTTGCAAATGATATGTACAAGATAAGAATGCAGGGATGTGGATGCAGTTCCCTGTCACTTGTCTTGCTTTTTTTTAGTGATCCTGGAAGCCGGAAAACAGTGAGATGTCCCTTAGGCCAGAGGAGCCCAGAGCTGTGAGCCCATTGCCGTTTAAACTCCAGCCATGGAAGCATCCAGAAACTTGTACAGCCATATAAGGCAGCAGTCTGGTACTCAGCAAGCCCCTTCACTCAAGCCTAAGGCCTAGGTTTGGTCCCTGAAATTCTTGCTGGAGAGGCAACTGCCTCTTATCCTCGCCTAGGAGTTTTTTACTGATGATTCCTTCCCGGTTTTCTGTAGCAGGTCTGTCTGTGGCTTACATTACAGAGTTAAACCCTGTATCTTCTCTTTCCTTTCCATTCCTTCCTTCCTTCCCTCCCTCCCTCCCTTCTTTCCTGTTCTCTCTCTGTTTTTAATAGACTGTATATTTTCAAACACTTTTTATTGCAGAAAAAGTGATCAAATAGTACAGATACACGTATCATTCCCACATACCTCCCCGGCCCCACTACCTTGCACAGTTTCCCCTATCATTAACATCGCACGTTAGCAACACACATTTGTTAGGATTCACGAACTAAAACTGATACATTTTTATTAACTAAAGCCCATATTTTCTTAAGATTTCCTTAGTTTTCCCCTAACGTCTCTTTTTCCAGGATCCCATCCAGGATACCACACGACATTTCGTTGTCACATCTCCTTAGGCACCTCTTGGCTGTGACAGTTTCTCAGATTTTCCGTTTTTTTGATGACCCTGACAGGCTTGAGGGGTACTGGCCAGGTGTTTTGTAGGATGCCCCACTACTGGGATTTGTCTGATGTTTTTTCTCACGGTTGAACTGGGATTGTGGGTTTGGGGAGGAAGGCCACAGAGGCTAAGTGCCATTTTCATCACATATCAAGGGTACGCGCTATTGACATGACTAATGACTTCTGATGCTAATCTCGGTCATCTGGCTAAAGTAGTGTTTGTCAGGTCTCTCCACTGCAAGGTTACTCTCCCCCTCTTCCCGTACTGTCCTCTTTCAATGGAAGTCACTCTACGCAGCTCTCATTTCAAGCACGGGAAACTATGGTCCATTTCCTTTAGGGTGGAGTGTCTACAAAATTTAATTTCCTTTTTTTTTTAAAGATTTTATTTATTTATTTGAGAAAAAGAGAATGAGAGACAGAGAGCAGGAGAGGGAAGAGGGTCAGAGGGAGAAGCAGACTCCCTGCCGAGCAGGGAGCCCAACGTGGGACTCAATCCCGGGACTCCAGGATCATGACCTGAGCCGAAGGCAGTCGCTTAACCAACTGAGCCACCTAGGCGCCCCGAAATTTAAATTTCAATTCTTCTGCAAGGAAGATTTCTTTCTTCTCCCCTTTTATGAATTTATTCAATCATTCATTTGTGTCAGTATGAACTCTTGGATATTTATTTTCTATTTTGAGTTATAATCCAAAACTATTTTACTTACTGTGTTTTTTTGCATTATTCCAGCTTTGGTCACTGGAAGCTCCTTCAGTTCCTTCCTTCCTTTCCTCTCTTCCTTTCTTTTCCTCTTTCTTTCTTTCTTTCTTTCTTTCTTTCTTTCTTTCTTTCTCTCTCTCTCTCTTTTCTTTTGGCACTTCCTTACTTTCTGGCATTATTAGTCTCTTTTGAAAAATAATTCTTGTTCAGATGTTCACTCAACCAAAATGCAGTCTGAGCTTCCTGTATACCAGGCAGGGAGAATTCAAGGATGAGCGGATCTTAGATCTGCCTTCCAGGAACTCTCAAGGGCGGGGTGGGGAAGTGGGCAGAAGGAAGGAGAAACAGGCAAGAAAAGAGAGCAAGGCGAGCGCTTCGGCAGAGAGTGGAAACTCAGGATGCTTGCCCCAGTTATGTGTACTCGCTTCTCTGCCTCTCCTGAGCATTTCTGGCTGATTCTCTTAGAAGAACCTTCAGCTCCACACCCTGGGCTAGTTTTTCTTTCTTCCCTTGGTCACTGCTCAATTGCTGCACTTTTTAAGGCAGGGGAGTATGATAAGTGTTAATGATAATCTACATTGATGTTTATCACACACAAAATGGCTCCTGACTGTAGCAAAGAAGGACTGTGACAGTCCTCTATTAGCACTTTGCAACTCCTGTGGACATGGGGTGGCTTGTGATCGCGGATAAAAGGGAAAGTGAGTGAGAACTTCAGGAGCAGGAATTTGATTTTCTTCCCTCCCAACCTGCAGCCCTGTCGAAGATCCAAGATTGGTGTCCCGGCAACCTACTCTTTCAGTCCCTAGCTTCGCATTTCTGAAGTCCGGCTAATGGCCAACCCTTGGTTAATCGACATCTGAGCAGTAATTATTTTTAGATTGCCGACTATATGTTCTGCCACTCAGTGTTATGTGAGCATGTAATGAAATCCATGCCCTAGTGCATTAACTAACCTTTTGAAAAAACCTTTCAATAGCATCTCCCCCTACTTCCCCTTTCACAAAGAGCTGGCAAAAAGCCCCTGGACTTGAGTGCTAAATGTCGAACCATTAAAAACTCTGGTGAAAGCCATGAAGTCATCAAATATTGACCTGAGAGAACATTTAGCACCATCTGATTTCTCCATCCCGACATCAACTTGAAACGGACGTTACATGCCAATGAATCACTTTCTCTATTTAAGTTCACGGGGTTTGTCTAAAATAGCTCCCTTGGCACAAAATGGAAATTCAGCCCAGGGATTTTAATGGTGAGTGGTAGACTCAAGTTTTGTGCTTTCATCATAAGAAAAGGAAAAGGAAGGCTTACCAAAATTAGATTTTTTTTTTTTTTTTGCTGGGGGAGGGACAATAGGGTAGAAGTGTCTTCTTATTCACAGAAGCCATTAGGAAATTAGAAATCTAGTCCAACTTGTACATTTTCTTGATATCTTATGTTCTCCAAATGTAGCGTGAGGATCTTATTCAAGATGTAGATTCTAGCACCCCACACAGAGATGTTGATTAAGCTGGTGTAGCAGATGATGTCAGGTCCCTGTCCATGTCTTCAACCCTTACCATTTCGGTGCACCCCAATGTGACCATCAACTCCTGGGACCTTCATCTTTTTGCCAGAGGACTCTGATTTTGCCGGCCGGAAGTGTTAGGGAATTAATGCTAGGCAAGTGCAGCTTCAATCGGTGACTGAGGGGAGGTGGTGTCCAAACACAACTCCCTCTCTTGCTCAGTGGCTGAATTCTGAGATGCGTGTACTATACTGTTTCCAAAGTTCCCCAGTGGGATTAAGTTCGAGTTGCCCACAGTGGTCACTGACATGAGAGTGCACCTTTTATTGGCTGTCTTCCCTTCCCTGTCTCACTTCCTCACTCTCCCCTACTTGTGTTTCCTGGGACCACCTCCCAAATCAACTTTCTGCAATTGAATCCTCGTCTCAGGGTCTGCCTCTGGGGGAACTCAAACTAGGACAGCTGGTCTGGAGTTGAGCCCAGTAACCTGCATTTTTAACAAGCACCCTAGGATGATTTGGTGCACATGGCATAACAGCCAACGTTTTGAGAAGTTCTGTTCTGAGAATCTTATGATAATTAAATGTAAGGTTATTAGCATTCTTTTTTATTATTATTATTCTACCATTTTCTAGAGACTTTCCATTGCCCTCAAGTTTTGGGGAGAGAGATGGAGAAAGAGAGGGAGGTTTTATCTGCTTGACCTCTTTCCTCTAGGGTCCAGCAGGGGTGGGGGTTGGGAAGCCAGATGGTGTCCACCTAGGTCTCCCTTGGAAGTCAGGGTGGTATGAAGGGGACTTGAAGGTGTTGAAGGGGCCCATTCCTGAAAGAGCTGTCTCAAGAGAGTACCATGAGTGGAGAAATAAAAGTCAAGGAATGAAATAGGATCAGTGAGTGTTGGAGCCGCAGAGTTGTTGGGTCACAAACTGCAAGTGTGGAACCAAAATAGAGTCAGAGAGTGAAGGAACAGGCCCAGGGCATGATGAGAGGGGGTAATGAGACTGAAGGCCAGTTCGGGGTTAATCACATGAATGCCAGTGGTTCATGCCGGAGTTTTGATCACATGTCCTTGACATTCTCTGTGGAGCTGGGGACAGGTCAGTATATATGACCCCTGAGGCAGACTAAACATGAAATTATGGTGTGCATGCGTGTGCACACACACACACACACACACACTCATTTGAAGGAATTGGATATTGAGACAATTATGAAGAAGAAATCATGGGTAAAGCAGAACTTTGTTCTTTTTTTAAAAAATTTTTTATTAACATATAATGTATTATTTGTTTCAGGGGTACAGGTCTGTGATTCATCAGTCTTACACAATTCACAGTGTTCACCATAGTACTTACCCTCCCCAATGTCTATCACCAGCCACCCCATCCCTCCCACCCCCCACCACTCCAGCAACCCTCAGTTTGTTTCCTGAGATTAAGAGTCTCTTATGGTTTGTCTCCCTCTCTGGTTTCATCTTGTTTCATTTTTCCCTCCCTTCCCCTATGATGCTCTGTCTTGTTTCTCAAAATCCTCATATCAATGAGATCATATGATACATGTCTTTCTCTGATCGACTTATTTCCCTTAGCATAATACCCTCTAGTTCCATCCATGTCATTGCAAATGGCAAGATTTCATTTTTTGATGGCTGCATAATATTCCACTGTATATATATACCACATCTTCTTTATCCATTCATCTGTTGATGGATAGCTAGGCTCTTTCCACAGTTTGGCTATTGTGGATATTGCTGCTATAAACATTGGGGTGCATGTGCCCCTTCGGATCACTACATTTGTATCTTTGGGGTAAATACCCAGTAGTTCAATTGCTGAGTTGCAGGGTAGCTCTTTTTTCAACTTTTTGAGGAACCTCCATACTGTTTTCCAGCGTGGCTGCACCAGCTTGCATTCCCACCAACAGTGTAGGAGGGTTCCCCTTTCTCCGCATCCTCGCCAACATCTGTCATTTCCTGACTTAGAACTTTGTTCTTTATACTTATTTTTCACTTTAGTGTTGTTTTTATTCTATATTACATGTCTTTTCAGAGTATAGAGCCTGTAATGGTCTTAAATTGGACTTGGAACACACCCTTCAAAGAGCTCAGCAGGTAGCAGCCATATACCCATTGAACTGCCACCCTTTGTTCTGAATCCAATCCAGAGTG
Organism: Halichoerus grypus; assembly: GCF_964656455.1. Lineage (NCBI taxonomy): Eukaryota > Metazoa > Chordata > Mammalia > Carnivora > Phocidae > Halichoerus > Halichoerus grypus. Next base: position 115,931,520 of record NC_135727.1, on the reverse strand, counting down.
TCCATTCCAGCTAGTTGTTCCTACTACTAAAGTCCCCAGGTGAAAACCAGCTCATTTGACTAAGAGGCTACTCCTGCCAAGCCCTCACCAGACCCCTTCCTTGAAGGAGCTGGACTTTGTCCCCTGTGCCTCCAGATCCTGGCTGAGATTGGTTTCCTCCTAGATCCCACTGAAATCAAGATGCTGCCACTCTTAGTTATCTTGCCCAGAGACTTTTGCTCTTGGGTCCCTGCCCACTAGATTATCAGATAACTGACTCTTGGAGCCAGCTGTACAGGCCCTGGAACACTGTAATATAGATTGCTGGCCATGCTCCTTGGGACCAGCCTTATTGGACCACTTAGAATATTTAGCCAAGCTCTACTGAACCCTGCTACGTTGCTCCTAGATCCCAGCATGCTTTGCAGCTGAACCTGCATGGTTAATTGAAAAGAAGCTTTAAAAAGTAGCAATTACAAATGTAAGCTCCATCAACAATATCCATCTGTGTTTTCCAAGCCCTTTTTTTTTTTTTTTTTTTTTTTTTAAAGATTTTATTTATTTATTTGACAGAGAGAGAGATAGCGAGAGCAGGAACACAAGCAGGGGGAGTGGGAGAGGGAGAAGCAGGCTTCCCGCCAAGCAGGGAGCCCGATGTGGGACTCGATCCCAGGACCCTGGGATCATGACCTGAGCCGAAGGCAGACGCTTAACGACTGAGCCACCCAGGCGCCCTCCAAGCCCTTTGAACAGCGCCTGGCACAGTAGGCATTCAATCAGACTTTGGTGAATAGATGAATGATATGATGTTGACAAGGAAGAAAAGGCATATGGCATGTCACATAGAGAGCTTTTCAATTAGCTCAAATATGTATGTATTGTAAGTGGAAGGGGGACTAGACATAACTGTTTAATGAAGAGTTTCAACTCAGTAGGGATAGAAACATGAAAGTGTTTTATTTAGCTTTAATCTCTGCTTCCAACTGTGCTCTGTCTTATTGCCTTTCCTGTTTTCTTAATAATGTCTTGGGCAAATTCCATAACTTTCTGGTCACTTCTGATTATTAGAAGTCCAGTCCAGTTTAAAATTTCAATCTCAACTTTGATCTCAATCTCATTTCCTCTCGATGCCCAAGCCTAAGTTTGAGCTGTGTTGGAGTGGCCTGGTCTAGCTCTAAAATCTATCCTCCCCTCTCTCCAAGGCCTAGCTCACCAAATATGTTGGCTGAGGGGTGGTGGGAGAGGAAAAAGAAACAAGGATCTCTTTACTAAATGGGCTGTGATTGTTGCTCTCTCTTGGTTGCTGTGGCTTCTTTGGTACCCACTGCCAGGTCTCTGTACCCTCTGGTGGCCGCCTTCCAAATGCTGACATTTTATGGGACACATGGTGAGTTGCTTAGGGCAGTGGTTCTCAGAGACCGTTTCTTTGGTCTGCAAGATCAAAACTGTTTTCATACAAATACTGAGATGTGATTTGTCTTTTTCACTGCGTTGGTATTTACAATGATAGTGCACGAGCAATTGTGGGTAAAACTGCCTGTGCCTTAGCATGGACAAAAGCAATGACACCAAACTGTACTAAGAGCCATGGTGTTTTTTTTTTTTTAAAGATTTTATTTATTTATTTTTCCGTGCACACGTGCGCAAGAAAGAGCACGCGCGCACATGAGTGGGGAGGGGAGGGGCAGAGGGAGAAGCGGACTCCCCACCCAGCTGGGAGTTTGATGTGGGACTCGATCCCAGGACCCTGGGATCACAACCTGAGCCAAAGGCAGACACTTGACTGAGCCACCCAGGCGTCCCAGCCACGGTATTCTTCATTGCTGTCACTTTTGGTAACAAAACAAAATGGAATCCAATCTAAGATTGACCTTGATGGGGCAGTAAAATTACTAATTATGTTAAGTCTTGACCTTTGAGTATATGCCTTTTTATTATTCCGTGTGATAAAATGGTAAGTGTGCATAAAGCACTTCTGCTGCACACTGAAATATGATGGTTGTTTTGAGAAAAATTATGTGTATGAGTTGCGAGCTGAACTAGCCGTGGAAAATTTTCATGGAAAATCATTTTCGCTTGGAATAATAGCACCATTTTCTTGTGAATGACTCAAGCAAGCCTGCCGCTACAACTGCTAAAAAAACAAAACAAAACAGAACAAAAAACAAACAACTGTTGTCAATGATAAAATTTGACGTTGTAAGCAAAAATTAAAATTTTGTAAAACTTGTATTCACCATTGTGAGCATGAAAGCTTCTGAGTCTTTGAAAACTTTTCTGGTGAGCTGACTGATGAGATCAGTGGTGATATTAACAGATGTGACTTTTTGAAATTATACAACAAAATGTGTGAACATTTGGATCATCTGCATAATTCGGTGAACCAATACTTTGGAATTGTCAACGCATGATTTTACATTATGTATAGGTAAAAGATCCATTAAAAGTACAAGGTGGACCAATGGGTTTTAATGTAACAGAATATGAAAATTTCATTGTTATGATCTGAGATTTCACATTGTGACTAACCTTTAAGAAAATATCTATCAAGTTTTAGTGTAGTATCAAAGAAAAGCATTTATAATTACCTGAAAGGGTCATTAAAAAACTCATCCTTTTTAAAAAATTTTTTTTTATTTTAAAATTTTAATTTAAATTCAATTTAGTTAACATATAGTGTATTATTATTTTCAGGGGTAGAATTTAGTGATTCATCAGTTGTATGTAACACCCAGTGCTCATTACATCATGTGCCCTCCTTAATGCCCATCCCCCAGTTACCCCATCCCCCACCCACCTCCCCTCCAGCAACCCTCAGTTTGTTTCCTATAGCAGCAATTGTACTACTAGGTATTTATCCAAAGGATACAAAAACTCATCCCCTTTCTAACTACACATCTGCATGAGGCAACAAAGTGAATGCAGAAGCAGATATGAGGACCCAGCTGTCTTCTGTTAAGTCAGAGATTTGCAAAAATGAAAAACAATGCCACTCACTATTTTTTGTTGTTGTTGTTTTGGAAGGTAGAGCTATTTTTCATAAAAAATGTGTTATTTATGCTAACGTATAATGGGCTTTAATGTTACTTTAAAACGAATCCATAAACAAATGTAAAAAATTCTCAGTTTCAAATTTGAGTACAGTAAATCTCAATAGCTATAACTCATATGAACTCTTTGGGATCTCAATAATTTTTAAGAGTGCGAAAGGATCCGGAGACCAAAGAATCTGAGAACTAGTGATTTAGAGCTTTGCCACTCCGAGTTGGTCCACAACCAACATAATCCAGACCACCAGGGATCCTGTTAGAAATGCAGAGCCCCCTTGGGATGCCTGGGTGGCTCAGTCGGTTAAGCATCTGTCTTCAGCTCAGGTCATGATCCCAAGGTCCTGGGATCAGGTCCCACCTCGGGCTCCTTGCTCAGCAGGACCCTGCTTTTCCCTCTGCCTGCCGCTCCCCCTGCTTGTGCTCTCTCTCTCTCTGACAAATAAATCAATAAAATCTTAAAAAAAAAAAAAAGACAAAGAAATGCAGAGGTCTATCCCAGACTCACTGAATCAGAACTTGCATACTAACAACATGCCCGGATGACCCATAGGGTCAGCACAGTGAGGGCTGAGAAGTGTCGTTGTAGAGAGCCCCGGAGGCCTCCCCACTATATAGGTCCCTGTTGGAGGAGATCTGGCTCAGCTTCTTTTCCCTCCCTGTCCCTCGGCTGCTACTTAGGTGCATGCCCCACACCTCCTGCTGCTGGGGGTTCCTATGTCTAGCGGGCAGCCCTCCGGAGTGGGATGCTGGCACGGTTGCTTAAGTCCAGATACCTTCTTCCTCAATGTCTCCTTGGCCTGGAGGAAATATACACATTGTTGCCTTGCCAGACTGAAGCGCGCAGGCACGCCGCAGCCCTCCTCCCTGCCGTTCTAGGCGTGCTGCTCAGCATGGACCTTGCCCCACCCCTTTCTGTGCTGCCAGGCTAGAGGCAGGCACCCGCTTCCCCGTTCACAGGAGCCTCCAAATCCCACCCGTCCCTCACCGTGCTCTGGTGTGTGCGCTAGGATGGGGCTGCAGATTCTGCCCTTTAGCGAGTATCCAGCTGGAGGGGGGGGGGGCGAGCCAATCCTCCTCCTCCTTTTCGTCTTCTTTTTTGGTAACAGCTTTACTGAGATACCATACAGTTCTCTCATTTAAAGTGTACAATTTAGTGGCTTTTAATATGTTCACAGACTTGGGCAACCATTACCACACTCAATTTTAGAACATTTTCATCACCTTAAAAAGAAACCCTGTACTGCTTAGCATCATCCCTCCACCCTCCCACCATTCCCTCCCTCCAGCCTCTGGCAACCACGAATCTGTTTTCTGTCTTTATGGAGTTGCCTTTTCTGGCCATTTCATATCAGTGTAATCACACAATATGTGATCCTTTGTGTCTGGCTTCTTTCACTGAGCATCATGTTTTCAAGGTTTATCCGTGTTGTAACCTGTGTCAGCACTTCATGCCTTCTCATGGCCAAACAATATTCCGTTGCATGGATGTACCACATTGTATTTATCCATTCATCTGCTGATGGACATTTGGTTTCTTTCTACTTTTTGGCTGCTATGAATAATGCTGCCGTGAGCATTCGTGTACAGTTTGGTGTGAGCACATGTTTTCATTTCTCTTGGGTATACACCCGGGAGAGGAATTGCTGAGTCATGGGGTTAATTCTGTGTTTAACCTTTAGGAACTGCCAGACTGTTTTCCATTTTTCCATTCCCACCAGCGGTGTATGAAGGTTCCAGTTGCTTCACTTCCTTGTCAACACTTGTCATTGTGCCTTTCTGATTATAGCCGTCCCATGGGACATGGTCTGTCATCATGGTTTCGCAGTGTGTGCTTCTTGCAGGCGCTGCTGCACCTTGCCCAGGCCGAGGTGATAGAGAAGCCGCTCATCACTCTGTGACCCCTCACAGGCTGATTACCCTGTAACGTTTGTAGCTCATTCTCAGTGCTCAACTTACAGAGGCTGGAGGGACTTGTGCCACGGGAGTGGGGCGCAGTCAGTGGGCTGACTGGTCTCGGTAGTTCACGGCTCTCTTCAGAATGTGGAGCTACTTAGTACTTCTCCTTCCTCAGCTTTAGGCCCAAAGTTCTTTTTTTTTTTTTTTTTTAAGATTTTATTCATTCATTTGACAGAGAAAGACACGGCGAGAGAGGGAACACAAGCAGGGGGAGCGGGAGAGGGAGAAGCAGGCTTCCCGCGGAGCAGGGAGCCCGATGCGGGGCTCGATCCCAGGACCCTGGGATCATGACCTGAGCCGAAGGCAGGCGGTTAATGACTGAGCCACCCAGGCGCCCCTAGGCCCAAAGTTCTATCCAAACTTCTCTAGTTTATAAAAGAACAAATACAAACCTGTAAAATTATCAGAACTAGTTCAACCCCAGATGAATCCAGGTGTGGCCAAGAAAAGCTAACTCTTTTGGGGGTTGGTCTTTCAGCTTATCCTTGGCTCACCACCAAGAATGCAGATGGGATCAGCCTGGCTGCCTGGGTCTGATGGGGTCATGTCGCTGGGCGATAGACAGAACGCAGAAAGGTTGGAACACATTTGGTTAAGAGGAAATGGAGGCAAAGATAAGTGAGGAGATCATCAGAGAGCCACAAGCTGCTATAAATGGATTTATGTCTTCTGACACAGAAAAATGACGATCTGAGAGGATTTAGACAAATGCAGACGATATCGCTGAGCCGCCACTGGTAAGTCTGAAGAATTGTGGGAAGAGGAGAGCTCAAAGGCTGGAACAGGGAAAACGTCTGAATTTCCCAAAAACTGTAACCTCAAACTGGAAATTGAATTCACGCACACATTCTAGAATAATTATTAAATCGAGTGGTTTCTGGGTACTTAGGAAGAAGGGTTGGCTAGCAAGCAGTGTGGAGTCACTGAGTCCTGCCCCGTGAGAGCCCCGGCAGATTAGGGCTGCGCTCCGGCATGGAGACTCTACAACTGGGTTTTCATGCTGTTTGTCACAGTGCTTTACAAAACTCCACTCCTGATAAGACGGGGAATCACGGACTGGATGAAAACCAGTTGGGGATGGCGTGCATATGGAACTGGTTGAACAGCTCTCCTCAGAGAGTGCTAATTAATGTTAAATCAAAAGCAGATCACTAGTAATAATACTAGCAATTCTAACAATGGTGATGGAAACAGTAGCTGTTACTTGCTGAGTTCTTACTATGTGTCAGGCATTGCTAGTAATGCTTTATTTATATTAACTGATTAACCTCACCATCACTCCACGAGATAGGAGCTGTTACTAGGGCTGGGTTTACAGATGTGGAAAGTGAGGCTTTGAGCCATTAAATTATTTGTCTAAGGCCACGCAGTAAGTGATGGAGCTGGCCCTTGAACCCAGAGCCCGTCCTCTCAGCAAGCATGCTCAGTCCTGCTGAGGGTGAGGGTATGTGTTAGAAGATAGTCAAGATTGTGCTGTAGAAATCCTGGCTCCAGGAAGCAGTATTTTATTTTTTCCCTACTAGGTTGCTCTTTTGGGGTATGTGATTCAAAAGGGATTGGGGTGTGAGTTGGCAGGTACATGATGTAGCACTTCAGGCCCAACCCCTGGTCCCTAATGCTCAGGCACTTCAGTTCAGCCTTATTTGTCCAGCATGAGCCCTTCTTGCCCCGTGGGAAGATAAGCCTAGGGGATGGGGAAAAACCTGACGTGTGAAGTCAGGATGAGCAGGTTTGTGTGTGGATTGAGTCAGTGCCCTCCCTTTCCCAGGAGCTGTCTTTTCCTAGAACTTAACTCTGATTGTGGAGTGAAATGGTATGACCCATGTTGAAGATATCTATCTGCAAATGGCTATATTTTGGGGGGTCTTTCTCTGAGCCCACTGAATTCCGTCCAGAAAAACCCCATCACTGATGTCCAGGTGGAACTATTTTTCTTCAGCCTTTTATATCAGTGCTTCTCAGACTTTATATTTTAAAAAGACTCATTTATTTATTTTGAGAGAGAGAGAGAGAGAGAACATGCACGAGCAGGAGGAGGGGAATGGGGAGAGGCAGAGGGAGAGAATCTCTCAAGCAGAATCCCTGCTGAGCGAGCAGCCTGATGCAGGGCTTGATCCTACAACCCATGTGACCTGAGCCAAAAACAAGAGCCAAAACCAGGCACGCTTAACCGACTGAGTCACCCAGCACCCCAGTGCTTCTCAGACTTTAATGTGAATGGGAATTTCCTGGGGATCTTCTTAAAATTCAGGTTCTGATTCAGTAGATCCGGGAGGGGCCTGACTCTGCATTTCTAACGAGCACCACCTCTGGTATCAGCATCCACCTCTGGTTAGTGGATGCACTTCAAGTAGCAAGATTCCACATAACTCTTCAGAGCTCTGAGCCTATTAGCAGCTCAAAAATGCTTAGTAACTTGTAAATTGATCTGGACATGTCTCTAATTTAAGAACATTAGTCATCAGTTACCAGGTTATGGAAAGCACTGTAAAATAGAAGATGGACTTTTGTGGGGAAGGTTGGGGGAAAAGAATACTTTATTTGCAATTCAGAATGAGATCTAACTGACCTTCTGACTTTAGTCATTTGAGGGTTCAGAGATGCCTGGGCTCACTTGAAGAATCAAAACATTACCATTACATAGATGGCCAACACAGAGCTTAATTCTCATGACAAAGATGGAAAGACAAGCATGGCAGAAATTTACTACTCACATGATGAGTCAGTGGTGAGGGAAACCCACAGGGATGATGTCATCAACTCTTCTCAATTTATATTTACTATAGAATCTATAGTTTTTTTCCTCCCCAATACTATCTTCTATCTTAAAAAAAAATGAACCTTTTATCAAGACTTTCCTTCCCTCTTTGTCACTCTGGAGGTTATGAAAAATGTTCTTGCTTTTTAGCTAAAACTCTTTACAATATGAGATCTAAATTTGGATTTTCAGATTTTTTTCTTTAGAAAGGTTATAAATATTCTCATTTTCTACATTTTGCACAACATTCTTATCCCTTCTAAAATTAGTCAGTCTACCTCTCTACCCCCTTAGAGTAAGAAAAATGAAATGAGCCATGTCAACATTCTAAAGCCTGGGGGAAACACGCCAGAAATGAAGGTCTGCAGAGACTGATGGAAGAGAAAAATGCACAGAGACAACACCCAGCGCAAGTCCATTCTCCATTTCTAGATTTTTTTTTTTTTTTAAAAGCCAACCCACTTTAGGGTGAGGGTAAGAGGGGGAATTAATGTATAGCCAAAGATTATGTTTGAGGCTCTCTCTTGCTGATTTTTTTGGTATGATTTTTTCATTTTTATGTTTGGACACTATGTGTAGTGTGCCAAGAGGGTCATTGATATATGTCTAGGTTTTCATTGACCTCACTGACTTGTGTTTCCTATCAGTGGCTCTAATAAGTTCCCTTTTGAACGTTAATTATAATTTTTGGAAGGCAGGAACATCCACAAGCCGCAAAATTCTAGACCTGGATGCAATAGTCTATCCCCGACAAGCTCTGTTATTTAATATCCCTTTGCCTTATGAGATCAAATTTCTGCTCTGGTGTAGAGATTTCTGTAAAAGGTCAGTTCTGATATTGGAAGGGAACATTTAATCAAAAATAGTATGTAAAAAGATAATGCAGAGATTATATCAAATAATAACCTTTATTCTCTCTGACATAAACCAACCATTACCAAGAATATTGAAACTCAAAGCTGCTGTGTGTTGAGTCATATTTAGAGAATTAATATTAGCTATAAAGTAGCTATTACAGAGAATATTACAATGCAAAACCATTATGTTATATTTATAGAATTAGTATCATCCATGGAAAAAATAACTTTTTATATTATTAAAGTTAGCAGATGCTCTTGTTTCATTCAAGGCAATGCATCATTTAGTTATTATTCATACTGTTGGTAAAACTGTCATTGAATTTTTAAATATATCTCATTTAGGTTCGGCTGCATTATGTTTTTATTTTAGAAGAAAAAAAGAAACACAAGTACAGTAAACATTTTGTTTTAAATGATAAAATCCTCAAGTATTGTTAATGTAAAACCATGCAAAAATTAGTTGTCTATGCCTGCTTTTCAACAACTTATTAGGAAATAGAGAATTAATAATCTAGAATGTACAACAAAATTCAAGGAATAATAATGATTTTAGTCAGAACTAATAGGCACCAGTGTTGCATGTTGTCTTGAGAATTTTGGTATTTTGCAGGATGCTAGTTGGGTAATTCACACTCGAGTATGTTGTTGTCATGCACAAGAGGATCTATGGCAGTCCATCCCCAACCCCACCCCATGCTTCCTCCCTATAGTTAACTGCCCCAAGACCCCTCCTGCCTCAGCTTTGCCAATCAGCCCTCTTTCTTTGTACACTCCTGTCTGGTCCTTCCCCATCCAGGTGCAGCAGCCTGCTTGAATCTCACTTTAGCCATAGTGGTTACCTGCATGCGCTTTGATGGTGGACTACCCTGGGCTCAAATCCCAGCTCTGCTGTGTTCCAGATGTGTTCTCTATACCTGGGCTAATAGTACCTCATTGTCAGGGTGGCTGTGCGAATCAAATGAGATAAGGTACGGAGAGTGCTTGTGGGTGTGCCGTATGCCACTTTTTAATGCCACTTTCTGTTGTTCTTCTCATTTCTTCTCACTCGCCGTGGTCACGTATATTCTCCCCATCTGGTACTGGCCCCATCTTCTGCCCTCTCTGGGTTTCACGGCAGTTTCCATCAGTGGGTGCAGTGTAATCAGGGCCTTGAAATGGCCTCTACATGGCCTCTACAGAATCCTGCAATTAGGCCTGTAGTGGGACATGTGGGTGGTTCAAGGGGTTACAAGTTCTGGAAGCTTCACAGTGAGTTCTACCAGAGAAGGGGCCATGTATTCTTCATCCCCAACACAATCCCTGTGCCTGGAACGTAGCAAGCAGGTACTGAATAAATGTTGGTGGAATAAATTCACTGCTGCCTCCTGCCATCAGGGGTTCCAGACTGGGCTGGAGGAGGAAATAGAGGAGGGCATTCAATTGTGTAAATGAGGACTTCTAGAGTAATTTACCTCGGACTCAAAATATTTCACAAGCTAATCATCTCCACAGTTTACATTGTACTTTCACATTCATAACCTGATTTAAGATAAGATTTTACTCCAATCTACTCTCCACAGAGCCTTCAGAGTAATTTTTATTAAGATGAACCTGAACTTGGCATTTTCCTGCTTGAAATCTTTTAGGGCTGATTGGCTGACTACAGATAGATTTTCAACTTCTTCACAGGGCAGGCTCAGTCCTTTTTTTTTTTTTTTTTTTTAAAGATTTGTTTATTTATTTGACAGAGAGAGAGAGAGAGAGAGAGAGACAGTGGGGGGAGGGGCAGGAGTGAATCCTCAAGCAGACCCCCCACTGAGTGCAGAGCCTGCTGGCGGGCTCCATCTCCTGACCCTGAGATCATGACCTGAGCTGAAATCAAGAGTCTTACACTTAACCGGCTGAGCCACCCAGGCGCCCCAGGCTCAGTGCTTCTACACATAATTTCTGCTCCTCCTTTTGTTACCCCTGCCCTCCCTTCTCCTTAGACATAGGGAAATCTTTAGACATATAGACCCCCTTGCTAGTCCCACTTTCACATAGGCATCTCTGCCTTCTGTTTATGTTGTTCCCTCTGCCTGTCCTTCTCCCATCTATCTGGGCCACAACATCCATCTATCAGTCAAACTCAGAATAATTTATGAGGCTATGGTGTTGGTGACAGAGGCGTGAGGCCCAACTGGCCGAAGCTATAGGGACAGGAGATGTGTTTAGAGCATCTGTATCCAGGATATGGGGACGTCATGGAAATGGTTGGACTTAGGGTCAATTAGGAAATTGGTAGTCAAGGTGGAAGCAGAATGTTTGAGGCCTGGGGAATGTTTTTTTTTTCTTTTTTTAAAAAAGATTTATTTATTTAAGAGAGAGAGAGCTCACGTGTGTGCGAGTGAGTAGGGGGAGGGGCAGAGAGAGTCTTAAGCAGACTCCACTGAGCACAGAGCTGCTGAGATAATCCTTGCAGTGGGGCTCTTGCTGAGTATAATTGCTCCTGGTGTCAGCATGAACTGTCACAAAGGGAGAGTAAGAGGGTTGTCTCAGCATCTGGAGGATGGCTGCCATTTTCACCAGGATGTCCAGTATCATTTTCCTCAAGGGATCTTGATAATGGTATACTTTTTGGTGAACATTGTTTAATGGAAGGCATTCTGTGAGAGTCTTGCAAAATATAAAGGCTTGACTTGATGGTTCAGCTCATACACTGGGATTTTCCAAATGTGGGGCAATAGTACTGTTAAAAAAACCAGTGAATGAACTAATGAGGGAGGATGTTGCCTGTGATGACAGAGAATGTAATAATACCATTTTATTGGAGTCAAGTAAGATAAAAATATCATAGTGGGTCTATCTGGGAAGCCCCTAATTCTGGGAACAGGAAGGACATAGCTAGGATTTTACAAATAATCTCTTTAAATAGAATTTCCCTCACTTCGGCAGATTTCTCCCTTGCCTTATGCAAAATTCTGTTACGCCTGACTTTCTGTTTGCCTATTATTTTTCCGTCATTTACTAGTTTCCCCCATTCCATTCCTGACTGGTAAATTACCACTGACATTTGGATTATTTTCAGAGACAAGGAGAAGGTATTGGAGTTTGCCAAATGAGGATGCAGTAACTCACGCCAGTCAAAAGTTGGAACTCTAGGTATCTATGCTGGGCTTATAAGTAAGAGCTTCCAAACAACAGGATTTTACTTGGCGACTACTAGCCTTTTCTCTTCTTTAGCACTGCCTATACGTCTCCCGGAGTGCAGGGAAGCAAGTCTGTGTTGATTTACACAGATTTCCTAAGTTCCTGTCAAGCAATTCTAGTTTATTTTAAGCCCTTTCCTCCTCTAATTTCACAGTTGGGTACCTATAGGAATGCCTGGGTTTAGCAAACCCACTTGGAACCTCTCCTCCCCGTCCTTCCCTAAATACATGGAAGGGCCCCCTATGGCGTCCTTTTATATGTTAGCTTAGGCATTCCCTCACAAGGCCATAGAAGTTTCCTTGGGGGTTTCTTTTTCTTCACATTAAATAATATATCCTTACTTCACTTACCTTGGTCACGTACTCATTATTCGTTTCTGGGGCTTCTCTCTGAAGTTACATCAACTTCTCCAAGGCTTTCTTATTAATTTATTTGGCCAAGAAGCATAATCAATAGTTTAGGAGGAATAATCACTATGGCTACAACAAGCGCATTAGGCGCCTCTCCCACCGCACTCCCTGGGGGCTGGTGTGGTTGGAGTTTGCAGTCAGTAAAGCAAACCCTACCAAGCTTTGTCCCTTCCTCTGACCTCTTCCTCTCTCCCCAGTGTCCTCTGTTGCTCCAGTTCCCTTTGCTCTCTGTTCTCGAGCTTACTGAACCTTCTTCAGCGTCCTGAATTTGCCATACCTGTTTCAGTTCTGTTGCAAACAAGAGAACCCAACTGTATCATGAGGGAAACGCTGGCTATTGTAACAGATGAGCTCCAACATCTCAGTGGATTAACTAAGAGAAACCTCAGGGAGGCCAGGAAAGCAATGTGGGGCATGGGGACCTAACAGGAGAGTTCCCTGAACATAAGGAAGTTGTTCAAAAGATGCCAGGAAGAACATATGTCCACCACTCTCTTAGTTAGGGTTCCCTTAAAAGCAGACCCTGAACAATGGACTTGGGTCCAGGCAGCTTATTTAGGAGTTGGTCCTAGGAAGCAGGAAGAACCAGTTACATGGTTATCCCTGTGAGCAGAGGCCCAATGCCTCCGAGGACCCTTTGAAGAATGGTGTGGAATGTATCTCAGAAATGTCTTCCCAGTGTTGGGGGGATGCCGGAACATTTATCTCCTCTCATTCCCCATTGGTTGAGAGTTTTCTTGAGGACAGTAACTGCATCCGCCCCACCCCAATTGTGCTTCTGGACTGCCCTTGGAGTCCTGGACAAAGTTTTGGAAAAAGTCCCAAGACAAAAAAAACCCAGAAGCATGAGGCGCCTGGGTGGCTCAGTCGTTAAGCGCCTGCCTTCAGCTCAGGTCGTGGTCCCAGGGTCCTGGGATGGAGCCCCGCATCGGGCTCCCTGGTCAGCAGGAAGCCTGCTTCTCCCTCTGCCCCTCGCCCCACACGTGCTCTCTTGCTCTCTCTCTCTCTCAAAAATAAAATAAAATAAAATCTTAAAAAAAAAACAGAGGGACATGGAAGGTCATGAGGTGACATGCTCGTAGCATGCATGGTAACTGTCCACACAGCTGAAGTGAAAGTCAGAGGTGGGTTGAGGAGACATGATACAGACACAAAAAGTGTCTGCCACAGCCCCCTCTTCTTGGCCTCTTGGTATTTGCATATTGTTGCCCGCTATGTACCAGACTCTGTGACAGGCCCTGGATACACAGTAAAGAACAAAGCTGTGTAGTCCTATCTCTCATGAAACTTAGAGCCGCTGAAGGAGAGCAACGTTAAACATATACATAGCACACTTAATTACAAATTATGGTACTGCCACAAGGAAACTGAATGATGCGATGGGGAGTGAGGGCAAGATGACAAAGGCCAATCATGCAGGGCTTTGCAGAGAGTATTAAAATTTTTGCTTTTTTCCCCTAAGCAGTATTGGCAATCGCTGGAAGAGCTTTAATCAGGGGAATGACACGCGGTCCTCATTATTCATAGGTTCCATGTTTTCTCATTCCAATAGGGTCCAAAATTTATTTGTAACCCCCAAAGCAATACTCTCAGCACTTCGCGGGTCCTTTTGCATATGCTCAGTGTGGCAAAAAGGGTGAGTTGCCTGCCATGTTCTCAGCTAAGGTCAAATAAGGCAACACTCTGCCTTCTCGTTCCAGCTCTCATACTGCAAACAAGTGACATTTTTGCAGTATATTCAGTGCCGTGTTTTTCACATTTTTGTGATTTTTTTTTTTTTTTTGGTTGGTGATTTTGTTGTTTAAAATAGCTCCCAAGCCAGTGCTGAGGTGTTGTCCAGTGTCCTTAAGTGCAAAAAAGCTGTGATATGCTTTATGACGAAAATACGTGTGTCAGATAAGCTTCATTCAGTGCTGTTGGCTGTGAGATTAATGTTCATGAATGAACAATATATATTAAATAAGATGCCTTCCAACATAAACACATATAAAACAAAGTTATCTATTGATTGGTTGATGGAAATGTGACCGGAGGCTCACAGGAACCTAAGTCTGTATTTCCCCTAGGAGCAATGCTTCAGTATTTGCCAACCCAGGGTTCACAGCAACTTTTAGAACATAACCACTGTGTGGGATGCCTGGGTGGCACAGTCGGTTAAGCACCCGACTCTTAATTTCGGCTCAGGTCATGATCCCAGGATTGTGGGATCGAGCCCCTAGTCGGGCTCTGCACTGGGCGTGGAGCCTGCTTAAGATTCTCTCTCTTCCTCTCCCTCTGCCCCTCTTCCCCCCACCTCTCTCCCTCTCTTAAAAAAAGATTCTCTCTCTCCCTCTCTGCTCTCTCTCTCTCTCTCATTCTCCCTAAAAAATAAAAGAACATAACCACTGTGAAGAACAAGAATCGACTGTATCTTATGCTTTAAAGGAGGTTCCTTTGGTTGCTCTGTGGAGAACAGATGGGAAACAAGCAAGAGTGTAAAAGTAGAGGTAATTTCTAAGTTCACTGCAATCATGCAGGTGAAAGATGATGGTCGTGTGGGTCAAAATGGTGGCAGGGGAAATGGAGAAGAGTGAATTCTTTCTAGGTACATCTTGAAGGTAGATGAGGTATGACTTGGTGATGGACTGGATAGAGAGGGCAACAGGAAGTGGGCGGTGGTAAGGAGAGAGATGTGTTAGTTAAGAATGACTTCCAGGTTTTCGGCTTGAGCCGGAAGCTTTTTGCTAATAGAGCAAAGTTTGGGAAAGTTTGGAATTACACTAGATTGGGGAGGGAAGAGTCAGGTGTCCTTTTTGGCCATGCCATGAACTTCTAGGCACTTAGAGTGGGAAGAGAAACTAAAGTTTATGGAAGAGAGTTATCAAATAAATTGATACTTTCAAGATAAGTGTTACAAGCTAACGTAGGGGAGCGCATAGGCATGTCTGACAGCAGAGAGGGCCGGCACCTGATCCCGGCAGTGTTCAGAGATGGCTTCCTGGGTCATCTGGCATCTGAGCTGGGACTTGGAGAGTGAATTCTAGTTGTTCAGCTGAGTGTGGGAAGGATGTTCCAGAGGTAGCATGTTTACGTGTATTGCTGTGATGGCTTCCCAACTGGTCTTCTTGGATTTTTCCTCTTAATTCATTCTACACCCCATTAGCTGATAAAGGCTCAGCTTTAGTCCTGCTACCCCTCTGTTGGGAAACTTCCGAAATCCATTCCTGACATTCACAGTCCTCTCAGGCCTGGTGTCACAGACCTTTCTAGCCTTCTCTCCTGTGAGCAGTATATGAAGGGACAGCATGGCACTCGTAGAATTGGTGGTATTTGTAAAGCAAACAAGAAGGGCAGCGGTGTTGCGGAAATCTGATCAGAAGCCTGGTGCCCAGGAGGGGCACCTGCCATGGGTACGGCAGGCTAGCGCACCCTGATGAGACCACCTCTCAAATCATCTCCCAGACTTCCTTTCTCTGGAAGAATAAACCAAAAACTCTGGATGACTTAAGTGGGAGAAGGTTTAATAAAAAGATTTGGGGCTCACGACATGTCTCCAGGACGGCTGGACCCTAGTTCAGTGAACCCTGGACACCACAGCTTGGGCCACTGTCGTCACTGCTATTGCCACCACCACCAAGATGGATTCTCCATTGTCCCTGCTTCTTTGTTTTGTTCTCTCTCAACTGCAAGTCTGGGAAGAGTGTGAGCAACTGTTAAAGTAGTCTCAGACTGGCAAGTAATGTGAAATAATAAGCGTAATAAGATATTATCCGCCTTGAGGCGTCTTTTCCCCATTGCCAAACTTATTTCTTTCAAAAAATAAGTTACACAGCTTGGTCTACATAATGTCACATGATCTCTAAGGTCCTTTTTGCCTCGGAGAGGTTATGATTTGCTCATGTTCTATAGCTAACTACTTTTTCAGTGGGGGATTTATTCTCCAGGGCAAGGCTATTACAAAAAATATGGACATCTTTCTTGGTTCATTTACTTCTCAATTTTATGCTACCAATTTTTGTTTCAAACTAGAATGGAAGGGCAGAATCCACATTTCTTCAGAGCAGCAGACTGTATTCACTTAATGTCTCAGTATTACGAGACAGCCAAAGGGCTGTGTCAAAGATATTTAGTTGTTTTTACTCTCATAATTACACTGGTTTTAGCAAGATGGGTGTGATTTCTCAGGCACTCTATTACAGTTGGGAATATGAGACTCCCTTTCAAAATTGCTAAAAGCACCTCAGTGTATCTGCAATATGATAATACTAATCCTAGCTTGACATAAATGCTAGTTTTATGGCTGCATACTCTGTAAAAAGTGTATTTTAGCCTGAAGAAAATGCCACTGTTCAGATAGTTTTGACTTTATTTTGTCTCTCTTGGTCTGTAATAATCATGTTTAATTTTGACACATTTAGTTAGACATCTTGAAACCCTAAATGCTCTGTTACAGTAAAAGAACTTGGAGCTGAACTGAAATTTCAGTAATTTGTTGAAGAACTGTGTAATCGTTGGGGGAAAATTTAGTCCTGTGCACACTGTCACTTAATTATATCAAAATGTAAAAATCACTGTCACATTTCTATTAGACCTTCAGTGGAGGATGAAGTAACAGAATTATAAAATCTCTGATTTGGTAAGGATTGTTCATGTTCATCTTTTGCAGTGTTGCATTGAATTAGATTTTCTGTGAGAAAATGGTGGTTCTGAGGTCAAAGAAGTCTGAGGAATTCTACATTCTGTGTCTCTCTTGGGGGGATTCAAAGTGCACTGTTAATACCTTAAAGACACCAAGAAGTTTTATGGTAAAGAAAGCTATTTAACTTTGTAGTGTGTTTCTTAAATTTGATCATAAAATTTGTTTTTGTTTGTTTGTTTTTTACAAAAACATGCTGACATAATGAGAGAATCAAAGGTTCCATACAGTTTGAGACGCCTGGGGTGGCTCAGTTGGTTAAGCATCTGACTCTGGATTTCAGCTCACATTGTGATCTCAGCGTTTTGAGATGGAGTCCTGAGTCAGCCTTCACACCCAGCACGGAGTCTGCTTGGGATTCTCTCTCTCCCTCTGCCCCTCCCCACCCTTGGCTCCTGTTCTCTCTATCTCTATTTTAAAAAAAGTTCCATAAAGTTTGGGAAACACGTCTATCATAGCCTCCTACCCCATTTGTAACATTCTTGCCAGACATATGGTCATCCAGATTTTGTCTGATGATTACCTTGGCAAATTCAAAGAAAGCATTAAATAAATAGACCTTGGTACCGAGGTGAACACAGTGACTCCTTATTACGTTGGGACCTTCAAAGAGAGAACTCACCTGAACTGTTAAGTCACAAAGGAATAATTGGATGAGCTAAAACATGAAGTTAGCAGTTTATCCATGAAACTTTTTTTCTATTTTTAAAAAAGATTTTATTCATTTATTTGAGAAAGAGAGGGAACACAAGCAGGAGGGAGCAGGAGAGGGAGAAGCAGACTCCCCGCTGAGCTGAGAGCCCGACGTGGGGCTCGATCCCAGGACGCCGGGATCATGACCTGAGCCGAAGGCAGACGCTCAACTGACTGAGCCACCCAGGCGCCCCACCCATATAATTTTCATCAGACTATCTTACAGTCAAACATTAGTATCAGACAGAGTGCCTTGAGACATCCTCTAGTATTGAGCACTGCCCTCAAACTGTCATCTCATATTAGTTCATTTGAACTTTCCATCCTTCTGGAATTACTATTGCACTGCCCTTAGTTAGAGTTGATGCATATAAGTTACGTGTCACAAAACTGTGGTTCTAGTGCCAAAATAGAAAATTTCAGTATCAGTCAAGAGGCATTTTCACAGATTTGTGGCCACAGAGTGATTATTGCCATCATCTGTCACATTTGGAAATGGAAGGTGTGGGACGGCTGTATGGTTTTTGCGTCGCAGCCAACCCCTCTCCCCAGTTCTGGGAAATGACTCAGGCCTGGCCAGTGATTGATCCAGCAATGAGCAAGTGACTCAAGGCAAATCAATGAAACTCGATTCTGGAATTCTGTGTTGGGAGACAATTCTCCATAGGTCTTTCACTTTTCTGCACATCTTGCAAGTGAGGCACTGAATGCCCTTTATGCCTATCTTTTCAAGGAGTTTTCTTTTTTAAGTTTTTCTTTAAATTTCAGTAAGTTAACATACAGCATAGTATTAGTTTCAGGTGTACAATACAGTGTTACAACACTTGCATACATCACCTGGTGCTCATCACGACAAGTGCACTCCTTACCCCATCATGCGTTTCCCCCATCCCACACCCCCCCCCTCTGGTAACCTTCAGTTTGTTCTCTAGAGTTAGGGTCTGTTTCTTGGTTTCCTCTCTCGCTCGCTCTACCCCCCCCCACTTTGCTCATCTGTTTTGTGTCCTAAATTCCATATATGAGTGAAATCATATGGTATTTGTCTTTCTCTGGCTGACTTATTTCATTTAGCATAATACTCTCTAGCTCCATCCATGTCATTGCAAATGGAAAGATTTCATTCTTTTTTATGGCTGAGTAATATTACACACACACACACACACACACACACTTCTTCTTTATCCATTCATCAGTCGATGGACACTTGGGCTGTTTCCATAATTTAGCTATTGTAGATCATGCTGCTATAAACATCAGGGGGCATGTATCCCTTTGAAGGAGTATTTTTGTATTCTTTGGGTAAATACCTAGTAGTATGATTGCTGGATAGGGTAGTTCTATTTGTAACTTTTGGAGGAATCTTCATACTGTTTTCCAGAGGGGCTGCACCAGTTTGCATTCCCACCAACAGTGCCCGAGGGTTCGGGAGATTTATGTAGCCAACAATCTTGGAAGATTGAGATACTGTCTCTCTCCAGGGCAAAAGACAGGCATGCATACTGTCTACTACAGTAAAGATAACAGTTCTCTCCAGACCACTGAGAAAGATTCAGGTTCAAAAACTTCAAGGTTCCTCTCCGGTAATGCAACCCCCTGCATGTACAGGTGTCCCCTGGCCCTCTTTGTATTGTCCTGTGGGACTTGGGTCTGGGGAACCAGAGCAAAAATGCTGATCCTTTAGCTACTGCTATTGCCGTGAATAAGCTATCCTTCATCTCTGCCCTAGGAATCTTGTGCCTTCTCCCAGCATCCATGAAACTATGGCAGGCTAAATTGTTAGCGTGCAAGTAGGTTAAAATCTCAGACCCTTGACAATTCTTGATACTTTGGTTGTAAGTTGTAGCTGTCTTCCTGCTGAAGTTGCTGAGAAGATGGGGTGTACACTTGGGCCTGCTGGCAGCCATCTTGCCACCACAAGAGGTGAGCTTTTCTGCCTTGGAATGGAACCAACACAGAGGAAAGTAAAGCATAAAATGGAGGGAGGGTGGAGAGAACCATTATTATAGCTGCCGCTTATTAATCACCTACTATGTGCCAGGTGGTGTTAGGCACTGTTTGTACTTTTGTCACGAAATCCTTCTAGCAACCTTACGAAGTTGGTTTTTTATTCCCACTTTACAGAATAGGCAACCAAGTATTGGCAGTGAGGCTCTTCTTCAGTGTGGGCAGTAAAGACAAATATCATTCTCTTTCCTTTTTGTTAAGGCCTTTTAAATGAAAACATTAAATAGTATAAACATTAAGTGATTTTCCAGTAATTATTTTTTATATGCACTAAAGAGTAATTTTCAAAGAAGGACAAATCTTAGGTTCAAATGGCACATTTTTCTAGTAGTAAACTGCAACAATTATCTGCTCCACCAGAACCTGTGCTTTCCCCTCACCTTAGAACTCTTAGGCTCAGAAGTTGCAAAGACCTTGGACAATCTACCATTGTGTGCTTTAGTTGCCTGATCATACAGTGAGGATTAATAAGAGTATCCACCTCACAGGCTTGTGGTGATTGAATGAGTTGCTACATGGGAAGTGTTTAGGGCGTGGGAAGGGGTAAAGGGAGGAAGGAGGGGGAAGAAGAGGCAGAGCTAAGGATTTCAGAGAACCTTGTTCACTGGGAGAATATCCCTCCCACCTCCCAGCTTCCTTTGTTCTTTTTCTTACTCCCACTCAACAGAAAAACAAGCAGAAAATAACTTTGTCCATCCTTTTGATAATTTCCCTCAGATCACCGTCCTGGGTCCCAGGGTCTAGGTTTCTCTTTTCTATGTCATTAGTAGTCATAATTTTGTTATGCTCTTCAGTTTTATTATCTGTTGAGATACCAGCTTTTTTTTTAAAGGAGGCTTTACCTCTCCTCCACTCCTGACTTCCAAGACTCACAAGAACAGAACAGTTTAAAATGTATTTACACATGGCTTCCTCCTGTATAATTGTGACTCCATAGTAAAAAACAAAGAACAAAAAAAAAAGAAGAAGAAAAAAATCATACAAAGCTTAAACAACATGACACAGATACTTCTTTTGGCTTTTTTTAAAAAAAGAATTGACCCCCTAAAATATGCAAGTACACATTTTACCACTCCTTAATTTATTTCTTAATAGTTTATCTTAATACCAATCTTATTAGCAGCCACTGATTTGAATGCAAATCTTGCTCAAGTCAGTGTTCTCTTGGCATCATACCCCTCGGGTTTAGCTTTTTTTTTTTTTTGGTCTCAGCTTTGGACTCTTTTCCAAGAGGGTAGGGACAGGCTGAGGGAGAATAGGGCTAGGGGATGCGGATGGGAGGGGGGTTCCTGTGCTCATTCTCATTGCTTGCTGCTCTGCTTCCTGGTTCATCTTGCTAATCTACCAGGGAGACAACAGAGCCCTTGTTCTCCTGTTCACGCCAGTTTCATTCTATGAGGGATTTGAGATGATTGTCTCCTTAATGCTGCCACAGACAAGCTGGGAACAATGGGAGAAATCTGGGCTGGAACCAGTCTTTCTTATCTAGTGATGGGTATATGTCAAACACAAGAATGAAAACAAAGGTGAGCAGTGCTGTCATTAACACTTAATAACATACCTTGGCAGTGCTCCAGCTTTTTCATCTCAGGACCCCTTCACACTTAAAAATAACTGAGGACCCCAAAGAGCTCTTGTTTTTGTGGGTTATAGCTATCAATATTTACCATATAAAATATTAAGACAGATCTTTAAAATTCATTCATTCATTCAAAGATAATATTAATAAACTATTACATGTTATGATAAATAACATTTTTAAAAATAAAAATAACTATTTTCCAAAATAAAAAAAACATCTCATGAGAAAGTAGCATTGTTTTTACAATTTTGCAAATCTCTTTCAGGTCTGGCTTAAGAGAAGATGCATGGATTATCATATCTGCTTCGGTGATATCAGACATCATGTAGCTTCTGGAAAACTCCACTCACATGTGGAGGGAATGAAAGTAGAAAAGATAATATCTTAGTATTACTATGAAAATAGTTTTGACCTCACAGACCCCCTGAAAGGGTCTTGGGGACCCTCAGGGATCTCTGGGCTCCACTTTGAGAATGGCTGACATAGACGAACTTATTTTTAAAGTAAACTCAGGCAGTTAAGAGTCATAAAGGAACAAAAGGATGGTACTAAAGGCAAAACCAGATTCTGTCTGATCAAGGAGGAAATGATTTTTTTCTAGGTGACTTTGAGAAATAAGATTTTGACTAAGTCAAATATAGGGAAAGCTAGACCAGCGCTGTCCGATAGAACTTTCTGCAGTGATGGCAATTTTCGCACCTGTGCTGTCCAATACTGTAGCCGCAGCTACGAGTGGCTCGTGAGCACTCGAGGTGAGGTTAGTGAGATGGAGGAATGGAGTTTTAAATGTTATTGTTCGATCTAAATTTAATCTGAAATAGCACTGGCGCACATGACTAGTGGCGACCATACTGGACGGCGCAGTTCTAGACAAAGGAACTGCCTGGAGGAAGCCACTTTGTCAAAGGAGCAAGAAATCTTCCCATTGGAAAGAGACACCATTTCCTTTGGGAAGAAAGAAGCCTCCACTCCCCAGTGACCCTAAGGGAAGGGTCGGCGAGACGAAAATGAGGCTACGGATGGCTTTTCCCGGTGGCGGTCACCACTCTGCTTTTTACAAGGGAGTTTGTGATTGTTAGAACACAGGGAAATCTGTAACTATTATGGCACAACACTGTCCCTTCCCAAGGTGCACTCTTCTGCCACAGTCGCAGGCACAATGTCCCTGGAGATGATGTGACTCTCTCAGGGACACTAGGATCGCGGCATCTCCAGAGGGTGGTTGTTTCCGAGCTGAAGGTGGTGGTCCTGCTTGGGATTCAGCCCTCTTCCTGCTTCACCCTAGTCCTGACATTGGCCTTGGTGAGATGGTCCAGAGACACAACACAGACTAGGCCCAGTGCATTGTCTTGAACACGCTAGGGGCTCTAGGAGCGTTAGCATTATTGTTTCTTGGGGATGGGGAGCCTGGTGAGCAGGAGGTGGGGCTGGGGTTGGTGCACTGGCGGCTGTTGAAGTTCTTGGGCTGTGAAAGGCCCCCAGCTGCAGGCCTCATTCTGGATCCCAGAGCAGGATGTTCCCAGGACAAGGGGGTCTGCAGCACGCTAAGGCATATGCCTGTGAGTGGGGCCTCCGTTTCCTCCTCTACCAAATGAAAGGCTTGGAGATCAGTGACCCACCCTCACCCAGGGGTGAAAGCCGTTCTTCCGCACCACCGTGCCACCACCCATGAAACCCACTGAACTAGATGATCTCTGTAAGTCCTTCTAGAAAAAAACACAGTTCCCATGGGGATCGTTGGCAAAGAGCTGCAGCAGTTCCTTCACTGTTTGAACACATGGGGAGCCTTCTCTGTTGCACTTGTGGGTGATTAAAGTGAGCTGGATAATTACGCTGTGGTTTTAATCAGTGTAGACACGGCCAATGAAGGTAATTCACAAAATGACCTGCCCTTTTTTTTGGCTAGGTAATAATTACCCTTAATCTAGGTCTTGATGGAATAAGGACCTGCACTGGAATGTCAGCAACGGGAATGGAGAGGAAGTACGTTGGAGAGGATTCAAAGGAAGTTAAGAGGGTACTGAGAGTGGCTATAGAGGAAAAGGAGAGGCAAGAGGCAAAGATGAGGTAGGGCCGTGGTTCTCAAAGCATGGCTCCTGGACCGAGCAAAGCATCACCTGGGAACTTCTGAGAAATCACTGAGCCCTTCTCTACTTACTGAATCAGAAACTCTAGGGCTGGGACACATGGAGCCACACGGCCCGAGAGGTTACAACGCTCTGCCCCTGACCCCAGGGCCCAGAACCTGATATGAGGGTACAAAAAGCTGGCCCTTTAATCTTGAGGAGGGACAATTTGGGGTGTGATTTGTGCTCTGAACTTTACCTGAGGCCCCATCTTTGCTTGTTTCTTTCCCTGCCCTATTGTGCCTCTGTCATTCCCTAACAGGCTTTAGCTTAGAGCCGGTTTTCACTCAACCACAAGCATCAGAATCCCTGTCTCAGGCTCTGCTTCTAGGCAAAGCAGATGGCTCTAATGTTGGGAAGCTGAGAAAAGGCTCCCATGATGGCAATGAATATGCAGAGAATACGTGACTTATAATCACCCAGTTCGATGTGGAGTTGAAAAGAATCGTTTTTTCAAATAGTAATACATTTACACGTTTCAAAAATCAAAAGGTATAAAATGATGTGTGGTGAAAAGTCTCTCTTCCTAACCCATGCCGTGTCTGCCCATTCACAGGTCACCACAGTGGTTAATCACTTCAGTATTATTCCAGGGACTTAAAATTGCATACACAAGCAAATACAGATTTATATTCTTTCCCCTGTCCCTTTTTGCCACAAAGGATAGATTTCTATATACGGTGCTCTGCGTCTTGCCTCTCTCCCCTTTACACTGTATTTTGAAGGACTTCCCCTATATGTACATAGAGAGCATCCTCATTCAGTTTTTACAGGATTCCGTTGTAGGGGCATAACATGGTTTTGGTAACCAGCACCCCTGTTCATAGCCACTCAGGTAATACTCAATCTTTGGCTTCAATCTGACTTTTGAAAACTACTGAGCCACGTAAATTTGCCTGTATAAGTGCGATTCTCCACAATGTGGGTGTCCTAGTGTTAAGGAGGGACAACACCCCTTCCCTAGGGAGCCATGCTAAAGGTATGAGGGGCGTATTATGGAGGAATTTCCCGTTTACAAAAACTTGACATATGAAATAATATGGGAAAAAAAGCACATAACTTAAGAGGTGATGATTTTCTTTTAAAAATGCTTCATTTAATAGGAGATTTACCCAAGTGTTCCTTTAGATGGAGAGTTGCTAAGTCTTAAAAATATGACTGAATCCTACAAAAACTTAAATTACCTTCATCTTTGCAGAAACACATCTACGTGTTAAATAAAGCAAGCTGCTCCTGTATTGTTCTATATTTATCACATTCTGTATATGGAATTCACAAAGACCATTTAAGCATTAATATTCCTGTGCTGAAGTTTTGTTACAGTGAGTGGGTATTGGTTAGGGTTTGGCAATCCCACTGTTGAATAAACATTTTTGTCAAAATGGTACTTATTTTTATGAAATTCAATCTGAAATGATCCTTGGGGATCTTGAAAGATGTAGCTCACTTCTTAGAACCTAGCTTTGGAAAATATTTTGGCTTGGCATTGTGGATATTTTATCTTTAATCTGAAAAATCTTTTTAACTCTCTTTACCAGTTTTCTCCTTCATTTATTAGAATCACACAGCTAAGACAATAATTAACATTGTCTCCAAGAAAAAAAGGAGGCATTCTGAATATTTACAAAACTGATTTCCAGTGGTCGAGGAAAGCCTAATTAAAGCAGAGCTACTCTTGTGACAAGTAGTTTTCTAAATGTTTTCTCTCTGTTTTGATATATCAGACCTATATGGCACAAATTATCATTTCATGTTCAAAATTTGTTGTTTTTGTTCACTTAAAGTAACACTTTACTGTTAATTTCCATCAGTGTTACACCTAAACAGATTGCAGATACAGAGAAGTGTTACCAATACTGTTCCCACAGAGCAGGGAAGTTGCAAAATGTTAATTGAATGGAAGAATTTGGTCTTTATACACTAGCGGGTCTTATCTCGGTTATCTCAAAAATTGGGATTTAAAAATCCTCAGCCCTGAGAATGCACTATTATCCCCTGAAAATGCAAAATAAAAATAGTAGTTGTTGCCGCTTGGGTATATACAGGTAAGCAAGGCGAAGAGGAGGGAGAGCGGGGACAGAGAGAGAGAGAGAGAGAGAGAGTGGGCTCTCATTACTCTGGGAAGGAATTTGAACCGAAAGGGCACTTTCTAAATTTCCGGATGAGCCCACAGAAATGACAGACAGTGAAGAGTCAAAGACATTTTTGAGCAGGGTTTTGTGGCAAAACATGGAAAACAGGGAAAGCGTGTCATGTTTTATCCATGTGCTCGGTTGTGCCAATATCGGCGGAATGTTGCCTAACAACACAGTAGCTGTGCTTACCGCAGCTGTCGTTTAAGGAATGTGGCAGATTTGCTTGACTTAAAAAATCTTCCAGCAAAAATTCCATTTTTACTTTAGGAATTTTACTTAGGAATCGGGGAGAAGGCTCAGAAGAATGCAGAGTGGGATGTTCGCTGCTACTTACTTGTCCCATCCGTCCCCCGTTCCCCCCCTCCCCCCGATATTTGGGCTAGGGGAGGGCACAGCTGGGAGGGGAGCGCTAGGGGCTGGACAGGGGTGTGTGTAGGGGGGGGTGGGGGGTGGGGATTACTGTTTCACCCGGGGGTTACAGTGTGTGAGGCCAAATGGGCAAATAGAATCAACTCTGTGGGAGTTGGGGAGGGAGGCACTCGCCCCAAAACAAGACGAAGAACAGAAACAAGGCCATCTGCCTAATAAGGACTTAGGAAGCCAGTGGCGGGGAGAGTCAGCCTGCAGGAATCTGGGAGCCCGAGCGCACATGCAGTCTCCTTGCAGGTTCTCTCCATTCTCTCCCTTTCTTCACGGCCCCCTTTCACCAGTTGAGCTGGTGTGGAACTCTGAAAATCTAAGAGCTCACCCATCTGGAATGTTAAGAGGCAGCATCTAGATAAGAGGGTTTGGATTACATGAGAGAAACAGGGCTGCTTTTTCCTAATTTTTTTTTTTTTTTACCTGCTATCAACTTGGTTTTTAAAAAGAAATTGTAAAATATACATAATGTAAAGCTACCGTTGTAACCATTTTTAAGTATATAGTTCTGCGGTTTTAAGAACATCTGCCTTGCTGTGTAACCATCACTGCCACGCATTTCCAGAACTTTTTCATCTTCCCAAACTGCAACTCTGTCCCCATTAAACACTAGCTCCCCATGCCCCCAGCCCCTGCCAGCCACCCTGTTCTTTCTGTCTCTAGGTGCTTCATGTAAGTGGCCGTTTTTTGAGAGCATCAAAATCCTTCATGGCCCTATTTGCTGTGTATTTGCTGACTGGGGCCTTTCATTTGAATGTGGACACCACTGTCTACCACTACTGATGGGGACAGACGTGAAGGTGTCTGTCCAGTCAGGCAAATGCTCAGTGAGGACTCATAGCACAAGGACAACATGCACATGTGCCCATGGGGACAGCTGAGGGGGGAGGTTGCGGAGGAAGCTGCCATTTTAGACTGGACTTTGGGAGGAGAGCCTCTGTATTTCAGTTACTCACTGGTAGACAGAGGAAGTTGAATTTTAAAAGCTGTTTAATGAGGGAATGGTGAGGGCTGGGCAAACATGATTAGTCACAGAGCTCCGGGCCTAGGTTATTTATTCTCTGGAGAAGCCCAGCGCTTTTGAGTGGAATGGATTGCCGACTGGGAAGCTGAGTAAATTTGACCAAGAGGCCTAAACCGAGGGGGAGACTGGTCTCTTTCTGAGCTCTATTGACACTGAATAGAAACGTGGGCTTAATTCCAATTTGTTTCCTAGCAAAATAAATACACAAATATCAAGGGAACTTCCTTGTTTTCAGAAAGAGGAAAGAGTCGAAGTTATTATAAGTATGAAAGGCAAATGAAAAGGAGATGAGTGGTTTTGAGGATACGATAAAAATATCTTGGTAGGCAGTTCCATGTACGTGTAAAAGGATACTCTGAAATCTTTCCTGGCTGCAAGGGCAAGCGGCAGTGGATTACATTCCCCAGAAAGGTTGTGGGTGTGATTATATTCAGGGATATGCTGGGCTTGGACACCAGACCGAATCACAACATAAACATTAGAAATAACGCCTTTGTTTTTGCAAAAATCACGACAAAATCGTCTCTCTTAAAATGCCAACATTATGTTAAAATCTAGATGCAAATATGCGTGTAAATATTTATGGAGTGGATGAGCGAACAATATATATACTCGAGAACTATAAAGAGTTCCAGTTTAAAGACACCCTATGCATTTTAAGGTGCAGCCACAAATCCCCTGGTCCTACACCGTTTTGCTCCTGGCCCTCACTGCTGCATTGGCTTTAATTAGGGGCTTACGAAGTGGACCCCTTCTTGTTAGGAGCTAAACTGTTACAACCAATGTTTTGCGCTCTCAAGCAGATAACAGTCTGCCCGCGGGCAGTGTCTATCTAGTTAGTCCATATAATAAACCAAACGTTTAAAAGTGAACTGAAAACTCAAGGTGGGTCCTTCCAAACTTCCCGTTTCTTATAGCCGTTTTGATCATTTAGTATTTATTTAACATTTTCATGTCTCGATTCTAAAACATAACACATGCATATTGTAGAAATTGTAGGTGTACAGATAGGTATAAAGGAAAAAATGAACATGACTGGTAATCCACTATTCAGAGATAAAATATTGTTCTATCCTGATGTATTTTCTCTAGTCCAGTTTGCTATATATGTCAAAAATGGAGGCGGGCAGTTTTGGATCTTCCTTTTTCATTTAACATTTCATCATAAGCATTTCTCGCGGCCATTAGAGATTTTTCACACGTGGTTATGATAATGGCTGCATCATTTCATCCTGTGGCCATACTGTTCCCCTGGTGTCGGACATTTAGGTTCTTTCAAGCTTTTGTTATCAGAAATGGCTCTTTGACGAGCTTTTGTTTTCCACTGATCTTTGTTTGACCTTCTCCTCAGGTCAGAATCCCAAGGACAGGGAATGAAGACTTTCTAAGCTTCTTAAAACATCGTACAACATTCCCTCCCCTTAGTTACACTCTAGCCTGCAGAGCAGGAGAGTGGCTGTTAGTTTTGTCTTTAACATAGAGTAAGCACAAGAATGTAAAAACAAATGCTTTTTGTTTTTTCCACTTTGGCAGGTGTAAAATGATTTTTCCACTTTGGCAGGTGTAAAATGATCATCTTAGGGTTGTTTGAATTTGCATTTCTTTGATTGCTAGTTAGCCTGAAACACTTCAATATGGTGATTGGTTATTTGTGGTTCTCCTGAAAATTGTCTGTTCGTGTCCTTTGCCCACTTTTTTTTTTTCTATTTGTTTGTTTGCCTTATTTATGCTTGATAAGAGGTTTTTTTTGATGCTAAAAATACAGTCCTTTGTCACCAGTAGAACCAATAGAGAATTCCATAGGAAAACAGATGTTCCTACCAGCAGTACAAATTAGAAAGCTCCTGGGAGGATTTTATGAAAATAAGTTTTAAACTTTGTTGAAGGATCCGAATACATGGAAAGCTGGCTACATTTACACTTAGGAGGCCTCAGTAGTCTATAGATACAAATTCTCCCCACAGTAAGTTATAAATTTAGTATAATTAACAACAAAAATCTCCACAGGATTATTCTGGGAACTCAACAACTGGTTCTGAAATTAATATGAAAAAATGACAGTCCACACAAATCATAAATAATTTTGAAGAGAACAAAAGATAGTGGGGGGCGGGAGGGAGAGACCCATTTTACCAGATATCGAGACATATTTCAAATTTCCAACAATCTGACGATCTGACAGTACCAACAAATGGTATTCTGACACAGGAAGGGACAAACTAATACACGAAACAGAGGAGAGACTCCGCTCCCCCCCTCAGAAAGAGTCAGTGATGTATAAAATGGCCTGCTTCACAAATCAATTGGGAAAAGACCAATCATATTCAATAAACAGAATTGAGACAAGTGGCTCTCCATATGGAAAAATGTTCAAATTAGCTCCCTACATCATATCCCAAAATACATTTTGCTACATTGAAGTCCTAAAAGTTAAAACAACAGCAACAACAACAAAACAAACGTGCTTTGAAAGAGAAGAAAATATAAGAAGAGTGTCTCTATGACCTCAGTGCGTGCAGTTATTAGCTCTTGCCAGGATGCTGCAGTCCCTTCCAGCTTGTCTCCCTGGTTTCCTTTCAGCCTCCCTCCACCTGTTCTCTGCACTGCAGAACACAGTGACCCTTCTAAATTGTAGCTAAGATCAGGTCTCTCCTGCCTCTCTGCAGTGGCCCATGGGTGGGCCCTCCCCTGCCTACCTCCCTCTCTTCATTTCCTACCTCTTGCCCCTGCTCACTGGATTCCGGTCCCACTGATCTGCTGACTGTTCCACAAACATTTCAAACATCCTTACCACCCCAAAGCCTCTTCTCTGGCTTTTCCATTGATCTGGAATGCTTTTGCCCCTGATATATCCATAGCTTATTCCCTCACTCCTCCTGGGTCTCTGCTTAGAGCGGCATCCCCTGATGGCCCTAGGTAGAGTAGCTCCCTTGTCCCTCTCTATCTGCTTACCCTTGTTTACTTTTCTTCATGGCCCCTTCACTCCCTGACAGTAACTTCCATATTTATGTAAGCTCCACGAGGGCAGGGGTCTTGTCTGATTTATTACTATAAGTAATAATAGAACAAAGAACAAAGCAGACATTCAATAAACATTTGTTCAATGAATGAACGAACAATCTTAGGTTAGATTCTTTCCTTCCTTCCTTCTTTCTCTTCCTCCCTCCACTTTCCCTCCTTTCCTCCCTTCATCCCTTTCTGTCTTTCTTTCAACAAGACATAAAAAGCATGAATCTTAAAGGAAGAGATTAATAAATTTGTGTAACAAATTGTAAAGTATCTGAGTGGCTCAGTTGGTTAAGGATCCAACTCTTGATTTTGGCTCAGGTCATGATCTCAGGGTCATGGGATTGAGCCCCTGTTAGGCTCCGAGCTCAGCAAGGAGTCTGCTTGAGATTCTCTCTCTTGCTCTGCCCCTCCTGCCCCTCCAAATAAATAAATAAATAAAGTCTTCAAAATGTAAAGTATTTGTTTGGCACATGATACCACAAAAATGTTAAAAGCCATATGATGAACAATGGTAGGCATTCAAAACAGAATAGAAAGCCCAGAAATAAACCCATGATTATATGGTCAATTAATCTTCAACAAAGCAGGAAAGAATATACAATGGGGAAAAGATAGCCTTTTCAACAAATGGCACTGGGAAAACTGGACAGCTACATGCAAAAGAAGGAAACTGGACCACTTTCTTACACCACACTCAAAAATAAATTAAAAATGGATTAAGGACCTAAATGGGAGACCTGAAACCATAAAAATCCTGGAAGAGAGCACAGGCAGGAATTTTTCTGACATGGGCCGTAGCAACATCTTTCTAGATCTGTCTCCTGAAGCAAGGGAAACAAGAGCAAAAATAAACTACTGGGACTCCATCAAAATAAAAAGCTTCTGCACGGCAAAGGGAACAATCAACAAAACTAAAAGACAAACTACTGAATGGGAGAAGATATTTGCAAATGACATATCAGATAAAGGGTTAGTATCCAAAATACATAAATGACTTATACAGCTCAACACCAAAAAACCCCAAATAATCCAATTAAAAATGGGCAAAAGACACGAACAGACATTTCTCCAAAGAAGACATCCAGATGGCCAACAGACACATGAAAAGATGCTCAACATCACTCATCATCAGGGAAATGCAAATCAAAACCATAATGAGATATTACCTCACACCTGTCAGAATGGCTAAAATAAAAAACACAAGAAATGACAAGTGTTGACAAGGATGTGGAGAAAAAGCACACTGTTGGTGGGAATGCAAACTGGTGCAGCCAGTTTGGAAACAGTATGGAGGTTCCACAAAAAATTAAAAATAGAACTACCATATGATCTAGTTGGGTATTTACCCAAAGAATATGAAAACACTAATTTGAAGGGAGATATATATATATATATATATATATATATATATATATATCACTTCTTCTTTACCTATTCATCTGTCAATGTATAATATATATATTATACCCATTCATCTGTCAGTGTATTTTATATATATATATATATATATATATATATATATTCCATATATAATGGAATATTACTCAGTCATAAAAAAGAATGAAATGTTGCCATTTGCAACAACATGGATGGATCTAGAGAGTGTAATGCTAAGCGGAATAAGCCAGTCAGAGAAAGACAGATACCATATGACTTCACTCATATGTGGAATTTAAGAAACAAAGCAAACGAACAAAGGAAAAAAAAAAAAGGAGATGAGCCAAAAAAAGACTCTTGATTATAGAGAACAAACAGATGTTTACCAGAAGGAAGGTGGGTGGGGAAATGGGTGAAACAGGTGAAGGGGATTACGAGTGCACTTATCTTGGTGAGCACTGAGTAATATATGGAGTCATTGAATCACTCTATTGTACACCTGAAATTAATAGAACTCTGCATGTGAACGACACTGGAATTAAAATTTAAAAAAGCAAAAGTGACAAAGGTTAGTACCCAGAATATACAAAGAGCTCTTATGAGTCAATAAGAAAAAGACAAATAATGCAATAATAATGAATAACAAATATGGCTAGGCAATTTACAGAGGAGAAAACACTGAGGACTACCACCCCCAGGGATGAAAAAAAACAAAAGGAAGAGGTTGGAGTATTAAAACTGAATGTTTTGGAGAAGAGACCCCGTGCAGCTTGGACTTATACTTCTGAGTCGGTGGGAGCTTATTATAGGCCGATACTGGTGTTTTTGAGCTCAAAGGGAGCCTGATACTCTCGCTCTGGGAGTGTTGGAAAAATCGCAAGCTGGAATCCACTACCACTGGCATGTATCGCCACCCTGGGGTGAAGAAGCACTGCATTAATGCTGACAGGCACAGGATGTAAATAGGAAGAAGCATTGACTCTTCCTTCTTCCCCAGACTTCTAGTTTTCTTCTAGAGTCCTCCACCGGCAGGGTCAATACAGGGAGCAGCTGGCCAAGGAGAAACTTGGTTTACAGAGTCTCAGCCTCCACATCACAAAGTGGTTCACAGGAGACAGGGCTTGAAGCCGAGAACAAAACAGCTTAATAACTGACACTCCCCAGCTTTGTGAGTCTTTTTGGAAGACGGGGTCTTGCATCTGCAAGGGGGTCAGCTATATCCTCTCTCCTCAACCCTGACAGCTGGAGTGTGACCCAGGCCATTTGAACGGACTATGAATCTTGAGGGAGTGACATCAAGACTGAGGAAGAGTTGAATAATTACTCAGGGTTGAATCTGCCATAGGGGGAGTCCAGAGCTGGGGGTGCCTGATGGGCCGAAGTGGTAGGACCAGCGGCAGCACCGAGTAAGACTGTTTTTGTGCCATAACTTGGCTGTGTTCCCTACTGTCTGGGCGCCCTTGCTCTTGCCTACCTTAGGAGACTGTCTCCAGACATTCTTTCTATACTTTAATGACCCAATTACCAAGATATCCTTTTTCTGCTTACTTGCATTCAAGTACTTAAACTTATAAAAACATCATGCACGTGAATTTTTAACAAATGACTGGAAGCAAACATAAAATATCAAGAGTCGTTCCTTCTGGGTGATGGAGCTATAGGAGTTTGTTATAGTTTTATTTGTATTTTTGTGACTTCTAAGTTTCTCAAAAATATACAAAATTAAAATTTGAAAATCATGTGAAAATTACTTTAAAAATTCATAGAAGGCAGAATCTGGCTAGTCACCCATATATTTTCCTGTATTTTAAAAAAGATACATTTAACTCTCAAATGTATCTGAATATTAACTGGCAGATACAGGAATGAAGCCCTATATCTGAAAATTTTTTTTCCAAATTGTCCGTTTTCCTAGTGCCTACTTTCCGAGGCCCATTTGCCAAGTAATATTAATTTGAGTTAGTTTTTTAAAATCTTAATACATTTTAGGGGTTATTTTCTGGTGTTCTAGAATTCTTTTAGTAATAAATTTGGACAAGCTGTATTGGTACCAGCCAGAGCTAATCACCATTTTAAACTCTGAATTCCAACTATTCATTTTTTTTCCCCATACTTTCCTGTTGTAGCTTGGGTTGTCCGGGAAGCAGGCTCTGAGACAGAGTTTAGTGGGCAGGATGTTTATTAAGTGTGTCCTTGGAGTGAACACCTGGGGAAGGGAAGGGAAGGAAGCAAGAGTGGACAGAGGGAGAAGCTGACCTCCGAAGCAGGCCCAGTGACAGTTTAGGGCAACCCAGCAGGTTGCTGTCTGACTAAAATGGCCCATCAAATTTGTCCTGTGTTGGGCTCAAATGGCCAGGCCTTTATACCCCCAGGCTTTCCAGGGTGTGGGCCTCTGCAGCCGAGGTACTCCCTGGGAGGGGGGTTGCGACAGCACTCCCTGAAGTGGGGGCAACCAGCCCTTCACTGAAGGGGGCTCTGGGCAGTGCGGCTCCATGTCCACCACAGGCTTTGACATTCGAGAAGCACTTTCTACGTGTCGGGCCTGGGCTGGGGTGTATTTGCGTTTGTTATATCACAATTCTTACAGCACTCTGAAGCACAGGTTGTGTTTTACATTTTACACATGAGGAAACTTGGCCTGTGTTTGTTTTTCCTGATGAAAACCCAGCATGGGGCAATGTTTTACAGGTGGCCAGCCACTCGGAGCAGCCTGCCTGCTTACAGAGAGAAAGCAAGCCAGCTCTTTACCGGGGAGTGTCCAAAGTTTGGACTTGACGTTCTGCTCTTAACTTCCTTTTATACTCTCAGGTAACCACTCTTCTCTCCTTGCTCTCATTCTCTCTTTCGTTTTAGTTTATAATTTTGTAAAGATGTGTAAGTTGAAACAAGACTGGTGAGAGCTAGACGCCATTCTCATTTCTCTTTTCCTGTTAAGGTGTTTGCAGCAGGGTGGGTTGTGTTGACCTGATTCTTCGGTACAAGCATGATTGTACTGAAGACTCGATGTCTGCTCCTCTGACTCGTTGCCCCGAATTGCTTCCCTGCCCTTCATTGAATTTCTCATTAGTCAGCAACTGGATGTCCCAACCACATGGAACACAGAGGTGACTCAATTTGTTATCTGATGATCTGGAAAGTTAACACCAGCAGGGCGCAGGGCGGTGCTTTTGTATCATTAAGAGAAGCAAATCTGTACCTATGAGAACTTTGGAAGGCATTTCTGCTTGGGAAATGGTGAACACAGATTTCTATGTGAGCATGTGGACAGGGAGACAGAAGAAAGCCAGATTATCAGGAGAAAACCAGTGGGGACGGAGCAGGGGAGAGGACTGGTGTGAACTTCAGGACTGGCTCTCACATCGACTCGTGAGACCAAGGACAGCTCTTAGGGCTTTGGCAGCTTTCTCTGTCAAGGTTCCTCAAAGCTCTTTGTTTCTACAGAGAGTCACTTGGAAAGGGAAGCATGGTAATGATCAAGACACGAAATTTTAAACATTGTCCCGGGAATAAAGAGCCCAGCATCAGGAATACAGTCAGTGATAACGGCACGGTGTGGTGACAGGCGGTAGCTATCCTGGAACAACATAGAAACTTGTCGCAAAACTATGTCGTATGCCTGAAACTAATGTCACACTGTGTGTCACCATACTCAAAAAATTAAAAAAAATTTTTTTAAATTGTATAAAAGCATAAGAGATGAAGCAAAGGGATTGTATTAGATGTTCCTATCACTTTGATTCTTTTAATCAGATGAAACTGTTAAAACAGTCAGCTTCTTTCATAGTAAGATTTGATGATCACGTGAACTGACGGGGAGGCAGGATTGCTCAGTACTTCAGAAAATGAAGACTCAGTCAATTTTCTTTTGGTGAGTTATAAAGTTCAGTCTCGGGATGACCATCTTGATACTTGGAAAGGGTAAAACCGATGCTTTTACAATGAGAGAAAGATTCTGAAGAACTTGGCATATCACAGAAAAAATTATAAATTCTTGGATCTAGCAGATTGTGGCTCATGTTTACTAAAAATACTTTGTTGGCCCAAATAAAATGATGAGAGAATAATAATTCAGATGAACAAAGGCACAAGAGGTGGAATTGATTTTAAAAGTATACAGAGGTAAAGCCTTAGTAGAGACTCTGCTGCAACAATGTAAAGGAAGTGCAGGCCTCTACCTTTTCTTTAGTAAAAGGAATGTCACTGAGCTCAAGGACACCCTCGCTTCAGGTTCCAGCTCCCAATTTATTAGCTTCATGTCTTTGGGAAATCGACTGAAATGTCTTTGAGCCTTAGTTTGTTCAGCTGTAAAATGGAGATGATTATCAGTGCCTATCCTTGTTGAGGATTAAAGTTCCTGCACTACGTGACACAAAATAGAAGCTCAAAAATATTAGAAGAGTATAAATCTGAAAAATGAATGTCTTCATTTTTACAAAGCTCTTCTGAAAATAGCACCATGGAACGGATAGAGATGCAAACTGAGGACTTCTGTCTAATGTAACTAAAGTCATCGACAAACTCAATCGTGGAGATTTTAGCACAGGGAGAAGCCAAGACTTGAAATTTTATATTCTAGTCATTATGCTGTTTTTGTGCCAGAACTCCAAGGCTTCATTACTATTTCCTGTCGCTTTAAATATTGCACTAATTACTATGTCCTCTGAGAATGAATTAACAAAATTACGTCTAGACTCATGAGTGTAGAAATCATCTTATTTTTTAGAAAGATTTTAAATGGTTACATTGTGAGTAGGTACATATGCAGCAGGATATTCATGTAATTGATTCTCTTAGCTTAGAAAAAAAGGTTAATCAAATGCTCTGTTTGAGGAAGAGATAGAAAACAGCCGGCTTGCGCTTCTTCAACGTGCTTTCGTGGCGTTATTGGTTGGTTGCCTCAAAATGTGACCTTATGCTGTGGGCAATGAACCAATTCCTTTCTAGCTAACTTGAGAGCTAACTGTGTGTGTGTGTGTGTGTGTGTATGTAAGTTATACATATTAAAAATTCACATATGTATATAAAATATACACAATTTTCCCCTTAGGGACATTTTGGCTAGTTAACTCTGTCCTATTCTATGCTGTACCTGTTCTGAATTATCCAGAATGGAATGTTGCTTTTGGCTCCCTCCTTTCTCCTTGTAGCTTG
Source organism: Halichoerus grypus (assembly GCF_964656455.1). Lineage (NCBI taxonomy): Eukaryota > Metazoa > Chordata > Mammalia > Carnivora > Phocidae > Halichoerus > Halichoerus grypus. Next base: position 115,895,143 of record NC_135727.1, on the reverse strand, counting down.
AGTAGTTTGTTGTGTGTAAATATGTATGTATGAGTATGTGTATGAACAAAATACTATGATAACACTTCACCTCAAATGAATGCAGTACTATAGCAACCCGACCTTTCAGGAACTCGGTTGAGAATGAATAAGTAAGTAAAACAGGACTCTGAGTGGCTCAAGTAGGTATATCACTCAGTCCGTGCACAAAGGCTCATGCCTTTTAGCATAGCAAAGCTTCCCAGGTCCTTCTTCAGGGCTTTTTTATTTGTACTTAACACACAATTCTTATCCACATGATTATCTGCCCTCTCTCCTACCCCCCAAGAGTTCATAACAGATTCGAAGCAGCGAATCAGAAGTGTTGTTTTGGGAGAGCACGTTCACGGGGTGGGGGTGGGAGTGGGGGTGGGGTGGGAGAGGAATGAGGGTGGCAAGGTGTGTCACTGCTGATAACTCAGAGGAAGGGGAGGACAAGGAAAACCTATAAAAGCAGTCACAGGATTAAAAAGGCCCAGCAATCTGGGACCATTTAGAGTCAGGCTAATGGACTCTGAGGACATCAGTTTTCTACAGAAGAGAACAATTTTAAGAATTCACAATTCTTTTCAAGTCCCAAATCAATAAAGAAAGGTCAGCTTATGTTTAGAGGAAGAAAATGCAAGACAGTAGGTGGGAAGATTTCAAAGTATTTTAACCTGAATTGATGAAACAGAGTTTAGGCATAATTTCCCTATGGTTGAACTTATCTTTTTTAGGAGCGCAGGTCTATGACTTCCGGGGAGCGTACACGGCTGTGTCACGCAGTACGTGGCCCTTCGAGTCTGGCTCCTTCTGCTTGTCAGAATGCTTGAGATGCATCTGTGCGGACTGATCAAAATTTAAAAAAATGGTTTGTGCTTAAAACTGGAAGAACTTGCTCATCACCTAAGGTTTTCTGGTAACTGAGATTTGCTCTGCAGATAATTTAAAAATAGTGGGTTCTCAAAGAAAATCCAAGCTGTGGGAAAACAGGCAGCCGGCATTCACTGTTGGTGGGGAGAGTAAATTGATACAAACTTTCTTATTCTTTCCTAAGTTTTTCCTTCTCTCCTCTTCTTGTCAAACGAACACACCAGAAGACCTGTGGTAAGTGCCCAGCATATCGTCTGGCACAGAACAGCTATTCAACAATTAGTCATCTCCTTCCCCTTACCTTTTCTATTCTTCTCTGTTTACATCCCACTTTCTCTTTCTTTCCCCCACACCCGTCAATACTCTCTCGTCAAGTTGCTTTACAGGTCAGCCAAGGTGAGTAATTATGTTAAGAGTTGCTCATTATTGCCCCAATTTCCTTGACTTCGAAGAGGTGCTGCACGAATGTTAGTCTTTTTTTCCAAGTCTCTGGGACTTAGTCACCCGTTGAAAAGTCACCCAAAGAAAATAGGGCTTACAATTTTGGCCTTTCACTCTGTATTTATTTACGTGTAGGTGTCAGGCCCATTTTAGGATGCTAACTGAACTCACCCTTCTTTGCAATTGCCCTTGTGGAAGCGGAGGGTCCACACAGCCATGTTAGTACTGTGTAACCTTGGGCCTCAGCTGACTAGGCTGGGAGTAGACAACTGATTGGGGACAGCGAATCATAAGCTGGGCTGGCTTAATCAGACCATCTCTCTTGAGAATTGAAACAGAAGAATCCAGAGGGACACTCTGTGGTGGACTCCTGAATTGAAAAGCTATGTAGAGCTGGCTCTCAAATGTGGTGGCTGAGAGAAACTGCAGACATGCTGAGAGAACTTAGGGGCCCATGAGAGGCCCCAGAATTAGTCTCTGTCACTGACCTGCCAGTCGTTGCCTCCTCGTGGCCTGACAAAATTATACTTCCTTCTTCTTTTTTCCTTTTTAAAAATCTTTTTTTGTGTGTTTACTTACATATGGCTGAATAAAACATGGGATAATATAAACTTAGAGATCAATTTAAACAATAGAGCTGCAAATCACTTAGTAAGCATTTATATTCATGAAGCTCCGTCAGGTAAAATGCTTACTAAGTGAACACTGCCTTCTCCACGCTTTTCCAGGAAAGCCTCACAAATGATTGGAAAAAATGTCTGATGTGTTTACAGATAAACGCTCAATGTATGTGGATTTTCAGAATTGTTTATTTGGAGAAGAAAGAGGAAGAATATGATAGTTTAGAGATATTCACAATTAGAATGTTCTCACGTATGGGCATTTATTGGCCCTGGAGCACATGACATTTAAATATGTTCATTATCCAAATGGGTGATATATTCTGAAAAAACCAAATACGATGGTAAACAAAATTACATTCCTGAATATGGAGCACTTTTTAGTTTGAAAAACTTCTGATGTCTAGGGATATATTAATTTTGGATAAAATGTTTAAGGGAATAATATATGCAAATAATTGCACGTTTAGAACATTTCACTTTACCTCACATAAGAACTATCTTTATGAAAGCTGACAAAACAGTGAAACTTGGTAAGTACAAATGCCAAATATGGGTTTTAGAGTTCACTTGTGGAAGGTGGCTGAAAATGAACTATTAAGTTACCAAAATCATGAGATGCTAATTAAGCAATAACAACACAGGCTTACAGTCCATATTGAAACTTGGAAAAGCCAAGGATTGCAGTATATAGTACCTGATAAATTATGTAGGCCTCTGTCATTTTTTGTCTCTCTCCTATATTAAAAATGAAAAAGTAATGTTGGTATTATTGCTAGTGCTATAAAATTTGGTTATGGTAGGCAATCAAGGTAGATAAATGAATAAGGCCACTAGAATATCATAAAAACGGAAATATTAAATAATAAAAATTTGTAAAATGTTGAATTTATTTTCCTGAGGACACTGGTGTACTATATTTAATCCAGAATTGTTGAGTCATGTGGGTTCAAAACAGTATTAATGATCTTGTATATACTTCCTCCTTGAATGTCCCTAACAGTTGACACTTCTCTTATTCCTGCAAATGTGAATGGCTTCCAGTTCCCAGCAACCAAACAATGTCTATTAGAACAATCGCCTTGCAGTTAATATTTGGTTTTGGGTCTTCTGATAGAAATGTGCTTATACATGATAGAAGCTTCATGGAGTATTTCAAAATTGCAGTGTAATGAGTATATTCGTTTCTGGTTGCTGTTGTAACAAATTCCCACAAATTTAGTAGCTTAAGGCAACATAAGGTAATTTTCTTACAACTCTGGAGGTCAGAAATCCCTAATCAGTTTCACTGGGCTAAAGTCAAGGTGTTGGTAGGATTGCATTCCTTCTGGAGACTTCAGGAGAGAATCTTTGTCCTTGCCTTTTTCTGCCTTCTAGAGGTCGCCTGCATTTCTTGGCTGTGGCCTACTTCCTCACATCGCTCTAACCTCTTGCTTCTGTCATGGTATCTCCTCCCATCTCCTTTAACCTTCTTCCCTATCTCTTATAAGGAGCCCTGTGATTATATTTAGGGCCCACTCAGATAATCCAGTATAATCTTCTCATCTCAAAATCCTTAGTTTAGGGGCGCCTGGGTGGCTCAGATGGTTAAGCGTCTGCCTTCAGCTCAGGTCATGATCCCAGGGTCCTGGGATCGAGCCCCGTATCAGGCTCCTGGCTCAGCGGGGAGTCTGCTTCTCCCTCTCTGTCTGCCTCTGCTCATGCTCTCTCTTTCTTTCTGTATCTCTGTGTCTCAAATGAATAAATAAAATTTAAAAAAAAATCCTTAGTTTAATCACGTCTGCAAAGTTCCTCATCATGTAAGGTAATATTCATACGTCCTAGGGATTACAGTGTGGATATCTGTGGGGACCATCATTCAGCCTACCACAGTCAGGATTTTTTAAGTCTCACAAAGTCAGAGTATATCAGGAGGAAGGGTGTATTACTGAGTGAAGAATGGAGTGTGTGAAGCTGAGTGAAGAATGGAGGAGGAATTAATGGACAAGCAGACACAGAGTCTTATAGATTCAGAGTCCCAAAGGCCACGTAGGGGGCAAAAGAAGTATATTCTTGTGAGGTTCTTATATTATATGTGAAGTGGCGTATTACTTGAAGGCAGACTGTGGTTAAGTTAAAGAGAAGTATATAAACCCTAAAGCAAATGCTGAAATAACACAGTGAAGAGTTTTAGCTAATGAGCAAGCACAAAAGATAGGAGGGAGTCATAAGAAAACTCAATCCAAAAGAAGGGAGAAAAGAGTAAGAAAGGAACGAAGAACAGATGGGACAAATAGAAAACAAAGAGCAAGATGATAGATTTAAAAACAACTGTAGCAATAATAAGATTAAACGCAAATGGTCTAAACAACCCATCGAAAGGCAGAAATGATCAGATTAGATTAAAAAAACAAAGCAAGACCCAACCGTATCAGAAATATGAAGAGGCTGGTTAGTTATATTTATTTGATTTTTTGATTATTTATTTGGTTATTTTCATTCAAATATGGTTAAGCATACTAAATATAACTTGAAATGAACATCTTATGTGTGTTTCGTATTGAAATTTTACTCACCAGTGAAGTTTAGAAATCTATTTCTTATTACAAGACTATAAGATTTTAGTTTTAAGTAAATGGTTAAGAACTCTAAGATAGCTAAAAAAGAAATAAACGTACAGATAATAAGAATATTAGAAGAGTGTCTTAGCTTAATAACTTTAGGAACTTCATCATATCCTTTCTGAGTCAACAAATGTTTACAAAAATGTAAATAATAATATAAGGAGAAACTCCCAAGTCACATACAACAATATCAATTAGATATCATCCTAATCCCTACATAATGAAGAATATAAAGAGCATGAAGATAAGAGGAAATTGCATTAGAAAAAAAATGAGTTACCTGAAAATATCTCACTTTTCCACTAGCCTCAGCTGAAAGAGAGCATTTATTGATTACCCCAAATTACCATGCCATGCCATAATGACAACTTTAAATTTTTGACTACTAAAATTTTTATAATAAAATTGTAATTACAATTAAATTTTGGATTAAAGCCCTGATTTATTCTTGTAGTTCAGAAGTTCATTCTGTGATGGTGAGGTTCATTTTCAGCCAAATATCAGTTTTAATACTCAGCCATTTGACACTCAGCCAAACATGCATTCTGTGTAACTCTTCCGTGTGCATGTGTCCATATCCTGTTTTACAAACTAAACATTATAATAGGAATACGAGAGGCCCTCCATCTCCAATGTTCTTTTATAAGATGACTTAAAATAACTATAAAATGAAGTCATTAGACTATATCAGAATTTAATTATTTATTCCCTTTTGCTGACCATTCAGTGTTTTTCCAAATTTATGAGTGATTAAAAATGTTCTCAATGTCTGGTACAATATATCTTTAACATCATCTCTGAATTTTTTTCTCAGAAATCCTGTGCTGACTTCCACTCCTACATCTAATGTATAAGAGTGCCATCTTCCTACAGCCTTGCCAATGTTGCCTATTACTTGTTTTATAAGTTCTGACAACGTGATGGGCAAAACTGGCATCTTATTAATTCAGCTTGCGGTCTCTTTGGTTGCTTGGTCCAATTTCTTCTTTTGTGACATTCTTATTTATGTCCTTTCCCTTTTTTTCAATTGATGTTAGTATTTTTCACGTTTATTTACAAGAACTCCCTGTTTATATAGTAAGGGTATTAACATTAACTTGTTGAAAATGAAAAATGTTGACTTAGGAATGCCTTCCATATTCTCATGTGTTCGCTACTTTGATAGGCTCAGATGGAGTGTGTGCGGAGGGAAGGCGAGGGTGTTTACCGGGCATATGATTGGTGGGGAGCATGTAAGCATGGGCGGAAATTCAGTTCATTCTCTATATGCCTCCAGACTGATTCTCCTAGAATAATACTGTCAACATGCCTTCTGCAGTTCAGAATCTCCCCAGTTATCTTCATCAGCCCCCTAGCAAAGCATAATTTCATCAGCCAGCCATGAACATTTCTCCATATTTTGGCTCTAAATATTTATTTTCAAATTGTGTCCAACCCAGCCCAACTCCATCAAGACTAGTGTAATGTGTAAGTGCTAGAGATAAAGAGATGACAAGGTGTCTATCTTCAAGGTGCTCACAGATGAGATGGAAGGGACAAGTAAACAGAAAGATTGCAAGTGGTGAGGCAGACCTCATGTGCAAAGTGCGGTATGGGGGAGTAGGGGATGGACGGCCTCACTGGCTGAGGTCAAGGAATCTTAGCTAAATAGGGGATGGCTAAAATGCATCTTGATAGATGGATAATTGTCAGTCCGCCAGAGAAACGTCATGGGGGAGGGAAGGATATTCTAAGACGAGGGGAAATCAGGTGAGACTCAATTCAGGTCCAGTAGAGGGAGGTAGGCAGAAGTGGTCAAAGCTGAAGTGGGCAGACTCCGGATAGTCCGTTTCGTCAAGGGGGTCGGATTTGAACCTTAGGGAAATGGAGAGCAATGGAAGAACTGTAGACAGAGGTCTTACCTGATCAGGGTTAGGCTTTAGAAAGACCACCCTGGCTGCATCCTAGAGAATCAATCAGACGGGGAGTACTTAGAACCACTCTAAGTGCCAGTTGGCTTGAGACAGCCTCGATTTACACCTGTTGTCCCGGAATTCTGCCCAGTTTAGCATTAGTCCTAGGTTTTTCATTTTTAAATTAACTATGACAATTACAAAGCATTAAAATAAGTCTGGGCGAGTTGAGTAGACCTCCCTCTTGTACTTCCAGATCTTTCATGGTCTTGTCTAGAGGTGAGATGCATACTCACCGAGCAGAGGTCTCCCTTTACCGTGCAGTTACATCTGGAATAAAACCAGTGAAAGCCTATCTCTCTTTCCCCACCCCTTTCCAGATGTCAGCTGGCTAACACCTGTCTTTCAATGAAGGGGAGCATGCAGGTGGCTCCCTGACAAAACCAAGTGGGTTCAGACATTAGCAGCGGGGGGGATCCAAGCCCTTCAGGTCTCAGGTGGTGGTGGAGGAAATACGTGAAGCTTCTATCCCTGCCAAGCTCTCTGTGTGCCAGCCAGTTGCTGTGACTCATGCTGAGAGGCCACTTCTTGGCAGTGTCAGTGGGAAATGCGGGGCAGCACAGGTTAGATAGGTGTAGAGTATGTACAGGAAATAAGAAGCTGAGCCGGGCTGCTGCAGAATATGGAAAGAGTAGTCTCGGGGCTTTTGCTACAGGGGTTCTGTGGTTTATAGTACAGTGCGAACCTATGCCTATTCCCTTGGTCATTGGATTATTTGCTAATGCTTAATTTTTTTGTTTTGTTTTGTTTTTTTGCAATAAACCCTTTTGATATCAGTGAGCTTAAGGAAATGTTAAACGAAATAGTAAGTACCGAACTTCCACCACTCCAGTCTATTGCTGTTGAGTGTATAACCTGCCCGGGGTTTGTGCGCACGTTATCACGTGCCACGGAGGCCACAGAGGTGTTACTGACCACGCGGGAAACAGAAGACCCAAAGCCGCTGATGAAGCGTTACCATCGGCTTGGGAAGAGAATTGTCACCGTGAGGAGACGGCCTGGAGCTGGTGATTTTCCGCACGCAGCTGCAGTGTGTTCCGGCTGCTCCTGACATCTGTGGGCAAGAGGACAAGCGAAGGCCCGCATTCCATTAGGTTTAAATATTTACAAGGTCTAAAGCAAGCTAGCAAAGTGTTAAATAAAATATGTCCTATGCTCTTACCTTGACAAAATACCTTCCTTATGATAAAAAATGTGTAAAGCTATGGTTTTTGTATGGAGTTGGCAAAAACTCAAAGATGATGGAACTTAAATATTGAGCATGTCTGAATGTTGTCTTGATGGCCTAGTGAAGTTTAGATGAGTAATAAAAGTCAAGTAATCTGTAATTCATGAATTATTATATATTTATTCCACAAAGTTTTTCCTCCATTTTGGCAAAATCACTATGTTTTTATATTTGAGATCTTCACATAATTTGTTTTCTATTTCTAAAGATCTAAAGGATTAAAAAAGAAAATCTAATTATACTAAAGATGTATAAAACTTGAATATATGTTCATCCAAATATGTAAATAAAAGTGAATTTAAAATATAAAAAATTGGGGTGCCTGGGTGGCTCAGTCAGTTAAACACCTGACTCTTGATTTTGGCTCAGGTCAAGATGTCAGGGTCGTGAGATCAAGCCCCATGTCAGGCTCTGTGTTGGTGTGGAGCCTGCTTAAGATTCTTTCTCTCCCTCTCCCTCTCCCCTTTCCCCTTCTGCGTGTGTGCGCCCTTGCTCTAAAATAAATAAATAAAAATTTAAAAGTAAAAAAAAAAATCAAGTTACTTTTCATGGTTTCAAAAATGGTACCTCCTGAAATATTCAGTAGTATCAATTAAAATTAAAGGGAAAATATAATTAATGAATATCATCAACTTTTACAATCAACATTAAATGAGGGTGAACGTTTCAATTTAAGTCTGAAATTGAAAGTGAAATCCAACTGTATTACGGAATTTTATAAAAACAGAACTATTCACAATTCTAGGGTTCATTGTCCATCTAGCTGTAATTTAAAGACTCTGCAGCATGTTTCACTCATGTTATAGCTCGACTTATATTTACTTACACATAAATAGAGAAAACTAAAATAGATATGTGTATGTGATTGGATATGTGTACATACACATACCAATTTAAGAATAGTATGAATTGTTTAGGATTAGAAAACATTACAGATACATAGTCAATCACTAGTACTTTTGAAACCAAGAAGTTAAACAAAAAGAAAAGCAAGGCAATGGATGCTCAGCACTAATTGGAAATAATACTTGATTATGCATCAATCCACTGTATTCTTGTTATCTGCAGGGAGATAGTTGACAAGTCAATTGATCTTCCTTTTCTCTTATATAAATCTCTCTACCACTCAGCTCCTCCTTGCATTCTATAACTGCTTCTGTCTCTGATTTCAGCAACAGCATTTGGATACAGTTGCTTTCTGTTTCTGGAACACTGGGAAAGAGTTGTGGAGAAGAGATTCCTGAGCTGAGAAAGGCGTTAGTCTTGAGTGTGGATGGGCAGAGTTTTGCTGCCCAGTCTACCAGCACTGGGTTTTGGATCTTGAGTGAGAGAGCTGGCCACGAGTTTTTAAATGTACTTACTTTTTTGTGTTTGTGATGTGCAGGGCCCCTAAAATTCAGGGCCCAGGGCAGGGATCCTTCCTGTCTACATCTAAGGGTATTTATATCTCGCTTTGTGTTGAGCTTAATTCAGCTGAACTTAATTCCAAGTTTTCTTGTGCATATATAAAAGTGAAGCCATTCTTGTCAATGTGCTGCTCCAGCAGGTGCAGAAGTTCACCAAGAGTTAAATGATACATTTTATATTGGTGTCATCACCTGCCTCAAGTGAAAAATTAGTTCATTCCAATTACAGTTTGATATCTGCATTCAATTCACGGAATCAAATAAAGCTTTTGAAGATTCATTCAAAAGTAAAAGGTGAAACGTCTGCCATTATTGTTAGTAAAGTCATAGTAAATTAATTTAAAAAGTTCAGCATTTGCAGATAAAATTACTTGTTTTGAGGGTAATGGATAAAATACAAATTTGGGGCCAGCACATCATGGTGAAAACAATGTCTTTGCTAAAATTAAGAAATTCATGGAACTGAAATATACTTGGAACTAGTCCAGGCGCATGCATAAGTTATAATCTGTGTATAAACAAGCTGCAATATTTTACCAATGAAAATAGAAGATGCAGTTGTCAAAATTTACAAATGTTTCTATTTATATGATGTTACAGTAACTGAAATACACAATTTTTATGACAAAACTGATGTTGAATTAAAAATACTTAACATGACAGTATGTGTTTTCTCTTTCTCCTGGTGGTGGACAAGCAGATTTTCGAAATGTTTGAGGCTTTGAAGAACTACTTTGTAAATCAGTCTAAGTGTCCTACATTGTCATTGAACATTTTTGTGAGTGAGTCCTCTAAATTTTATTTCACTGTTTTCTCAAAACCATTTGGAAATCTTTAATCAAAGCATTCAAAGAATGTTCACATTTGAAGATTTTAGAAAAATAAAGTCATTGCAAACAAAGCTTGCAAAGAGAACAACAGTGAGATTAAGCTATTCAAAACAAAAGAGGAACTAAACAAACGTGTGGAATTTAAGATGCCTGCTTACAACTCTTCCATGATTTCCCAACGGGCTTACCATTATCCTTAGAATTAAGACTGAAATCCTTCAAATCCCAAATAACTGACTTATAAACAGACTTGGAAGAAACCCATTCTCAAGTTAGGGCAAAGAGTTGGGTATTTACTTTTTAGGAGATGTTGATACGAGGCTGCGATGTAGTCACCAAGGCATAAGCTAAGAATGTGCGTGCTGGGATTGGCTAGGAATGCCGGGCCGGCAGCAAAGTTCATTCAAGGTCGGCCAGCAAGTGACCCGGTGTTCGGGTGGTTCGGAGGGCCACCCTGGGAGTGAAGTGGGATGGGGGAATCAGGCAGAGCAGGGGCTCCTGTCAACACTTGCACTTTTTCTGAATGCTGAAAACCAGGGCTGGGATCAGGCAAGAGAGCTGTGAAGAGCACAAAATTCAAGGCGGCGTTCGCTTTCAGATGTGTGCAAGTACACCCGAGACCCCAGGAGTGAGAGTCTCTGGAAAAGTTACACTTTAGGTGCTTTTCTCTCCTCACTCTAGTCCGGGCCCTGCAGAAAACACTTTCTCTTTACACCCTATCAAGGACTTTGAAATCTAATTCAATATCATAGTGCCCTAGGAAATTCTTCTTCTTTCCTCTCCTTTTCTCCTTCTCCTTCTCCTTCTCCTTCTCCTTCTCCTCCTCCTTCTTCTTCTTCTTCTTCTTCTTCTTCTCCTTCTTCTTCTTCTTCTTCTTCTTCTTCTTCTTCTTCTTCTTCTTCTTCTTCTTCTTCTTCTTCATATTTATGTGTTTATTTGGGAGAGAGAGAAAGAGCGCGGCTGGGTAGGAGGGGCAGAGGGAGAGAGAATCTTAAGCAGACACTGCGATGAGCCCAGAGCTGGATGCAAGGCTCAATCTCACCACCCTGAGATCACGACCTGGGCCGAAACCAAGAGTCCCACGCTTAGCCGATTACATCACCCAGGCGTCCCCCTAGGGAGTTATTCTTGAGTAATTTTTGAATGTAGATTGTAAAATGCAGACTCCTTTATCTCCACTTCAAATATGCTGAATTGGAATCTCTGAGGGTAGAATTCAGGGACCTATATTTTATTTTATGTTTTTTCAGGGACCTATATTTTAAAAAAGTACTTAGGTGGTTTGGTTGCATGAGGTGTATAGGATCCACTGGCCATTAGCGCTTAGATGCTTTTCTTCATGTCTGACCTCACAGTTTGATCCTGGTAGGTAACTGGGTGGAGGATCTTAATTCAACACGCCCCTTTGTCATACCCATTCTGAATCAACTGAGAAATAGAGGCAGGATACATGTGCGAATTAAAGAATAGCATCACTGGTCAAAGAAGAAACCACAAAGCAAATGAGATGCTACTTAGAGTTGGCTGTATCCAAATTGTGGGACGCACATAACACCGTGCCTAGATGGAAATGTATAGCATTAAATGCTTATATTTGAAATAGATTCTCAAATCAATGGGACATGCCTCTACCTTATGAAACTAGTAAAAGAAGAGTAAATGAAACCCAAAGCAAATGGAAAGAAAGACATAATGAAAGAGCTGAAATCAATGAAATAGAAAATGGAAAAAATTAAAGAAAATCAAACTAGAAGTTGGTTTTTTGAAACCATCAGTAAAATTCATAAACTTTAGTCAGACTGATCAGGAAAGAGAGATAAAATGCAAATTAATGCAATACCAAGAATGAAAGAGGAGATATCATTAAAGATCATACAGACATTAAGACCTATAATAAGGGACTATTGCAGACAGTTTTATGCCAATAAGTTTGATAAACTAGAGGGAAAGTTTTGAAAGACACAAATTACCAAGAGCTCACTGAAGAAGTTACAGATAATCAAGATAACTTTATACTATGAAGTACACCGCTTTCATAGTGAACACTCTCCCAAAAAACTACAGATGAATTCTACTAAGCATTCAAGGAAGCAATAATACCATTGCTATACAAACTTCTCAAATAAAAGAGGAGCAAAATTTTCTCAATACATTTTATGAAGCCAACTAAAACCTGACACTAAAACCACACAAAGATATAATAAGAAAACTATACACTAATATCTTTCATAAACATAGATGCGAAAATCTTTAACAAAAAGTAGCACATCAAATCCAGTAACATGAAAATGATATTACATAATGAAGAAGTAAGATTTATCCCAGGAATGCAAGGCTGTTTTAATATTTGACAACCAATCAATGTAATTTACCTTATTAACAGATTTGAAAAGAAAAACTGATCATTTCAATAGTTGCAAACAATTTTTGACAAAATTCAACACCAATTTTTAATAAAATCTGTCAGAAAACTAGGAATAGAAGGGAATTTCATTTACAGCTAAACTTAATGGAGAAAACTGAATGGTTTCCCCCTCAGACCAAGAACAACACAAGTATATTTTCTCTGATTATTTCTATTCAACATTGTGCTGGAGGTCCCAGCTTATAGCAGGAAGGCAAGAAAAATTAATAAAAGGCATACTGATTGGATAGGAAGAAACAAAACTGTCTTTATGAGGAGATGGAATGTTCATCTACGTAGAAAATCCAAAGAATCTACCAAAAAGCTACTAAAACTAAGTGAGTTTAGCAAGGTTGCGTCCTTGAAAAATGCAATACACTAGCAATGCAGAACTGGAAATTGAAGTAAATGATATTATTTACAGTATCACAAAATATGAAATACTTAGGTATAAATGTGACAATATGTGCCAAATTTTAACACTGAAAATTGCAAAACATTGCTAAGAAAAATTAAATAAGACCTACTAAATGGAGACATCTATCATATTTGTGGATTGGAAAACTCGATATTAAGATGCCAATTCTCTCTGACTTGATCTATAGATTCAGTGCAATCCCAATCAAAATCCCTGCAGGATTTTTGATAGAAGTTTGCATGTTGATTCTAACACTTGTATTTATGTGCAAAATATTACATCAGCTTTTTATTGCTAGAGAAAATGCTGGAAAACATTGATTGAATGTTCACCATATTCCAGGTATTGTTTCACATAATTTGAATGTATTAAGAAATCAAATTGTTCCAAAAACTCTCTAAGGGAGGTAGAGTAACGTTATCCCCATTTTATGGATATGCAGACACAAAGCAGGAAAATAACTTGTCTGGGTTTATCAGCTTTTGGGTTGGAGAGTTTGCCTTTGACTCCAGGCTACTGGAATCCAGAGTCTGGCTGTTTAATTACTTGGAATCACCAGTTTCTATACAAATTAGCTATTGCTACAAACAACCACAAAATCTCAGTGGCAAATAATAATAAGCATTTTGTTTCCACGTGTCTGCAGGTTGGCCAGCATTGGCTTTGCTGATTTGGGCTGGGCTCAGATGGGCAGCGCCAGCTATAAGCAGGGCTCATGTCTGCTCCCCAGGTTTCCCAGCCTCCCTGAATTATTGGTTTAGCCACGGCCTGTTCTTCACACGGCAATAACAGAAAGCAAGAAAGAGCCCCCCCTCCTTGGTTCCATTAGAACCAAGGCCCAGATCACTCTTCTACTCTTCTACTGTTTCTACCTTTTAACTGCCTAAGCAGAGGGGGAGCAAGTGGACAACTGCAGGTCTCTCCTAGAGGGCAAGGAAGCCCCACCCTGGTGCACTTACAATGGGGAAGAGACAGTAAGCCCTAGGGATTCCTCCCATAGGCAGGATGTCTCCAGAAAGTCAAATGCAAGAGGAGGGACCATTTGTGCCAGTGACATTTATGCCACCTGATGCAAGATGAACGGAGGTCAGAGTTTTGTCTATTTTTGTAAGTGTCTCACGAAGAGAGGAGCAAAGGGTGAAAGCTTCTGTCCACCACGTCTGTAAGGACACAGAGCGTGAGGAGAACTTTCTATTTAAGGGACGAGGAGGAAAGGAGAGAAGAGCTTTTCCTCTCACAGAAGGTGAGGACTGGGTTTCTACACTTCACAGTGTTCCTCTTCTAGCACCGAACACAGAGCTATTAACAAAAAAGGGTCTCAAGAAATATTTGCAGTTGTACAGTAAAAGAAACTGTTGCATTTTCCCTCTTGAAGAAACTCCAAAATTTCCCTCTCTCGAACCTTACTCTTGGGGGTTCATCTTGGCTTGGCAACACAAACAGTTGTTTGCCTTCCGAGGAGTATTTTGGCCAATTGTTTCAGTTGCCCTGAGTTCCCCCAATATGGCACAAAAGATGCTTGTCCTGCTGGAGTTTAGAACTGATTGCAAAACTAACCCCGGTTAGCAAAACTGGCAAATTCCATTTAGTGTGTGTGCATTTTTGTTGTATTTATGTTTGTGATTTGTGTGTGTGTGTGTGTGTGTGTGTGCGTGCGCACCCGCTCTGAACAGAGTTTCCATAGGAAAAAGAAAAGCAAGATGTTGCCCAGCTGCATTGTTCTGGCAAGACTTTTTCACATACTTCTCCATGGAAGTTTCTGCAGTGCTCCCCTCTCTTCCTGGCTTCCTGTTTCTATAGAATAGCAAAGATCTGCAGAATCTCTCCAGCTGTAGCTTAAAGCCATCACTGAAACAACTTTGGACTGACCATTCTGAGGTGGCGGGGGGAGGATGGGAGGTAAGGAGCTTGTGCCCTTATTATATAAACCAGTCATTAGTGGAAGGAATTTGGGGTAGGCAACTAGTAGTGTCTGCTCCAGATGTTTTATTTCCAGCAATAGCTTCCAGCATGAGTTTTCTAAGAAATCATAGCAGAAATGCTAATGTTTTAAGGATGGAATGTAGCTCCCACCCGCCTCTGGGTTTTATTCAATGGGCTACAGAAGCTCATTGTGCCTCAGACCCAACTTCTCCTCTTCAGACTCTTTCAACCTCACTTGTCTCCTGGACCTTCTGAGCATTCCCCTCTGTGCCAGCATCCGCTGTTCTCTAGCCCCAAGACCACTGTCTTACATAAAGCCCTCACCATCTTTTGTCTGCGTTCCTCTGCCTGACTCCAGTCTTGCTTCCTTCCAATCAGTTCTCTACTGGTAAGGATTATCTTTTGAAAACCGGAATCCTTTGTTTAGGTTCCTTCGAAGCTTCCCCATAGCCATTAGGATGTAATCCAAGCTCCATACTTTGAAAACAAGGCCCCTTGTGTGGGACTGGAAGTAGGGTGAGGCAAGCAAGACACCTTGGGTGCAAAATTTAAGGAGACACTTATTCTCAAGGATCAGGCAAATGTACGGTTGGCACTTGAGAATGAATGCCACCTTAATTTTTTTTCTTTTTTAAAAAATTTTTATTGTTATGTTAATCACCATATATTACATCATTAGTTTTTGATGTAGTGTTCCATGATTCATTGTTTGTGTATAACACCCAGTGCTCCATGCAGAACGTGCCCTCTTTAATACCCATCACCAAAAGAAACAGTCAACAAAACCAAAAGATAACCGACAGAATGGGAGAAGATATTTGCAAATGACATATCAGATAAAGGGCTAGTATCCAAAATCTATAAAGAACTTCTTAAACTCAACACCAAAAGAACAAATGATCCAATCAAGAAATGGGCAGAAGACATGAACAGACATTTTTCCAAAGAAGACATCCAAATTTGCCACCTTAATTTTTACTCCCTTGGTGGCTCCCTGGCCCTGGCCTTGTTGCTGTGCCTTCGCGCTGGCCCTGTTACTCTCTGGTCTCATCTTTCATCACACGCCCACTCAAGTCCTCATTTCTAACCCAGTGGGCTGCTTGCGGTCCCCTGAACTCACCTCATTCTTACCATTGCTACCGTAAAAGCTGTCTGAGCAGTGGATTCTTCCTGAGGCTTCAGGTAATGATAAAGGGACAGAAACTCAGAAAATACTGGTCTCATGATGAATCCCAAATAGCAAAAGGGCAGCAAATGTGATTATTTTTCAAAATTTTTTGTGATAAAATACACATGAGATAGAACTTACGATAAAGTGTATCCTTGAATACATTCATGTTGTTGTATAATCATCACTACCATCCATTTCCAGAACTCTTTTCATCTTGCAAAGCCAAGACTCTATACCTATTAAACAATAATACCTCATATTTCCCCATCCCCTAGCTACTGGCAACCATCATTTTATTTTCTGTCTTTATGATTTTGACTACTTTTAGGTACCTCATATAAGTAGAGTCATAAAATATTTGTCTTTTTGTGATTGACTTATTAAACTTAGCATAATGTCTTCAAGATTCAACCATATTATATTTTAGAATTTCCTTCTTTTGTTAAGGCTGAATAATATTCCATTGTATGTATATATCACATCTTTAAATCCATTCATCTGTCTATGGACACTTGGGTTGCTTCCATGTTTTAGCGTTGTAAATAATACCGCTATGAACAAATATCTCTTTGAGACCTTTTTTTCAAGTCTTTTGAGTATATACCCTGAAGGAGAACTGCTGGATCATATGGCAATTCTAGCAAATATGTTTTAAGCCTAGCTCAAAGGCATTCATTTTGTCTAAAGCTTTTACATGTAAAACAAACAAAATATTGAAATCCATCTTTTATTACAGTCATTGCCATAACAACGTCGGATCTCATGGCATATGGTCACTGCAGTGCAATTTACTTTAAAATACTTCAGCAAAGATAGTATAATATATACTTCTGCACGTTAGTTTTAATCTCTACCCCAGGGCAGTGGTGAACATTCAAAGTTTTCTAATTGAGGATATTCATTCCGGGGATTATTCTTCCTTGAAAGACCCTAATCAGATACCAACATGCCCAAAGCAACTACCATAAGCCTGCAAATATCTTTATCTCAGATCAATATCATAGGATTTGTTAATTAGCCTAATGGATGTTAGAAATAATTTCTCATCGGTGAAATGTATAGTATTCAAACAGTGTGCATTAGCTAGAAATACTGTTTAAGAAGTCCTGTCCCTTGCATGATAGGGGTCTAAGAATCTGGTGAAGCCAATAGCCCACGGTCCTTTAGAATGGCACTCCAGGCTTAGGATTCCAGACTGGTCCCTTGTCTGGCCACTTATGGGGGGACTCAGTTGTCTGAATATCACGTGAACCTTTCATGCAAGAGGCGGTAGGAGCAGCTCAAGGGTCACCAAACTGGGCAAGGGTCACCAAACTGGGACTTCACTCAACTTCCAGGACAGATTGTATGGCCATCTGGGGGTCTCCATGCTATGAATGTTTGTATTAGAGTCAGAATTTGGTCTGACATTTGCTTTTATTATAACATACTACCTGACAGTGAGGTTGTTGGAAAGGAGACCTATTGCCCTCACTTACTTGT
This sequence comes from Halichoerus grypus, assembly GCF_964656455.1. NCBI lineage: Eukaryota > Metazoa > Chordata > Mammalia > Carnivora > Phocidae > Halichoerus > Halichoerus grypus. Next base: position 115,877,792 of record NC_135727.1, on the reverse strand, counting down.
GACTAGTGAAGACTATTCCTACCCATCCAAAAAACATCCTAAAATCTGAGACTCACCAATCTGCTCAGGTCAATTTGTGGTAGGTGATTTACTGGAAGCAAATGGGAGGGTAAACCTGCCTATGCAATCTTCGTCCCAATTTGGATACACTTGCCTTCTTGTCAAGGAGATCTCACCCAGTAATCCTATCAGCCTTTGGCCCTTAGTATCTTGTAAATATAGCCCTTGCCCCAAAGAACTGGGAAGAAATTGTCTCCATGAACTAGGTATTCCAACACTTCGATAACTTGTTCCCATATATTGCCTCCCCAACGTCCAGCAATCAAGCATGTGTAAATTTGAAAATTACATATAGATGAAAGGTAAAGGTAGAATGTTCAACTCCATTTTCCTTTTATGGCTCTGGCCCCAGGAAACACAAGATGTTAGATGTACTTGGCACAACTGAAGAGAAACACTGCATGTTAAAAGTGTGTCTGAGAGAAAAAAACAAACATTTCATGGTGCCACAGTCAAGGATCATTGAATTATTTAAATGCGAAATCATAGAATTTGTATAAACAATTAAATGGAGAAAAAGCAATATGTGATTTGAGTAAGAGTTAACATTTTCTTTAATTGTTTAAGCTGTGACCATATTTTATGAGCAGCAAATTACAAAGACTGAAAATTCATGATATAATTATAAAGTGTGAAGACTGATTTTCATATATTGCTTACGGAGTGAGTCTCATGGATTACTGTTATAATCAAATATAACTTGAAACCATATCAACAGGACACATTTTAATGATATGCACATAATTGCTAGTGTGCTGAGTAGTGATTTAGCCTAAACGGTAAATAGATCACTTAAAGGATATAATTAGTATTATATTTACAGAGTTGAATTAATTTTTGTGCTTTTCTCTTCTTACTCTGATGCAGATTATAGATCTTGGAGAATTAAGGCTGACAGTTTGCTCTCATCTTTAAATGGTCTCATGCACACACAGAAAATGGCACACACTTAAAGCTGAGGCTGGCCTCAGACATGTCAACACGTGGGGTTCTATTTGTTTCTCATTCATCAACCCTCTGGGCCCCAAGGTAGAGGCCCCTATGCTGTCACTCCCCCCCTTGGGGTCCTTGTATCAGCTGTCAGCCTGGGTTGTAGCATCACCCCAGTGAGTGTGGTGGTGTGGTGAGGAGGGTGTACCCCTGGGGTAGAGAAGGGAGAACCTGAAATGTGAGGAACAGTGGGCCCAAGAGTGACTCAAGTAGGCCCTCACTTCTCCCTCTCATTCTTTGTTCAGTCTCTCCCCAAACCACCTTGGAGCCCAGTGCAGGGAAAACACAAAATGAAACTGAACATTCCAGTGCACTTGTTCAGCATCAGACTGCTAGGAAAAGCTTTCAAAGTGAAATTTTTATGTCAGTATGCTTTAACAGTTATCTGCGGGTAGCTTAAGTCTCTGATTAAGTTTTGGGGGATGTCGATTAATTAAAAAAAAAAACCCAAAGCTTCCCTGGTGGCTCTCTTGGGACTTCTACTAGTGGCACCCTGACATGCCCTCCTTCCTCTTCTGGGATTCCCCATCTAGGCTTATCACCTTCAGCTCAGTGGCCCAGAATCCACAGCCTCAAGAACTCCTTGACGCTATCGCTTTGTCTGAAAGCTGATACAAGTACCCCAAGATGAGGGATGGCCTGAATCTTGGGCTATGAAGGGTTGGGGAATCAGGGACAAGGTAAGCCCAAGTATGCATGTGTTTGAGCCCAGCCTGAGCTGTTAAATGTGTGCTCTTGTGGGTGTAGCAGTGAGTGCCATTAAGTTTGTGCCTGGAGAACACCAGATGGGAATTACCTCTGGAATCTGAGTTGTTGGAAGTCCTAGAGTAGATGATGATAATATTGGTGTAGAGGCTAAAGAGGAGAGAAGGGGAGATGAAAGCACGTCTTGTTTTGCAGCTCTACCAGGGACCACCCAGTGAATATGTTTCCAGGAACTGAACGTAACTGCATATTCCAAAGGTAGTATGATATCCTATGGTTAGTGGATCGAGCACTGCCTTCGGATTCAAATCTATCTGGGTAACTTTGAAATAGTTTCTTAACCTCTATAAGCCTCAGTTTCATTATCTACCAAAATGAGGATGCATCCGGATTTTTTTTAGCAAAAGAACATGCTAAAGTAGGACTATAGTACAGGGGAGCTGTGGTCGTCCATTACAACCATAGCCCCCATGTCTCCCCATAGTCCTGCCCTTGTGTAGTTCCCGTCCCTTGAATTGGGCTGGCTTTGTGACTCACTTTAAGTAATCGAGTGTGTCCAGTGCCTAAGCCTTAGGAAGACCCGGTAGCGTCTGCATTTGTGCTCTTGGAAGTTCTGAGTCACTACGTTACAATCTGGCTATCTGAAATGTAGAGAGCATGTGGAGAGGCTATGTGGAGAGAGAGAGAGAGAGAGAGGGAGCTCCAAGCATCCTAGGGTCCCGGCCGAGCCCGGCCCTCAACAACCTGCCAGCTGAATGCAGACACAGGAGTGATGGCCGGTAAGACCAGCAGAAGAATTGCCTAGGGGAGTCCAGCTCAGATTGTGGAATTGTGAGCCATGAAAATATTTGTTGCTTTCAGACATTAAGCTTTGGGGTAGTTTGTTATGTAAGAATAGATAACTGAAACAGGGATCATGAATATTATACAGATTTTTAAAATGCAGTAAGCCCATGTCATTCATAAAGTGTGTGCCTTAGGCTCTTCTTGAATACATTATGGCATTTAAACTCATTCCATGCAGTCAGCTAAGACTAAAATATTTGAGTAGCCCTTTCAGACTTAAGATGATTTTCGAACATGCTGTGTTTGCAATCTATTTAGAAAAGATCTCGTCACTTCTTCACTTCAGCACCGATATCCATAGTTGCCATCATCTGAGGGAAGCTTTCACTAAGGACAAAGTTTGCCTCTTATTAAAGCTTCCTGTGTAGATGCAGGAGAGAAGAACAAAGCCACTTGGAGATGAGGTTGACAGGTGGTCAGCCAGGCTTATTCGCTAGCTAAGCACCTTTTCACTGCTCTCTGGCTTGTAGCATGGGCGATGCAATTTTGTGCCTTAGTGACAAATTATTATTAAATTATTTATGTCATAGATATTCAGGGTGATTCAGGAATAGCTGGAATTATGAGTGTTAAATCCACAAATGGAAACTGTAGTAAACTGGGGGTAGGTGTAGTTATTGTCTACCTAATATTCTGTCCTTCCCTCCCCAACTTTCTTCTTGTAGCAGAGTTTATTTTGCTTCCGGAAAATCCATTCTGTATGCACCGGGTCGAGATGACCCTTGCTCCTTGCCACAGGGTCGGGCACGTGATCCAACCGGGCCATTCAGCATACGTTGGGTTCCCTTCGAAAATGTTGGGAGCCTCTGGTGGTTAGCTGTTGGTGGAAGTCAGGTATCTTCTCCCTTATAACCCAACTCCCAGATAGTATCCTACAGGGAAAACAAGTCTTAGACTAAGCCTCACAAGAACTACAAGTATTTATTAGCAAGCAGCTCCAAACACGCTATTCGGTCTGTTCTAGAGTTCAGAGAAGTTCTGTTCTTACCTGGACAAATAGCACCTAGCATGACAGTCTTTTGTGGATGCCTCAATATTCCAACAGTAGGACAGGTCAACCCTGTAAGTGGGCCTGGAGACAGAGTTCTCCTTGAAATGGAGTGATGCAGGGTAGTGGGGTTCCATCCTTCCAGGGCTGCCCGTGATATGAGAATGCTGCTTTTGCCAGATTCTCATGCAAGTGTTGTGGGGCTTCTACAGTCTTCCTAACCATTTACTACTTTGGACATTATTCGTTTTCCCTATATCATTTTTCTAACCTTCTTTATGTTAATTAGGAAACATTCCATGTGTAGGTCTTGATAATATAGGCTAAGTGCTATATCACCTAATCTTGTGCTGAATATTTTCTGTTTACCTGTCCGGATTGCTCTCTCCATGCTTTCTGTCCCCGCTTTCTGGCCTGGGAAACCGACCTGTATGGACTATATCAATGGGCTTCCTTAATGCTCTGGCTTCCAGTTGGTTTTGACTAGTTGTGAGCCAGCCCAGCAGGTGATTGGGAAGAGGGAGGAAAATGAGGTTAGGGTATTTATCCACCCATTTCCATCCCTGCAGGACTGCCCCAAGCTGGCTGTGACCCATCTTGAAGGTCATAGCTCCTGTCAAGGCAGCAGTCTATATGACTTTCTCCTTCCAGGTACTGGTAACTGATTTTTTCTTGCATCCCTTTGGGTGGAGGGATGGAAGAGCCCTGTTGTTACTAGCTCCTTAATACTATACTACATCCTTTCCAGACCTTTGTAAATCATAGTTTTATTAAGCCCTCCTTGATTTATCCTAATTTGAGTGAGCTTTTTCCTGCTGGGAACTTGGGAAGGTACTGATTTGTGATTAGAGTACTTCTATGCTAGTTAGTCTCTCCTGGAGTGTTGATTCCTGATTAGAGGATTTCAAATGCTAACTACTCTTAGGATAGAGATCAGACTTGATTTATACACATATTTCATATTGTTCATACTGGAACATTTGAAAAATAAATTGTCACACAGACCATTTAGCACAAAACTTCTTGGCAACAGTGATTGATTCAAAAATGGGTCTATAACCCTAGATGGACCAAATGGAGCTTTCCCAGGAATTTTTGCTAGGACATATAGTAAAGAGACGACTTGTTGTTGTTGTTGTTGCTGTGATTGCTAGATATAAGGGTAAGTAAGTCTTGAACTTCTAATGGCTGTATCTTCCACCCAGAGAAGAAAGCTTACCAGATACCAAAAGGCAACAAGAAGAAGACAGAACTGGGAGATGGATAGAAAGGGACAAATTTCTGGTTATATCATAGTGCTCCTTGATCCAGCTATGCCTGAGTCTGAAGCCTGCTCTTGGAACATCCCATTTATGAGAGGAAATAAATTTCTTTTTGGTTTGTGTATCTAAGCTAATTTGAGTTGGAGTTTATTTCACTTGCAACTGAGTAAGTCTCGACAAATGTATCAAGGGCCTATTTTCATAATGTTCTTCTATCTTTGTGAGAAAAGGCTGTACCTTGGGGTGCCTGGGTGGCTCAGTTGGTTAAGCGTCTGCCTTTGGCTCGGGTCATGATCCCAGGGTCCAGGGATCAAGCCCCACATCGGGCTCCCCTCCTCAGTGAGGAGGGGAAGACTTTCCCTCTGCCTGCTGCTCGCCCTACTTGTGCGTGCTCTCTCTCAAATAAATAAATAGAATCTTAAAAAAGAAAGAAAGAAAGAAAAGGCTGTACCTATACTGGTACTGAAACGAGTTCAACCAATGCAGGCAACTGTTCTATTTTGACAGAGGAGATGGAGATGTTACCAAGGAAAGATGGCCGGCTGCCCAGGCTGGGGGTCAGTAGGCTGGTGACATCATCATAAACTTGCACACTGAGACTTCAACAGTGCGGGTCTAGAAAATTGATTCTGTCAGTGTGATGGAGCCTACCAAGTTTGGGGCAGTTGGCTTCCGCTAGTCAGTCTCACAGAGACTGAGGCAAAAATCTAAAGTAAATTCACCATAGAAAATCTAACTGCTGAGCAGACCAAAAAGTTTGTCTTTGGTTGGTGTGGTCTGTCTCTTCTGGCAAATCTAAAAAAAACCCACCAAATTATTATCCAGAAGGTAACTGGAGAACAAGGGATTAGAGCCAGACAGCAGACAGCGCAGGCCTGGGGGTAAGGGAAGAGAGGGTCCCTTGCGTGCGCGTAATAGTGAGTGTCTCCGAGCTGCTCCTGTGAGGTGGGGGTTGTATGAGCTCGCTGTGGTCGCTGTAACAAATCACCACAAACTGGGTGGCTTAAAACAAGAGAACTCTCTCACAGTTATGGAAGCCAGAAGTCCACAGTCAGTTTCACTGGGCCAAAATCAAGATGTTGCCAGAGCCACACTCCCTCTGGAGGCTCTAGGGGAGAATCTATTCCTTGCCTTTCTCAGCCTCTAGTGGCTCCCATGTTCCTCGGCCGCTGGTCACATCACTCTAATCTCTGTCTCCCCCTTCACACCACTTTCTCCTCTGTGTCAAATCCCCCTCTGCTTCCTTCTTATAAAAATACATGCGAGGGCGCCTGGGTGGCTCAGATGGTTAAGCGTCTGCCCTCGGCTCAGGTCATGATCCCAGGGTCCTGGGATCGAGTCCCACGTCGGGCTCCCTGCTCCTTGGGAGCCTGCTTCTCCCTCTGCCTCTCTCTCTCTCTCTGTCTCTCATGAATAAATAAATAAAATCTTTAAAAAAAAAATACATGCGGTGGTGTTTAGGGCCCATCTCAGTAATCCAAGATAATCTCCCCATTTCAAGAGCCATAACTTAATCACATCTACAAAGTCAATTTGTCATATAAGGTAACATTCACAGGTTCCAGGGATTAGGACTTGGATATCTTTGGGGGGACCTTTTCCAGCCTACCACAGGGGTAGATCTGCTGAGTAAGGTGGAATGCCCATTTTGGCTATTCAGGGCCCCTTTACCCCTCGATGGTCAAATAGACCCCGACTGATTCTTTTTTTCTGCTTTTTCGTTTTCTAGCCCCAGTATGAGCATCCCTCTTCTGCCATTAAAATCTTAAAAAAAAAAAAAAAAGAGTCTAATCCAATCAGCTTTTTAAAGTTCCAGTCATATTCCTTGAGATCATTCTCAAAATCTTTTTGATGGTATGTGAACGTCCTCAAATATTTTCAGTCACAAGTTTACAGGGCGCATATAGATTGTTTTGTTGAATGCTACTCATATCTGTTACTTAACCTCGTCCCTTTCTGGATGTACCTAAATGTCATCCCTCCTTAGATACATGCACGCGCACACACACACACACACACACACACACGTACACGCACACACCCAGAGTTTCTTACATTTCTGGAACCTGCTGGATACTTCTCCCAATTCTGTAACTCTTTTGGCTTGTTTAGATTTAGACAGAAATGAATCTTTGCCTTTTATCAAATGTCAGTACAAGTAAGATTTAGCTTGCTTTACACTCCCAGTCAGCTCTGAATTAGGTAGGACTACAAGTATATGCAACAGGCACATTTGTTATGTTCTGACTTTTTCTTACTTAGCAGAGAACATTTAAAACACCTATGACGCTGGGCAGCTTTCAGAAAAATATAAACTCTTCCTTCAACTGTGGCTGGCATGATAGCCATGAGTAAACTGTGAGCATATGCTTGAAAATTTAAAGTTTAGAAGATGGAACCCATAATTTTGACAAGCTCTTTTTGCTCCATGTATAAAGGTTGATGATAAACAAATCTTGATTAAATGCTTATCTGGGGCACCTGGGTGGCTCAGTTGGTTAAGCGACTGCCTTCGGTTCAGGTCATGATCCTGGAGTCCCTGGATCGAGTCCCGCATCGGGCTCCCTGCTCAGCAGGGAGCCTGCTTCTCCCTCTGACCCTCCCCCCTCTCATGTGCTCTCTCTCTCTCATTCTCTCTGTCTCAAATAAATAGATAAAATCTTAAAAAAAAAAAATGCTTATCTGTACTATTATTGGCTTTCAGAAGAAGAAAATATTTAATTCCGTTCTGACTGTGGGCTATGCTTCCTGGGACTCGTGCCTCTGTTTAGCGACACAGGGTAGATTTGATTCAATATTTAATGTGCAAACACATGGCTCAGGCTCGTGGGTGACCACTTCGGCCTCACCTGAGTGCAGCATGTCCATTCAACAGAGGTCTTTGTGTTAGTTTACAAAGGTTGAGGGACTTGTGCAAATTTTTTCCTCTCTTTCGCTACATACTATCTTCTCTATTAAGTAGATGACTCGAATCATTCAGGTCACCTTGTAATATATAGTATAATCGTGTTTTGCCTGTTGACAAAAAACAATTTCCAGAGAAAGCTTAGCCGATGCTACCTTCTTGCTTAAAATATTAATCTGTGATGCCTTGTGACTTACAGAATAAAGAGTGAACTCATTTTCATATATTCCCATCTCTGTCTCCCCTGCCCCCATGTAAACCTCTCCCGTCTCATCACTAATCATTTGTTATTATGAAATGATCCCTGAATATTAATTTTTACCTCCCTCTTTCCTTTCTTTTCCCCCTCTCTCTTTCCTCTCCTTCAATCCCTCTTTCCTCTCTCCTTTCCCTTTTTCTCTCCCTCCCTCCTTCTCCTCCTTGCGTCTTTCCAGAGCATACTCACAGGGCACCTCTATAGTATGATGGACTCTGTGCTCGGCTTGGTAGGAAAGACGTAATCATCAGTGCAGCTCCTAGCACCGTGGGACAGATGGACAGAAACAGCAGTACTTGGAATATTGACCCTGGTGGATGAATCCCCCAACTTTGCTTGAGGACATCAGCAAAATCCTGAGGGAAATGGTGACTTGTACTCTGAGTTTGAAGGGCTCACCAGGCAGACAAAGCCAAGGCATTTATTGTGGGCGGAGGCAAGAGCACAAATGGAAGACCAGGGGTAAGAAACATCTTCCCTCCCTCCTTCCTTCTTTCCACATATATTTACCAAGTGCCCGGGACAGGCCCACCCTGCTCGAGGCTCCAGAGATACAGCACCGAGTAAGAGAGAATCTCCCTGCCGTAGGGCAACTGATCTGCTAGTGGTGGATGGCCTGTGATGTGCTGAGACCAGCATGTCTCAGATGTGTCCAGGGGCACCCTTGTCCCATGAGACACCCCAGGCAATGTTCGGGAGATGTTGCATCCTGAATACTCCCTCCTGCTGGAGATTCACAATGTACAATTTCACAGTCAAGGCCCTGGGAAGCCCGACATCAAGAAACCTGTTATCCTCATTTACTTAGCATTTCCCAAATGTGTTTAACCAGTGGAGCCTTCTTTTAAGTAGTACTTATTAATATCACACAAAGCTAGTTTTCTAAATGAGTCTCTGCAGGAAATGCTCAAGTGTTCCATTCTTCCAACCTCTTTACCTATTATATCAGTCACCTATTTTCATAATAATGCTGCATAAGGACAGCCACAAGACCACAGCGGTATCCAATAATAAGCACTTCATGCCAGTGTAGCTGGGGTGGTTGGCCAGGGGGCTCTGGTGATCCTGGCTGACCTGGCTCAGATGTCTGGGGTCTGGCTGGCTCTCGGCTGGGACAACTGGGGCAAATTGGCTTTGCCCTGCTTGCCTCTCAGGCCCCAGCAGGCTAGCCTGGGCGTGCACCCCGGGGGGTGACCGAAGAGTATAAAGCAAGTAGAACTATGTGGGCACATTTTCAGACCCCTGCTTTGTCAAGTCTTCTGATACCCCAGTGTCCAAAGCCAGCCTCACGGCTGAGGTCAGAATCAAAATGGCCAGGGGAGGGGGGGCCTACAAAGTTACACGCCAAAGGGTGAGGCTACAAGGAGGGGGAAGAATTGGGACTGCTTGAGCAATAGACCACATGTTCCTCGGGACCCAGGTCAGGTATCAGCTCTTCCATGAATCCTTTCCTGACTTGCTCAGACCCATACCCGTTTCTACTTTCTGAGATTCTCCACTGCACATCTGGTCCTTACTTCACAGTTGAGTGTTCTCTGGAACTCTCATGAATTCTCAGCTTGCTTCATCCTGGCTCCCCCGATGAAATGACAAATCCCTTGAGGGTAGACACCATATTTTAGACTTCGTTTGTATTTCCCAGACCACCTAGCATAGTGCTAGGCCCATAGGGGACATTTACTAAAGACTAATTAATTGAGGTCAGAAGTCTCATTAGATGCATGGGAACCAGGGCCCCAGGTCAGGCTGTCCCCAGGGGGCCACCCAGGTGCTACCACCTCGGTTTGTGCCCAACTATGGGGCCCAGAGCAGCTCCAGGAGGGTTGGCTCTTGCGTCAGAGAAATGCCAGAAAAGCTCCTGTGGGTGCGCTTCTTTTGCTCTTGTTGTGTTCTCAGCCCTTGTGAGGACTCTAACCACTTCCCCTGAACTTCGGGCCGTACGTGAACCTCACCTCTCTTGTGGTCGTGATCCTCCTAAATTCAGGCCACTCAGCTCATTCCTTCCTGTCTCACTGTGGGCTTCCTGTCTTTTGTGACTGTGGGGGCCCGAGAGCCTGGTGTCGGTTTCCCTCCCTGGCCATGCTGTATTTCTGACCCCACAGTTGCATGGCCAGAGAGGAGAGTGGTGGTGTGAGCAAAGTACTCTGGATCCGTGCACCTCAAAGTGACAGTGGACCTGCAGCTGGGGGGCTACCCAATGACAGCCCGACCTGGGGGGCCCGCGTTCCCTAAGTGGGGTTAACAATGCAGAGTCTCCCGAACCAGACTCTGCATTTTAACCAGAGCCCGGGAGGCAGAGCCAAGGCTGAGAAGCCAGCTGGAGCAGAGCCAGCATCTGGTCACAGTCCCCCAGCCCCCAGCTCTGTGGCTGGGGCAGATCACTTCACTTCCTTGATTTCTCACCTACAAAGCGGGGGCATTGGACAAACCGGTCTCTCTGATGTCTCATCAGACGCATTTCATTATGCTTGCAGTAATTCAGGTTGCTTTGTTTCTTTGTCAGATAAGTACAAAGGTGTGGGGAGTGGCAGAAAATTATATTCTGCACAAAATCAAGAACTTTTAGAGCTAGAAGGAAACTTACTGAACATCTCCTCCAGCGCCCTCTTGTTTTACAGCAAAGGAAACAGGTTGCCCAGCCATGGAGGGTCAAGCCTTGCTCAGGAGAACGTCCATCTGCCGTCTGGACCCTCGCTGCCTCAAGTGTGGGCCCCGGACCAGTAGCATCGTTGTCATCTGGGCACGTGAGAGAAATGCAGATTCTTGGGCTCCAGCCCAAAACTTCTGAGGCAGAATCTGCATTTACCAAGCTCCCCCAGGTGATCTGTATGCACAGCCAAGTTTGGGAGCGCCGGGCTCATGGCCACGGCCACTGGGAATGCTCGAAGACAAATGAGGCCCAGAGCAGAAGGGTCATTTCACAAGCAGTTAAGAGTGCTGGCCCCAGAAGTGAAGAAAACCAGGATTTGCGTATCAACATGCCGCTCCCAACCTTGTGGCTTTCAGGAAGTCACTTAAGCCTCCCTGACCTTCAGCGTCCTCTGCTGTAAAATGTGTAAAGTGCCCAGCAGGCCGCCCAGTGCTCAGGAAGTGCTCCGTAAATGTTAGCGCCGCAGAGCGTAGGGATTAATAGCCCAGATTCTGCATCCAGAGTGCCTGGCTTTATAATTCTTCCTAGCCCTGTGACCTTCAGCAAGTCACTTAACTTCACTGCCAGATTCCTCATCCGCAAAGTGGGAATAACAAGAGGGTTGTGGTGACAATTTCATGGGTTCCTATTTGTAAAGCGTTTAGACAGTGGCTGGCATACGGTAACAGCTAAGTGTCTGTTAAGAAGTTATAATGTTGTTATTTTATCAACTTGGTGCAAGGAGGAGATCCAGGCACACATAACATTTTGAAGCGTCAGCAAGAGAGGAGTCCGTTTCTCTCTCACATAAGGGAGGTCAGGAAATACGCAGCCCCATGTTGGCCTTCGGGTACCATTAGGCCCCAGACACCCATTGTTTTGCTTTGCCATCCTCATCGTACAGATCCTGCCCTCACCGGGGAGGACGGCTCCTGCGGCTTTAGCTCACCTCCCCCAGCGCCAGGGCAATGGAATGAAAAAGGGGCTCTGTATTAGCTCCGCATCGCTGCATAACGAGCTGCCCCAAAACTTGGGAGCTGGAGCCAACGAACGCTTATTATCTCAGAATCTCTGTGGGCCATACTGGGGAGAAGCTCGGCTGTGTGGTTGTGGCTCAGGGGCTCTCAGGCTGCAATGAAGGCCTCAGCTGGGGTGGCAGTCATCTCTAGGCTCAACTCAGGAGAACTTCCTTCCGAGCCCACTCACAGGGTTGTGGGCAGGGTTGAGAAGGTCCCCTTCCAAGCTCACTTACGTGCGCTTCTCCACAGGGCTGCCTCATGCTCAGAAGCTGGCTTCTCCCATTAGAAGCCTGGCCCACACTCAAGCAGGGGGACCTGCATGAGGGCCTACGTATCGGGAAGTAGGTCATCGCTGGGCCCTCTGAGAAGCTGCCTACTCCAGGCTCTTCCCGGGGACCCAGCTTCCTTCAAGCCACTTTCCTGGAGCTCCCACACACCACTTTTTCTTATTGCTCATAAGCTAAGGACTTGGTCATGGAGCCACATCAAGGTGCAAGAGAGACTAAGAAATACAATCTTTCAGCTAGATGCATTTCCACCCTGAATTAAAATCAGAGTTTCATTACTAAAGAAGAAAGAGGGAATGATTAGTTCATTTTCTACAGCCTTTCTACAGAGGGGCAGGTCTCAAAGTCTGGCCTCTTGACCATCAGCATCAGCATCAGCATCACCTGGGAACTGGTTACAAAGGCAAACACTTGGGTCCCCCTCCAGACCTGTTGGTTCAGAGACTCTGGGGGTAGAGCTTGGTGATGTGTTTGAGCAAGCTCTCCAGGGGATTCTAATGCAGGTTCAAGTATGAGAACCACTGCTACAGAGGACAGGTTACCTGACATTTATACGGATGTTTTAATAAAACCTAGTTTGTTTACAAGAACCAACAACTTGTTGTCTTTAGCATCAATCATGAAATAGGAGGCTTTTAAAAACAAGGTGGGTACTATCTAACTAATTACAGTTCACTTTGTTGTTTTCATCTTGAGATTGCTTGGAATTTTATCAGGTGATAAGCTCCATTGTACAAATAAAGCAAAGCAATCTGCTCCATTATACAAATAAAGCAAAGCAGATCATGAATGAAGTTTCCTTTATGATGAGAAAAGAACTATAGAGTCTCGGTGGCTAGAAATTCCGTATCTAAATGCTAGAACCGTAGCAGAGATACGTAACGGACCACTTAAATAACTGAATCCAGCAAAGCTGAATGTTTTCATCAAAACTCAAGAAACAATGAGGGCAGGCAATAAAAAATGGGTGCTATGATCTGCATGTTTGTGCCTTTCCACCAAATTCATATGTTGAAACCTAACCCCCAAGGCGGTGGGGCCTTTGGGAGGTGATGAGGTTATGAAGGCAGAGCCGAATCCCATGAATGGGATTAATGCCCTTCTAGAACAAGCCTGAGAGAGCTTCCTTGCTCTTTACACCACGTGAGGTTACAGCTCGAAGGTGCCATCTACGAGCCCGGAAGCTGGTTCTCACCAGACACCAAATCTGCTGGTGTCTTGATCTTGGACTTCCCAGAGGGATTGTGAAAAATAAATTTGTGTTGTTTATAAGCCACCAGGTCTCTGGTGTTTTGTTATAGCGGCCCAAACATACCAAGACAAGGAGAAAGTTCAATAGTCCACAAGTGGGTTGTTGAGAGGGACCCACATGGTAGGGAAGACAGAACATGGAGCCTGCGGCCCAATTCCATTTGTCCACGCACCCAGATTTCAGTAAGATTTGGGACCACTGAGCTCCATTTTTCTCCTAAAATAGGGACAGTCATATAGCTACAGGTTTATTTGACAGCAGAGAGAAAATTCTCTGATGTGCTCCATACAAAGCACTGAACTCAATCCCTGGCATGCAGTGGGGGTCAGACAATACGACGTGGTGTCTTCTTTCCCTTTATCTAAATAATGCGTAGCGAGATGATTCATAGTCATAATACTTTCAAGTAGTTTCAGAACTTATGAGGAAATAAAGTACTCTAAACTTTGGTTCTGATCTCCTTATAAGTCTGTATTTTCTTTTGTTTTATTCCATTTCTCATTATGCCAGTTTACAGCAAGTTGCAGGATTCTTGCTCCATTTGGTGTTTATTGTTAATTGTTATTTTTTCTTTATTGTTGTTACACTCTGTTTTTGCAAATGGATTTTGCCATTTAAAAACTCTGGTTTGGGGCGCCTGGGTGGCTCAGTCGTTGAGCGTCTGCCTTCAGCTCAGGTCATGGTCTCAGGGTCCTGGGATCGAGCCCCGCATCGGGCTCCCTGCTCGGCGGGAAGCCTGCTTCTCCCTCTCCCACTCCCCCTGCTTGTGTTCCCTCTCTCACTGTGTCTCTCTCTGTCAAATAAATAAATAAAATCTTTAAAAAAAAAAAAAAAAACAAAAAAAACAACTCTGGTTCTTCTTTGTTTTGTGTTGGTTTGGTGTTTTGGCTCTCCTTTTAACGAAATATTCCTGACAATGTCTTGCTTTTGAATAGCTGAGGGGAGCAAGCCAAGTGTATCATTTCAGGGGTGGCTCTACCGTAGGAGGGAACCGTGACCTCATGCTGAGGTGACACACTGCCCGAAACAACCCCGTGCCTTCTTGTCCCTGCGTGCGTGTGCGTGCGTGCGTGTGTGTGTGTCGGGGGGAGCACTCTCCGCCTTGCCCACCTCTGCTCCGGCATCATGTGCAGCCTCCCCCTTCAGCTCCTTGTGTGAAGTGTCTGCCATTGTTGGGGGAGGCCCCTCAACTCCATCCCAAGAAGGGAGCTTTTCTTTTTGCTGAAGGCAGGGCCTCTTCTCTCAGAGTGGGACCCCACGTGGCACAGAGCTGCTGAGGAAGAAGCGCAACAGTGAAAACTAGTGGGTCCCCGTGGGGTGACAGCCCACAAGCCCCTGTCTTTGGCCCTCTTCTCTGCCCTGGTTTCTTGTTTGGCTTTCGCTTTGACACTTAGGCAGAGCAGGCACATCCTCTGGGGGAAGAAAGGGCCTTTCCTTGGGGGCCGTGGGGTGTGGTGTTCTTTTCAGGTTCTCCTTGTGGTGAGGAGGGTGGATTAGAAAGTTGTCTGGCTGCCCCCCTGGGAGCAGCCTGTCCCTGGACCAGTTCTGTGTGTCACCCTAGGCTCTGGTTTTAGGCAGGGCCCAGTCAGGGAGCAGAAGCCACACCAGTTATTTGAACCGTGAGGATTCCTTCCGAAGACACTGTTCACCAGGTATCAGGTTGTAATCTAGGGAACCGAAAGGGGAGAAGGGAGCGCTGAGGTGTCACGGGGGGTAGCAACTGCAGGAAGCCGCTCCCACCCCGAGGCTGAAGGAACCCACGAGGACACTGGGAACAGGAAAGCCAGAGGAGGGCCCCTGCGGCTGGAAGGCGGCCCTCCGAGGAGGAGCACTGCTCGGCTGGGGCTGCCATCTCTAAGCTCGGGAGGGGCTGGAGGGGTTGGACACAGACCCCTGCGGGGGCGGGGGGGCGGGGGCAGGGAGGAGGGCTGGCAGAGCCGCACAGCCCCCGACCCGCGAAGCAGAAATGCAGCTGGTGGCGGCCGGGCCCTGGCAGCGCCGAGCAGAGCACGGAAGGGCGGGTTTGCGACTGCGAGACAAGAAACGAGTAACAGCACAGTGACTTCATAACGGCTACCAGTCCTTTCCTACAGCTGCACATGTCCTCACACAGCTTCTCTCCGCTTCGATGTGCGCGCCAGTCACCCGGGGAGCTTTCGAGGGCGGTGGGTCTGGGGCGGGGCCTAAGACTCTGCATGTCCAACAAGCTCCCGGGGACTTGCGTGTGGGAGCAGCGCGCTCCCGGGAGGCCTCCTGTCGGGTGCGGGGAGCAGCCCCGAGCGGGGCTCCTTGGCGCCGGCTGGGCCTGGCCTGCGGCGTGCCCTCCTTCCTCGCCTTCCTTGCTCTGGGGCTTTCTCATGTCTCTCCTCCACATCAGGCATGTGTTCTCCAAACTTCTGTTTAGGAGGCAAGGAAGAAGCCCCAACACACACACGATCTCTACACAGCCTCTCAGTTCCATATCCGTGCTTTTCTAAGGAGATCGTGTTGCCAAATTAGTTTGAGGAGAAAGCAGATTGTCCTGGAACAGCTTGAATTGCCACGCCATGCTTCATAAATCGAAGGTATGACAAACAGGGTGGTGGCCTCAGGCAAAACAAATGGGAATCTGGGAACATCCTGAGAAAACAGGAGCCAAATGATGAACTCAAAGCAGCCGGGCCAACCCAGGGTCCTGGCAGCTTGCTATGGGATCCAGGGTTGGTGTTGTTGAGTTCGTGGCTCCACAGGAGGACCTGGCTCCCAAATTCCCTCTGTGGCGCATATTTGAAGCTGGCCTTTGGCTTCCTTCCCGCCAATGAGCTTCCACAGGAGAGTGGATACAAAGGTGAGCAAGCAGGTGAAGACAAATGCTGCGGTTCAGGTACCTCAAGCTGCAAAAGAGAAGCGATTTCTCACCGAGGTCATTTGTGCTCTTCAGGATGGTGTCCCCGGGAAAACCTTTGTCCTGGCATCTGAAGTTACAGGGCTTTGATACCTTTCCCCATTCATATATTAACAATATGATTTTACGGATGATCAGCTCAGCCTTGTGAAATAGGAGCAGAGGGACTGTTCGTGGGACTGATTTTGCAAATGAGAGAACTGGCAGAGAAATGACTTTGCAGGGTCCCAAGGTGGCAAAAAACTGTGATATAGTCCCCAGGCCTGCAGAGGTAAGTGCTCCACTCCGAAGACCCTAGAGATATGGCTGCTCGATTCTGGGGCCTATCCTTTATACCCGGGCTCAGCAAACTTGTTCTGTAAAGGACCCAAGAGTAACTGTTTTTGCCTTTGTGGGCCACACGGTTTCAGTTGCAACCACTCAACTCTGCCACCGTGGCAAGAGGGCAGCCATACACAGTGTGCAAACACATATATCTGGCATGTTCCATCAAAACTTTATTTATGAAAACAGGCAGAGGGTTAGATTGGGCCAGAAAGCTGTATGATTTCAACTCCTGCTTTAGGCTAATGGCAAAAGTGGAAAACACGATACCTGTACCTGATTTAACTCATAGGAATAGAGAAGGGTAAAGAATATGAAACAGAAAGGAAGGGGGAGGTGCCGGGGAGACAGGCAGGTGGGGCTGGGAGAGCCGGGTGCGAAGGAGGAATGGGAGCCAGATGGATAAAGTTGACGGAAGGACACAACAGATGAAAAGAAAGAGAAAAAGAAGGGATAGCTATTAGAAGAACTTCAATTTTTGGAAACCAATACGATAAAAGAAAAGTGAGTTTTGAGCCTCACCCAGAGCTATGGGAAAGCCAATGAAATTTTATCATAATTTTTCGGTGTAAGATGAATTTACTTCCCTCAAACCATTTTATTTTCGATCGACAAACTTAAGCAAAGCAGGCACGATAAAGTTTGCAATATTAAATCACTGTCAACTTATGCCTCCGTAAAAAGGATTGTCCAACTGACTGTTAGCTGGCTAACAACAATTTAGGAATACATAATTTATGACCAGGCATGATGAAATCTAGAAAATATTTCCTAGCAAAGAAATATGTTTTAGCTGCCCGATAGCAAAACAAGTCCTTTGTTATTAATATGCTGATCTGATGTTATGATGTCTTTACTATTTCAGAGATAAAAGGTTTTTTTTTTTTTTTTTTTTGCACAGATGTCAAGTGCCCAGTATTGCTAAAGCTATCAGAAAGTCTTGGAGACAGTTCTTACTGTTTTGCAAACATATCCTTCTTGTACATACTTTGAAAGCTGATTTCAGATCTCTTTAGAGAAGCTTTCTTCTTCATAGTTTCCTTATTGGCTTCATTGCTTTCCTGTGCCAGCGAGAAAGCTATCTGAGCCAGCGGCACAAAGACTCAAAAACATTTGAAGAAGCAATTCGTGTTGTTACTTTAGAGAATGTGTTTTTCTAAAAACACAGGAACCTGGGGGCTGGGAAACTGCATGACTGTGGACAGTGAGGAAAATCAAAGAAGACTGATGATGGTTGCTCCGTTTTCCCTCCTCGGCGTTAGAATTCCAGAGTATGCCACGTGCCCAGAAGTCCTGTGGCTGTTGACGCCTCCTCTTCCCAGGGGCAGTGAGGCCCGGGGGTTACGGACACTGGCTTTGGAGACAGGCCACCGTGGCTTGATTCACAGCTCTGCCAACTTACAGGGTGGGCAATACTAAAACAGTTTGTGCCTCACCCTTCTCAACTGTAAAATGAACATGACGATATCAGTATCTACCTTAAAGAATCTTTTCAAAGACTGAATGAATTAAAATTATATGTGAACACTTTGGAAGATGCCTACAGAAAGCACACAATGTACGTTACTACTGATGAGGGATAGAGAAAAACTGTAATGAATCGGATTTTCTTTTGAAAGTTCGTCCCTATGGAATGGTGTACGTGTGGTTTTCTTTTCTTTTTTCCAACCAGTCTGTTAAATATTGGCAACGTACAGCTTTATAATGTACAAATGTAATGCAAAATTGCCCTGACAGTTTTTGTGCTGGGGCAATATTTCAGCTAATGAGATTTTAATCAAAGCACAATTACTGCTGATTGAAAGTTGCCATGACATTAACACATTGGTTAAAATGATTGTATTTAAATGTTGAACTTTAGCCCAGATATCTCCTCCCAGCTCTAGACCCCTTTTGAACATTAAAGGTACCTCAAACTCAACATATCCCAAACTCGTCTCAAACTTGGTCCAATTCCAGCACAACCCAACTCAGTGGATGCATCATTACCTGTCCAGTTTTGCAAACCAGAAACTTGGAGTCATCCTTGACACTTCCCTATCTCTCACCATATCCAACCCACCATCTTGCCAATTTTATTTAAATCTTTCTCGAATGTGGGCATTTCTTTCCATTACCATTCTAGAGAACCAAGTTACAAATCCAAGCTACAAATACCTCACATAGACTATTGTTAGCCTCCTAATTGGCCTGCAACCATCTATTCTTTGCTCTGTTAAATCCATTCTTCATAAAATCCAGATTCATTTTATTCTTGTAACGGACATCCACGTAATCAATCGGCTGGAGTGACCAGTGCTCCCCATTTATACAACCCATGCCCATGGCATACTGATTGCTCATTGCTAGTAGACTACTAACCAGGATGCTCACATATTTCTGCTCCTACCAGTTGAGCTATATGTTTACTAAGAGTCTCTAACCTGTTTTTGTCAGTTTTTGAAATAATGACCCAATTTAATGAAGTATTATGTAAGTTGATGAAACATGAACACATTTATATTTCAGAGAATGTTTTTCTCTGAAAACCAGGTTGAATGCTTTGGGAAGACTCACTAAAGGCAGATGGCTATAAAGAATGTTGTTCAATTAAGTATGAGTGAGAAATCTGCAGAAGACCTCATAAAATAAAACTCTAGAAGGACCCGGCACTCAGAATGCTTTGCAAGTGTCTTTTAGTTCTTTCTTAGAAGAAACTGAAGTGGAAAGCCATAGACAACACCTTAAAGATAAGAAAGAGACCAAAGAAAGACACTCATCTAACCCATACTTAAAGACCAAGTCTTGAATCTTCATGGAGGGACTGGGGCATGAAGGCACATTTCAAATAAAATGTTAAAGGTATCCATGTGTCATTTTTAATGATTCTCATTTTCTGGAGCTTTTTCAACCAACTGCCTAATTTTCTGTATGGATTACATACCATACTTTGAACTTAATATATGTGGATTCTTCTCTGTTGATCTTACATTATACACCAAAGTCCTTAAAATGGCAAGTGAGGTCTGATCAAGGTGAACTGGGCTGACCTCATCTTGAAACCTCAAGGTCATCTTGAAAGTCACCTCCCCTTCCCCGCTCCCTGCACCTGGTACTAGCCAGTGCCGTCTTTTCTCACGGGGACTTCCCATGTGCTGTTCCCTCTGCTCTTCATCCCTCAGATCATTCCCTCCCTGACGAGCTCAAATCCCTGACGTGAGTGCTTTGGCTACATCACTTAATTTTTCATCATAGCTTTTAGCACAGTTGCAATTTTATATTTATTTTACGGTTACTTGACTAGAGTCCGCTGTATTAGTGTCCTAGGACTGATGGACAAATTACCACAATTTTGGTGGCTTAAAAGAGTGGAATTGTACGGAATTGTATTCTCTCACAGTTCCGGGGGCCAGAAGTCTCAAAGCAAGCTGTTGGCAGAACCATGCTCCCTCCAAAGGCTCTAAGTGAGAGCCTTTCCTTGCCTCTTCCAGCTTCTGGTGGCTCCTGGCCTTCATTGGCCTGTGGCTGCATCGTTCCAATCTCTACCTCTGTCTTCACATGACCTTCTTCCCTGTGTCTCAAGAGTCTTCCTCTGGTCTCTCAGAAGGATACTGATTGGATTTAGGACATATTCACAAGTTTCAGGTGAACATAGCTTTTGGGGACCACTATTCAAGCCCCTGGCTCTACTTGCCACACTAGACTCTAAGTTTCACAATGGCAGAAAGTGTATCAGTCTTTGTCTATTGCAATGCCGGACTTACAGTGGGTCTCCGACAAATATTTATGCTTTGAAAGAATAAATGGATCTTCTGTGTAGTCTTTAATGGTAGTGTTGGATTACTGACAGGCTGATGTAGATAAGCTGATTACATTTTAAGTAAACAGAATTCATTCATCTCTATAAAAAATTCTATTGCTCTGCAAAGTAAGTACCTGCTATTTTGTAAATGTACCAAGCCCTCTTTTTTTTTAAAAAAGATTTATTTATTTATTTGACAGAGAGAGAGAGAGAGAGAGAGAGCGCACAAGCAGGGGGAGTGGCAGGCAGAGGGAGAAGCAGGGTCCCCGCTGAGCAAGGAGCCCGATGCAGGACTCAATCCCAGGACCCTGGGATCATGACCTGAGCCAAAGGCAGCCGCTCAACTGATTGAGCCACCCAGGCACCCCCAAGCCCTCTTTTCAAATCAATTAGCCACCTACTTCATAATTCTTCTTAAAAAGATTTATTTAAGTAATCTCTACACCCAACGTGGGGCTCGAACTCACCACCCTGAGATCAAGAGTCATGCACTCTTCTGAATGAGCCAGCCAGATGCCCCTATAATTCTTTAAAATAAAGCTTTAAGATCTAAGATCGAATCTCTTCTGGTTTATTATAATTCATTTAAAATTTAAAACAGGGTCTGTTTACACTAGCCCAGTTAGCATTCAGTGTTGAAGAGAGAAGCATGGGGACAGCAAGAAGAGAAAAGGAGTGACAGGAGGCGATGCTAACAGCTAGGAACCACACTGTCTCACAAATGCAAATACCTTACAGCAAATGTCCTTTAAATACAGTATCTTAGACTTATCCATTTCTTGATAGTGATACAGCTTATTATGACTATTAGAGCTTATAATAATACATGGAAGTTTCACTTAGGGACAGAGGGGAATAAATATCAGTGATCCCAAACGACACCTCCCTCCCGAAAATTTGAAGCTCAGGCCACCCATTTTATGAAATTTTTTGTCTTGAGTTAAATGTGGCACAGCCAGGGTGATTTCAGCAGTGGATTTATACATCCTACAATTATAGAAAAATGTATTTATACTATAAGTTACTGGGCAGAAGCTGTGCCTGGTTTTCCAGACGTTACTTGGCGCTGTGGGGTAGGAGAGAATGAGAGAGGCAGCACACATAATAGAGGTGTCATTAGTGACCCCGTTCCGTGAAGCAGGTCCCTGGCAGGTGAGGTGAAGGCTGACTACAAGTCAATCACTGGATCAAGGAGTCCTATCCTCTTCCTGATGAGAAGCAACAATCGATTTCTAGAAAGTTTTCTTTTGGCTGATGCATATGGGAGTGGGCTATTAACTTCTCTTCATTCCCAAGAGCTACAGAGAGGAGGCACTTGGAAACCAACCAGGAAAGGCTGTAATTTCCATTAGCAGATAATGACACCAGCAATTTAGCATTTCTTAAGCATCTAGGCGGTCCCAAGCACTCAACCTATATTATAGCAAATCCTCATAACAACCTGGTATGTTAGAGATTCCTAGGTTCAGTTTATAAACAGGGAAAGGCTCAGAGAAGTTAAGAAACTGGCTCTAAGTCACACAGCTAGCAGATGACGCTTAGGATGGGAATCCAGCCTGCCTGCCTCCAAGGCCATGTTCTCCACTTTGCCAAGCTGCCTCCCAAGGTTTGCTCTCTAAGGACAAGTGCTAGTGCTTTGGTGACCGACTGCTAAGATAGTTTCAGATAGCACCTGGGATTCTTGCTTTTCAAACTGAGTTATTTGCACCACAAAGGCATACGCGGTCACACGCCAGGGTAAGCAGAACCGCATGATAAACTCGATGCATCTTTAATGTCAAGTCATTCATGATGCATATTTTTATAAAAATAAAAATGTTAACATGAAACAAGATACTGAAAATATATCTCCTCCTTTGGGAAACTGCTTGGGGCTAAACCATCAGATGCCAGGTACGCAGAAAAAAGAAATCACGTTCGTCCTTCTCTACCTTTAGAAGGGCTTCTGTAGGAAAGCTGAAGAAATACTGCAGGAGGGGCGCCTGGGTGGCTCAGTCGTTAAGCATCTGCCTTCGGCTCGGGTCATGATCCCAGGGTCCTGGGATCGAGCCCCGCATTGGGCTCCCTGCTGAGTGGGAAGCCTGCTTTTCCCTCTCCCACTCCCCCTACTTGTGTCCCCTCTCTTGCTGTCTCTCTCTCTCTGTCAAATAAATAAATCTTTTTTTTTTTTTTTTTAAAGAAATACTGCAGGAGTGTGGGAAAGCTCAGTTGTGGGGGGGTATCAGTCAGGACGGCGGAGCCACCCTAGGTCTTTCAGAGGGAATTGAATACAGGAAATGCTTTACAAGAGTGTTGGCCATGCTCAGGGAACACAAGGGGAAAGGAGGAGACCCCAAGAGTAGAAACGGCAGGAAGCTACCCTACCCAGAAACCATTGCTAGGACCGGAGGAGCCAAACGGAAGAGGTGCTGTTCCCACAGCCCAGGAGCATGCTCTTCACTGAAATTGTTCCCACACTGCTGGTGCTCTGAGAATCCTGTCACTCCCGAAAACACCAAAGGCCACCCGAGCCTGCAGCTGCGCGTGACGTCAGAGCTGCTACTGTCACCCTCACTTGCTGGCAGCTACCAGCCACTGTCCATCACCACATGTGCTGGAAAGACAGAAGGCCATCTCTATGCCACAGACACCACCAGAAGCTGGAGAAAAACGTCTTCTCCCTTTCTTCCACCTTCCAATCTCCTCTCATCCTCTCCCATTGGCAGAACCCAAGCAGAAGCCAACAGGCAAGGGAGTCTGGGAAAGGTAGTTTGCAGGTAGCCAGAGCCCTCCGACAAAGAGAGGAGTGAAGGAGGGTGGGAATGGTGCAATCAGGCGATCAAGGGGCCATGGCCTGTTATGTTATTATTAATATAAACGATTTCCATGCAGGTTTACCTTATCTCTTTCCCTATGGAAGTCAGGGCATATGTGTCGCATTAGAGAAAAGTAAATACAAGTATTCCTTGCTTTCCCAAATCTATTTGGGTATTGAGTTCAGATAGTGAGAACATGGATAACAAGTCCAGATAGTGAGGGCGATGAGGGGGATACCTATTTTTTTTTTTTTAATGACCAGCCTTTATTAAATGCTCCAATATCAAGTTTCACACACAGAAGCATGGAAGTGCCAAAGACACCCATTGGATCCACTTCTAGGTCCAGCAAGCAATCCTATGATGACTCTCTTGATAATAATTTCCTTAGGGAAGTGTTTCACATACTGTACCCTACCGTTAACATGTATTATAACAAGCTTTCTGTGGGCCAATCCTTTCTTTTTGGTAAATGACATATATCACAGCCTACTTGTTCTTGGAGTTTGCATTGATTCTGTGTTCTACAGTTTCCTGAGATATAATTGATATATAACATTGTGTAAGTGTAAGGTATATATACAATGTGATGATGTGCTACGCATGCGTATCGCAAACTGATTACCATGATAAAGTTAGTTAACATATCCATCACCTCACATAGTTACCATTTGTTTCTGTGGTGAGAAATTTTAAGATTTTTCTGTCTTAGCAACTTCCAAGTATACAATACAGTATCATTCATTGTAGCCACCATGCTATTTAGCCGCTGTTTTACAGCTTTGCAGTGCACACATACATTAGGGTTTTTGGAAAAGTTCTGCAGCAGACAGCCCAGGTTCACCTAATCTTTTTTGATCCTGGAAGCCTCTTTTCACTAAGAGCTCGGGACCCTATGCTGCCATGGGAAGTCACCACGAGAGCCATCCCAGCCACGGTTTCCAAATTTTCTTTCACGGAAGCATAATGTTAGCTCTGAACTTTATTCTTTGGCTCCAGCTTTCCTTGCTTTTTAACTTTGGCAAATTCTTTTTCACCCGCTAAGCCTTCATTTCTTCATCTATAAAATGGGGCAAATAATATTTACTTCACAGACTTATTCTAAAGACTAAATGAGATTGCATGCAAACTCTACGGCGAAGAGTAAAGTACCATACAAACATCACACTTCATCTCAGGTGAATCCTGACAGCCATAACTGATTTACCTGCCTCTCTTCTCTGTCCCCCTCCAGACCATCCTAGACAATGCTGCTACAGATATCATTCTAAAATAGATCTTTGATTTTTTTCATTCCCATACTTAAAATAAAACTTGCATTAATTCCCCTTTGCTTACCACATCAAGTCCAATTTGATGTTCTTAGGTAGACGTGCAAGAGTTTTTCCTAACCTCAGCTCCCCTTCACCTCCAGCACAAAAATACTAGTCATACAGCCCATCTTTTGCTCTCTACTAAAACTCTAAGAAGCCTAGGTTCAAATTCTGATAGAACCACTTTTTAGTTATGTGATCTTGGACACGTTACTTAACCTCACTGTGCCTCAGTTTTTCTCTTCTATAAAAGGGGACAATAATAATACTTATTTTATGGGATTGCTCTTTAGGATTACGTGAGATAATGTATACTGAGCTCTTAGGACTGTGTCTGGCAGTATTAAGTGGTCAAGAAATGCCCGCTATTTACTATCAATATTTTTGTGACAATTCGTATCTTCTCATTTTCTTCCTCTTTTCTTGCTTCTTCTCCATCTGGGGATGCCCTTCATCTTAGTTCCACCATTTAAAATGTTACTCATTTGTTTTTAATATAACTTTGGCAAATTATGTTAGCTCTCTCGGCCTTCATTTCTTCATCTACAAATTGGAGAAAGTCATATATGCTTCACAGGATTGTTCTAGTTCTATAGGATACGTGAGATTATACGAAAGCTCTATGGCAAAGTATAAAGCATCTTGCAAACCTTCTCTGTAAGCTCTCTCTGACCATTCCCTGCCTATTCCTCTTTCCTTTGACATTCCCTGAATGCTAGCTTCTACTAGGAGTGTGGTCTTCATTTTTGGTATTCGTCATATCACAGTCTTGTTATAATTTGCCTTGGTATTTATGTACATGTAGAGATAGGAATCTTCTTAAGAGTAAAACTGTTGTCTTCAGCGGGCATAGTGCAAGACAGCAGAGTAAGTTTGCGGAATTGAACTGAAACCCAAAATAAGAACACAGCTTTCTTTAGTTGGTCACATGGGCTGGTATTTAATTTGCACATTTCTTTACCCCAGGAAAGGAATCTCCGAAGGTGAAATGCCGGCGTTCACTGAAGAGGCTACTGGTGTAGACAAGTGCTGGTCAAAGGGTGGTTGGTTCCCAGACCAGCAGCATCAGCACTAACTGGTGGCTTGTTAGAGTTCAAGCATCTTGGTCTCCACCCCAGACCTACTGAATCAGATTCTCTGGGGGGCTATAGGAATCTGCACTTTGACGAGCTGCTGAAGTCTTACACATGCTAAGATCTAGGAAGCCCTGGTGTAGAAAGCTTGAAGGAGGAAATCTTCATTTTCTTCACTTGACATTTTACAGAGGAGTACCTATCCAGCGTGTTCAACCAAAGGCAATTTATTTCTAGCAAAGTGAACCATGTTTTCTTTTCTTTTTTTTTTTTAAATTTTTATTTATTTATTTGACAGAGAGAGAGACAGAGAGAGAGGGAACACAAGCAGGGGGAGTGGGAGAGGGAGAAGCAGGCTTCCCGCTGAGCAGGGAGCCCGATGCGGGGCTCGATCCCAGGACCCCGGGATCATGACCTGAGCCGAAGGCAGACGCTCAACCGACTGAGCCACCCAGGCGCCCCCCATGTTTTCAAATAAGCAAATTTCTTAGAATCTG
Organism: Halichoerus grypus; assembly: GCF_964656455.1. Classification (NCBI taxonomy): domain Eukaryota; kingdom Metazoa; phylum Chordata; class Mammalia; order Carnivora; family Phocidae; genus Halichoerus; species Halichoerus grypus. The sequence continues at coordinate 115,851,926 of NC_135727.1, read as the reverse complement.
ACAGAGTTTTCTCTAGTTCCCCAAGGTATGAGGAGCAGTAATTTTTATTGGTTTTTCTGTGGCGAACTTTAATTTAAAAAAGAAAAATAGTGTAAGAGAAAAAAAAACCTGACACCTGCTGGTACGTTGTTAATCAAATCTATACAACTGCGACTTGTTTTTGCAAGCATGTGAGGCTGTTGACCATATCCTCCTTAAAAGGCTGATCCCAAACTGTTAAAGGAGACAAAATATCTTAGGTTTTCTCTTTTTATACTTTGAAGGCTTTATCCTCCCATATTGCAAACAGTAATGGTTCACGGCTGGAACCTCTTATAAATGTTGTTTTCTCGGCGGCGGGAGTAAACACTTAGAGCTGAGATAGTAATTACTGTCACATGAAAAGCAGGAGACATATTGTGACTTCTTGGGCTGTCAGAAAGCCCTTCTTGCAAATGGCAGCACTTCACAGGGACTTTTATAAGGTACAGTTTATAATTTCCATGGGTGATCTGTTATTTTAAAACACCAACGGGAAGATTAAGAATGTGTCCACACAAAAGCAGCACCAAGTGATGCCCTTCGGCCCTCCCAAACTTGAACCAGAAAGTTCCTTCGCCTTTTAAGGAAGATTATAATCTGCCAAGATAGAAAAGGGGGTTATGAAAGGATTATGTTCTATGATAAGTTTAGGACAATCCAGATTTTTCCTCAAGCAATTGCAGGCTGTAGCATGATTTGTTTACATATTTGCTCTGACTGGGTAATTTGGGCATAGGTTGCTTCTAACACAAGAGTAAGAGAAAAGATGGCTAGCTCTGGAAAGATTTTTGTCCAGAAGTTTGATCTGTTCCTGAATTCTGGGCCATTTTGGGGTCTCATCCTTGAGTGGATATCCAGTAGAATAAATTATATGAGGTGTTTGTGAAACAGGTATGACCTAAGGACATTGGGCTTCACTAAGCAGACAGAACTAAGTGGGATTAAATGAATTAATATTTGTCAAGCATGTTGCCTAATGGCTGGTGCAAAGCATGTGCTGTGTCAGTGTTTGGTAAATAAATGAGTAGCTCTACTTTGAATTAAGGAAGGCTTCATTTGTGCTTCTAGGAAGATTTTGGATTAGAAAATGGGTGGATCTGGAAAGAAAGGGTATACAGGATGGAGATAGAATGTGGAACTCCACCGTTCTGTTGGCACCAATAACCTCTCGTGACTGCCATGTCGGCCGAATTTCTACCTGGAATTGCTAGTGGCAAAGCAAAACAGCAGAAAGCAATTGCATTTGTGGTCTCTTTCTAGATAGTACTGCCACTTATTAGCTAAGGACCTTGGGCAAATTGTTTCACCTCTCCCTGTTCCTCATTCTTCTCAGATGTAGAGGCTCACATGAGATAATATGTATCAAAGAGCGCTATTCGTATGGATGGTTTTATCCTTAGATACTCAATTCCAGTACAACTGTGAGGGGCAGCCCACATATTTGGTGAGTCACTGGGGAGGAATAGCTAAGAGTTGACATACTTCCCGGGGGGGGGGATGCTATAGCAGGAATGTCAGGAAACTCCCTTTGGGCAAAATGGTATGGAGGGAGGGGAGGTAATTTCAAATCTGTCAGAAGGGTTATCTAAAATATTCCAGAAGTGTCTTCTTCACTTGCAATAAAATAAGTTAACGGGAAACATCTATTGTAATTGCTAGTGCTTCTTGCCTATCTTGCCTACCTAGCATCTAGTCTACTTTCTTTTCTAACAGAACCCTACATTTCTTCAGCCATGTGTCTCAGAGGGAACTGATCCCATCTTCAGGGATAGCCTGGTTAAGATTATTCCCATTCCCCTTAAATGGCCATGTGACTTAATCTGGCCAGTGAGACTAGGACAATTTCTGGGAAGCTTCTGGAAAATGTTTTCTTACTCCCAAGAAGGAGCCACAAAAAGAGATAGGCTTTCTTCTTCCTTGGAGTTGCTGTGCCCAGAGGAGATACCTGGAACAGCTGCCGCCATCTTGCTGCTTGCCTGATGCTGAAGCCAATAGTGAGGAACAGAAATGTTAAGGGGCGGAGGTGGGTGGGGAGCTGGGGAGTGCAGTCGAAGACATTGTGAGCTGAAACCACCCCAACTGACACAGAACTTCCCATATGTTATCACAGAAATCATCATAGCCATCTTTGAGGTGGTGGCGTTGTCCCCATTATATGGGATGAGGAAACCAAGAGGTGAAATTGCTCAGGGTCACCCACCATGTAGGTGGAGGATTTAGAGCTCGGACTGAGCTCTGTTTGACTTCAAAGGCTGTGCTCCAGTTGTTGCTTGGTCTCCTAAACCTTGCCTCAGATAAAAAACGGTCAAAAGGCAGTCTATTCACTGTGGCCGTGAGGCTCGCAGAGCCTGGGAGTTGGACAGCCTGAGTTTTCTGTTTTGTTTTGTTTTTATGTTGGCTTTGCGGCCCGACATTTGACCTTTCTGAGCCTCCATTTCATCATGTGTAAGACAGTTGGACCAGATGTTTACTGAGGTTCTTTTTGGTTCTAAGATCTTTCGAAATGCTTGGTAAACCACAGGGAGGGATAAGAGAAAATAAATAACATACATTCGGTATCTTGAGAAAGGGCGCTGGGCAGGATTTCCCCTCTCGGCCTGAGGTTCAGGGTTACAATGCATCAGTGGAGTTGCTGAAGAACAGCAGAAGGTTCCATGTGGCACTAAGCAGGATAAGCCAGAACCAGATAAGAGTTCTCGCTACGGTGAAAGGAAGAGAGCTAAGAGGAGGCCAGATGAGGGCTATTTTCTGTAGCGTCCTCCTCAACAATCCAGCCAGCTTGGTCGCTGAGTTTCTGGTGAAGAGTTAGGTTCTGAAGGGCATTTGTGCTTTCAGGTCCTTTGAGTTGTTAAGGTGCTTAAAACAGAGCAGGACAATGGTGTACCAGGCACTTTAAAATTCTTGACTTCTGTTCCCTTCTGATTGCTAGGAAAGTTGTTTCTGTGATATTATCACCCAAGATAGCCATAGTGCTTAGATAATCTTCAGCCACGAAGCAGCAGGGAGGGAATCCTGTGGAGGAGACCCTGGCAGGCCCTGGCCTGGGGCTCAGAAAGGGGGGTGGGTACGATTCTACAGACAGTTTGCAAGCCCCATCCACACCCTTGCCCATCTTAGTAGTTTCCTAGCGCTGCCGTAACCAAGTGCCACCAACTGGGTGGCTTAAAACAACAGAAGCCTTATTGTCTCACAGCTTTGGAGGCGACAAGTTCAAAGTCGAGGTGTTGGCGGGGCCATGCTCCCTCTGCAACCTGTGGGGGAGAATCCTCTCTTGCCTCTTCCAGCTTCTGATGGTTGTCAGCAGTCCTTAGCATTTCTTGGCTTGTAGATGCCTCCCTTCAATCTCTTCCACCATAGTCCCCTGGCCATCTTCTTCCTGAGTGTGGGACACCAATCATATTGGACTGAGGGCCCACTCCACTCCGCTGGGACCTCATCTTAACTAATTACATCTGCAAGGACCCTATTTCCACATACGATCACATTCTGAGGTACTGGGGGGTTAGGACTTCAACATATCTTTTTGGGGGACACAATTCAACCCTCAAGAACCCCCACCTAGGCAAAGTCTTACCGCTACCTAATTGAGTTCTTGCTATATGAGGCAGTGTGTTGGTCTATTTGGGCCTGCTTTTCTTCTTCAAATCCACTTTCCATGTTTCTTGAAAAATGATTCTGCTTGCAAGGAATCTGGGGAGGGGGAGGAGGATGGGGAGGAGCCGGTTGTTTCTGGAGCAACCACCAAGGGATGTGGTCCCCCAGACCAGCACTTTTCAAATGTTACTGTGCACACAAATCCCTTGAGGATCTCATTAAGCACCAGGTGCGGGTAGCAGTAGATCCAGGGTGGGGCCTGAGAGTCTGCATTTCTAGCGAAGTCCCCGGTGCTGCTGGTCCACAGAGTAGCAAGGCTCTAGGTCTAAGCTATATGACGGCCACATCTATTTACCCAGAACAACTAAAAATGATCATTCTTGGGATGTTTCAAAACTTGAACAGCCAGAAAAAAGTCCCAATAAACTAAGTCAGAGTTCCCAAGATGAGAAAGAGCAATTCAGTGACATTTTTCATGGGACAGTGAAGTCGGAAACACCTGTGCACATTCATCTGGATGAATACAGGGTTTTCTAGTTTCTGGGCTGTGGTGACTAGTGGGATGTGCATGTCAGAAGCCGTGACTCGTAGGGACAGACTGACTTTAAGGTTTAGGGAAACCAAGTAACTTCCTGTCTCGGTGTGCCAGAAAAACTGCATTTGCAGAAGCTTCTGGCCAAGTTTGACAGGGACTGCCCATTTCCTGCTGGGAGAAGTCAAGTAGCCAGATTTTCTTGGGTCTCATTCTTGTTGGCTGCTTAGTCCTAGGGCCCACCCAGATGATCTCTGAAGGCCACATCTGTGGCTTTTCTCCCACCCACACCTGTGACCCTCCTCACTTGCCAGCTCCCTCAGACCCTCAATGACTCCCAGACACTCTCTATTCATGGTAGTCAGGGCCGAGACGGGCATGGAGAAGGACCAGGTGGATGAGCCAGGGTGGATCCCTTGGAGGGTCCAGCCTCTGGATGAGCTCGTGCAGAGCAGGTTCCAGAGAAGAGCAACCCTTTTGTGATGTCAGGGGCTGGCAATTTGGTTTTCCAAATTCAACAGTGACCTGATTATTTCCAGCTCGAAAACACCCATGCACTATTTTGGCTCTCTGACAATACTTAGTTGGAAGTTTCTAGGAAGATAGCTTTCTGAGTGTTTGGCACAGTGCATCTTTTGGGTCAGAATGTCAGTTTGCATGGTCAGCACTGTGGTTACAGGATTTGTAATAAAAGCCAGCTCTGTCAGACTACACATCCCTGCAAAGTCTTCTTATAGTTGGGAGAAGGGGAGAAAAAGAACAGCATAGAGAGTTTTGGTTACCTAATGCTGAGTAAGAAACTACCCCAGAACTTAGTGGTTTGAAGCAATAGCTATTTTACTTGCTTATGATTTTGTGATTCAGGAATTTGGAGAGGCATAGTGGGGAGGGCTTGTCTGCTCCACAGTGTCTGGGTGCTTGGCTGGGTGGCTTGAAATGACTAGGAATATTGGTGGGGCTGGTCATTTGTGGTCATATGTCTGGGCCCTTAGTTCTTTGCTGGGTGGCTTCTCCACATGGCTAGCTGGGCCCTCACATGGGAGTCTCAGAACAGTGAGACTTCTTCACTGCTAGCTGGCTTCCCCCTACATAGTGGAAGCTGCCAGGCTTCTTGAAGCCTTGGCCCAGAGCAAGCCCTCTGTCATTTCTGCCATGTTCTACCGGTCAAAGCAAGTCACAGGACATGCCTAGATTCAAGATGGGAAAGAGACTCCATTTCTTGATGGGAGCAACATCAAATAATTTGTGGCTATCTTTAATCTACCACAGAGAGAAGTGGAAAGAACATTTTTTTATTCATGTTCTATCCAGGTTCTGATCAGATTAAGTTAAGCCCCAGCAGCCGACAGAATTCCCTGTGATTCCTGGCCTCTTCCTCCCACTGGCCAATTTTTAACTTTGGGGTAGAGAGTCCGCAAGTGGTCTTTGAACCTTCAGTCACACACAGCCACTCAGTCTTTTTATTTTTCAGAACTTCCATTTTGCTTTTCTGCCTTCCGACACCCACTTCTTTCTAGATGAAGTGTTTCAAAAAATCTTTTATCGTGTATTTTTTGTTTTTATAAATCATTGAAGCAGTACATAATTGCATTTTCACTTGCAAAATTACGACAGTACTGTAGCACACACAGTAAAACATAAAAATGTCCCTTTACTTTGACTCTCCATCTACTCACCTGCGGACAAGTAGCAACTGGAGTTCATTGTGCCTTTCTTTATACCCCCTGTCCATACATATACATTCAAGTATATGTACGTAACTCATAGTGTTTTGTTCCTTAAATGAGATCTAATACTATGTGTTATTCTGCAAGTCGCTCTTTTCATCTAACAATATGTCATGGTGATGGTTCCATATTCATATACTGACCCACTTCTTTCTTTGAACCTGCTGTGTATTAGTCCATTGGACCAACATGGCATAATTAACACAATGACTCCCCTGGTAATGGACCTTTAGCTGTTTGTAATTGTTTATTTAAATAAATTGTTTATTTATTACAATAAATGGTAACTGAGATAACTCTTCTTGCATATGCATTTTTCTGCACATGTTTTTAGAAGGTAGATGCCTGGAGGTGAAAAAGCAGGGTCAGAGTATAGGCGCTTGCAATTTCAATAGATATAAATGTAGGGTACACTCCTCCAATATTTTTCTGCAACCTTGATGACGCTGGCTCTTACTGTTTTCCATTCTTCCAGGCTGATGGATGGATGAAAATGACATCTTACCACTGCACATCTTTCCTATAACTATTTATTCTTTTTATTTCTTCCTCTGAAACATCTTCTGTTAAAGTCATTTGCCAAGTAAAAAAGTATGCTCTTTATGTTTTTGCTAAATATTTGTGGGAGCTCTTCACATATCAATCTTGCGCTATTTCCTAAAGCTAAATTCCCAGATGTGTAATTGCTAGGTCAAAGGATTTCTTGAGTCTTCCTGCAGATTGTACTCTTGGAACGGACTCATCTCACCACATTGATAAGTTGAGTCTCATTTTTCATCACTACACGAGCTCCCTGTCCATACCCTGTACCCCTGTCCATACATATACATGTATGGACAAATGCACAGAGGAAATAAAGCTGAGAACCGTACACTAATACATTCTAAGGCTACTGGTGCCCAGCTGTGCCAAGTTACTTTACATATAATTAGCAAACTTTTTTTTAAAAAAGATTTTATTTATTTGAGAGAGAGCACGAGCAGGGGGAGTGGGAGGAGGACAAGCAGACTCCCTGCTGAACAGGCCCAACGTGGGGCTCGATCCCAGGACCCTGAGATCATGACCTGAGCCAAAGGCAGATGCTTAGCCAACTGAGTCACCCAGGTGCCCCTAATTAGCAAACTTCTTCCTTAATGCAGCTGAGCTGATAGGTGGCTCACTGGCCAGGACAAGAGCTAAGATCTTTTACTCAATGACTTTACATTTTCTCTTTTTCCTGAAGATTTAGGTGGAAAACATAGAGCTCTGGCTCGTCACTGAGCCATTTGCCGAGTACCTACTATGAAAAAGGCACTGTTTTAGGCACTGCTGCTTATTACTATGATCTGGATTCTCCAAGGACGAGTTAAAATCCTGAATATGGCAGTACAGTCGAGGAGGCCATTTGCAGTTCCAGATTTCGTGTGTGTGTGTGTGTGTGTGTGTGTGTGTGTGTGTGTGACTTGAACTGTGAGCTTCATGAGGGCTGGGTTACAGAACTTGTTGCTGAACCGCTAAGTTTAGCTGACTAGCCTCTGAAGCTCAGTGTGGTTCTTATGTTCTCCACTTACAACAGGTACACAGGCAGTTAGAAATGTCCCTTTGTTACACATAGCCGTAAGCGAAAGAGAAAACATTAGCAAAAGTTGAAAAAGCAGATAATTTGTGTATGGACACGCACAGGAAATAAACTACTCTTAAAGGAAATATGATTTAGGAGATATCCAGGAGCTCGTACGAACACTTCTGTCATTTGAGAATTTAGAAATTGCCTGAGCATATAATACGTGTTTGACACATTTTATTAAAAACCGTTCCTACAGAAACGGTTGTGCTTAGATGATTTGTGTTTCAGTTATCTGAAGCCTTTCAAAATTGAGACCACTAAATTCTGTACCACGAGTGACTGAATCGTTAATATTGGAGGTCGTTTTTGTTGTTGTTGGTTTGTCGGGTAGACTGGTGACTTGTTCAGGTGAAACCTTTGAAGCAAATGTGGGGACCCTGCCCATACATAGCATGGGTGTATTTGCTGTTGCTACTCATTAATCGGAGGGACACAGTTAATCCTAGTATGATGCAGGAACACAGGATTTGAAGTAGGGAGAATTGATTTGAGTCCTGACTTTCTTCCTAATTGATTGTCATCTTGGGGAAGTCACCTAAATCTTAGAGCCTCATTTTCTTATCTGTAAAATTGTTAATGCTGGCCACAGAATTTTGTGAACACCAAATAACCTTTGGATGGGAAGGTACTTTCTAGACACAGAAGTGCCTTTCCAATGTGAGTTTTATTATTTTGCCATAATAACAAAAAGAGGGGAACTGCATCCATCCATCCATCCATCAACAGTTTCTGATTACCTGCCATGAGCCAGGCATTGAGCTAAGTGCCAGAATAATGAAATAAACAGGACCTGGTTCCTGCATTGTGGTTTACAGACCAGTGGAGATGGTGGTCAAGATAATGTCCAGTCCAGTCCAGTCAAGGCTGTGTTGAAGCTGGCTCATTCAGGCTCACAAGAGCTGATTGCTAAATTTTCAGGAATTCTGTGAGTAGACTGTTAAACACAGTCATTGCTAAAAATTATGTATATAGTTGACTCCCATTATTCACGGATTCCATATTTGTGAATTCACTTACTCGCTAAAATTTATTTGTAAGCCTCAAATCAATAGTTGGGGCACTTTTGTGGTCACTTGCAAACATGTGCACGTGCAGAGTTGGAAAAATTCAAGTTGCCCAATGTGCAGTCTCCCAGCTGAGGTCAAACAAGACCTTCTTGTTCCAGCTCTCATACTGTAAATGAGTTTCTTTCTCGTGGTATGTTTAGTGCCAGGTTTTTCACATTTTTGTGCTTTTTGTGAGTAATTTCGCTGTTGAAAATGGCGCCTAAGTGTAGTGCTCAAGTGCTGACTCGTGTTCCTAAGCACAAAAAGGTTGTGATGTGCTTTATGGAGAAAATACATGTGTTAAATAAGCTTTGTTCAGACATGAGTTATAGTGCTGTTGGTCATGAGTTCAACGCTAATGAATCAGCAACATATATTAAATAAGTTGTCTTTAAACAGAAACATGCATAAAACAAGGTCATGCATTGATTAGTTGGCAAAATATTTTGACCAAAAGCTTGCAGGAAACTAACCCTGTATTTCCTGTAGAAGCAATAATTTAATATTTGCTAATTGAGTGTTTGCAGCAACTTTACAGAACATTAGTATCGTGAGTAATGAGAATTGACTATATACACTTATAATAATAAAAATGAATTATATCACACAAAAGGCAGTAAAGACTCAAAACTCCTTACTTCCTAATTATTTTTCTACATATTACTATCATCTATGCTCTTGAGGTTATTTATGTGTATTATAACTGTATAGTAGAAATACGATACAGTGGAGGGTCTGTGCATCTCTTTCCAAGACCCCGTGGTCAGTGATGACAAGCTGGTAGTCGGACACTGGCCACAGTGGGAGTATTTACACGACAGAAGTCAGCAAATGCTACAAATCACCTCAGCCCCCTCACCTCAGCCCCTAACCAGTTGTTAAACATTTACTAGAACACAACTACCTTCAACTTTCTTTAGGGACCTATCTTTGTGCCGCTGGTGGAGCCAACTCTCAGACACCAGGAGGGAAGCAAGTTGTTAGGAGTTTATCTCCTCCTACCTCCACCCTAGGGCCATTAGCCGATGACTGACTGGTGCTCTTACGCCTCAAAGTAGCATTTACATTCCAGAGCTCCCCATGGGATCCACATGGCGGAGATCCCCAGATCCCTGCGGTCATACCTGTTAGGCTTCCTCCCCTGCCCTGTTCTGCTTTCCTTTTACTGGTTTCTCCTGGAAGCTCTTCCTTGATAAATCACATGTACACACACCCGAGTCTCAGGGCCTGCTCTTAAAGCATGCCATCAAAGACAGTACTCCAGGAAACCCAAGAAGAAAGTCGTGGGGTCAGCAATGAGTGTGTGGGTCCTGAAGATCTACTGGTAGGTCTTGATTTTCTGACTCTAACTCCTCCTTAAGAAGGCAATGCTTTCCAGTTTTAATCTTCCATTTATATGTTCTCGGAACCTGTAAACAGGTGTGAATGACAAGTTCTTTAGGTTTTACAACTTAGGTGTTGAATGCATTCACGTTTTGATAAAATCGACAGGATTACTGGAGTGTCCTTTACTCAGTCTAGCTTGTTGGTGGGTTCGCCTCTGCTGAGCTCGGCTAGTGGCCCTGAACTCTGACATGCAATAATAAACCAAGCTTTCATCAAGTTCTTCTTAGCCTGTTGGGAAACAAAAACCCTATAAGCAATGCTGCAACAACTTCCTTTGAAATTCTAATTCATCTGACCGTGATAAAAAAATGTGATAAGTAGTCAAGAAGTCCACTGTGCTGTTGTCTACAACTGGAATATGATTTTCTAAAGAGTTTCTTTATTTTCAAATTATTCTTGCTCTGGAGTTAGCAAGTGCCAGTTCAGATGCAGGGTCTAGTAATTGTGCAGTAATTAAATGCTTGCTTGGGAAAACAATTTTAGGTCACTGAATTGCTTTATTGCATTCTGAAAAGCTGAAAGGGCCATTCAATCAGGTAGAGCCTGTGTGTTTGTCTTCTAAACCAGACTTGTCATAAATTATTCACACGGGCAAAGACTGAATTTGAAAAGGAAGAAACTTGGGGCATAGGGCAGTTATTGTTCCAACAGTCATTGGAGAGTTCAGTAGGGCGCATGAAAGGAGGCCTGTCTCGAAGATTCCTGGCAAGGTTTTGGGGATAAGGATGAAGTGCCTCCCTTAGCAAATCTGCTTTTAAACTGAGACCACTCACTGACTGGAGGGCTTTTGCTTACTCTCTTGGATGCTGCTCCGGCTCAAACAGCCCCAGAGAAGAAAGGGCTCCCATCAACTTGTGCTCAATTACATAATTTAGAGGAAAGCATAATAATATGATTTCACAGAGTATGACATAGGTGAGAGAAATATTAGTATAAACATTGGGCATCACACGTATTACTGCATACAAGAGAAATTCTTCCCTGAGACTTCTAAATACAACATTTTGCATTTGCCCTAGGAGTTTTTTATTGAGGAATAATTTACTTACGGTAAATACACAAATCTTAAGTGTATCATTTGACAAATTTTGTTTTAAAGAATTTATTTATTTGACAGAGAGAGAGAGAGAGAGACAGTGAGAGAGGGAACACAAGCAGGGGGAGTGGGAGAGGGCGAAGCAGGCTTCCGCTGAGCAGGGAGCCCGTCCGACTTGGGGCTCCATCCCAGGACCCTGGGATCATGACCTGAGCCTAAGGCAGATGCTTAACAACTGAGCCACCCAGGCGCCCCTCATTTGACAAATTTTTTAAAAAGATTTATTTATTTATTTCAGAGAGATAGAGAGAGTGCACGTGCGTGCACACATGGGGGGAGGGTCAGAGGGAGAGGGAGAGAGAATCTCAAGCAGACTTCCTTCTGAGCGCGGAGCAGGGCTCGATCCCATGACCTAGAGATCATGACCTGAGCCAAAACCAAGAGTCAGATGCTCAACCTAGGTGCCCCCATGAATTTTTATCTATATACTCATATAACTACCACCCAAATAAAGATATAGAACAATTCCATCACCCTGGAAAATCCCCTCATACTCCCACACAAAGACACCCTCTCCCAGAGGTAATCACTGCTCTGTTTTCCTACACCACACATTAGTTTCACCTGTTCCTGAAATTCATCTAATTAGACCCATTCTTTTTTTCTGGTCTGGCTTCTCTCACTATGCACAGTACATTTGAGATGGTGGTAGTATACATCAACACTTCATTCCTTTGTATTGCTAGGGTGTATCCCATTTGCCTGGGTGTACCACAGTTTGTTTACTCAATCTCTTCTGGATGAGTTTTTCTGCACTTTTTGCCTACTATGAGAAAAGCTGATATAAGCATTCTTGTATAGGTATTTTTGTGGACAACATACAAAAAAGCGCTATTTTGGGCACTTAACTTCTTTTGGATATATACCCAAGAGTAGCACTGCTGGGTCTGTCTTCAAAATTAACCAAAAAAAAAATTATACACACACACACACACAGAAAGTGACTATTTCCCTAATATCTGTTCTTGGCAAAGCGAGGACACAACCTTGTACTGCCTGATGGCATTATTTTAGCAATTAGGCTTGGAATACTTCAAGTGATTGCTTAGCCATAGGGAACTGGAGATAGAGAACTCGGATTCTTTCTTGGTGAGATGAATACAGGTCCTGTGTGTCTGAATAGATGGAAGTGTTCAGGAGCCCTTGCAAAGGAAATTGGGTTAAGTTGGGACTCATTGCCTGGAAACAGGACAGTTTGGTTCACCTTGGGATCACCCATGGCTGTAGATAATCAAACTGTGTTGGGGGAAGGAATCCAAGCAGGTTGGATTATGAGACCTCGGTACAGACAAAGGGCTATGGGGCTACCAGAATTGTCCTGGTTGCTCCCCATTGGATCACATTTGAGAGTTATTCTTTGCTACCAATCCTCTGATAATGGAACTGAACCGGTTGCAGACCAGCCTCACCACCTAAGAGAGGGCTGGTAGGCCTGCGAAGGGGTTATGGCGCCCCCTGAGGGACACTGAAATGTTCCTCCTTACAGGACATAACTTCCTCGTCTGAGATCAAGTTCAAGTTGTGTTGAATAAGGTCTCAGACATCACTACTTCAATAATCCTCTTTGAAAGTTTCAGAATAAATTTAAAGTATATTGGAGATTTATTGGGAACAACCCAATTCAGAGAAGGCTTAAGAGGAACATATATAATGTTTAAGCTCTCACAAAGGGGAGGATGAATCCTTTCTGGTTTCTTTCTTGTTTCTGGTAGAAGGGAGTCACACGATTGGATGAGTTCTAATTTTTGTTTTGTTAATGAAGGTGGTAAGGTAAGATGACAACTTCATCTTCAAAAATCTGTAGGCAAAATGCCTCCACAAGATGGCTGTGAGCCTTTTGTGTCTTGCTGGCTCAGGGTGTAAAATGAGCGATTCTGAACCCACGCCAGTACCACGCTTCCAACGAGCGTTTGGAAGTGTGTGGGAGCATTTTTGATTGTCACAATGACTGGGGGGCGTGCTACTTCCATTTGCTGAAGTGGGGGAGAGAGCGAAAATGTCTAGCACGAGGAAGAGTTGTCCCATCCAAAATGCCAGTAGGGCCCCTGTTGAGAAATACTTTTTCTTTTCCCCCTCAGGCGATCTGGAGACATTTATATGCAATTTATATTCAGAAGGTTTAACAACACAAACAAAATATGTCAAGTAAGTTAAAGTTAGCCGACTTAAGGAGCTTATTGAGACAGAAGGACTGGAGCTGTCTTGGACATTTTGAGTGAATGACCACTTTATCCAAAGCAGAAGTGGGGCAGTACTTAGCAATGACCTTAAGTGGGATATGGAGGTGGAGAGATTTGTTTTCCAGGCTCCCCAACATTTTTTCTTTATTCTCCTCCAGACTTTCACTGATCCTTTCCTTCTTCTTCCATGCTTCTTGGGATCAAGGAAGCAGCTGATAAATTCATTAAGTTGAAAAAAAATTCATTAAGTTGTGAGAGTTTTCTCTTGCTCCTCCTAGCAGGCTATCAGGAAGGGAAGAATCTCAAATGCTGGAATTTCAGATGTGGGGGAGGTAGGTAGGTGTTTTTGGCTGTGAGGTATTTCTAGAACTTCTTAAATTATTCCTGGGCAAGTAATAACTTATTTTCCTCTGAGGCTGGCTTTAGATGTGGAAACCAAAGTGTTAGAATTTGCTGTAACCATGGCAAAGAGAGTGAAGGGGGGACTGGATACCTTTGTGAGTTCACTGGCATATGATTGGGCTGAACAAGACTCTTTTGAAGTATCAAGTTTAGAACGCACCATGTGCGTTGTCAACTTTAACGTTCTATGCAATTTTGACGTATTATTATTATTATACAGAACCTTCCTAGTGTTTTTCATAGAACGTATTTCAGAACCTTACACAAAATGTCCATTCAGTAAACGTGTCCCAATTGAAACAAATGATTAGACATGGGAGTTGCAGTGGGGATTACGGAATCAGATCTCGGGCTGCCATATGTATTGATAGACTGGCATGCCTCAAGTTGGACTGAGAAGGAAATCCTGCTGCAGTATTCTTTTTGTTTCCATTAAGCATTTCCTGGGAGGGAATTCTTTTCCTTTGTGAACAGGATTGATGAGCTCTCTCTCCCAGGCTTCCAAATGACATGGAATATCCTGTAGCTATTCAATTTCGGAAGGAAGGGTTTGGGGGACCACCACTAGTATCATCGTTATCCAGGGCCTGACCCAACCGGTGATCATGGGAATCTAACTACAAGAGCCTCTGGGATTACTGGACCAAGATTCTAGGATCAGAATGTTAGGGATATCCTGATCACTTCCTTCCTTAGTTGGGAGAGAATCCGAAATGACAAGATCTTAAACACCTACCTACATGTATTGAGCAACTCTTGTGCCAGCCACTATGCTATGCGCCTGGGACATGAGAGTGAGGAGGACACAGTCACTGCCCTCATGATGTTCACAGTCGAGGGAGGGTGCTGGCCAGAGGGTCCGAACCTCCGTTGCAGATGACGGTCACCCGAAGGGCTTTAAAAAATGCCCAAGTTGCACCAAGTTCAGTAAAATCAAAATGTCTGGGGGGTAGAACCCAGACTTCAGGATCTTTTAAAGCTCCCCAGGTGATCCCAAAGTGCAGCTGAGGCTGAGAAACACTAGGGAAGGGGGGAGGGGAGAGGCAAATCTGTAAAGAACATTTTAGATGAAAACATGACAAGTGCTCTCTAGAGGTAAAAACAAAGCGCAGCTGGAGGAACGCAGAGGCAAAGAAGCTACTTCTCACACCCAAGAGCTGCTTTTCACCGTCAGAGCTAGAAGAGCACCGACAGACGGGGAACTCTGGAAATAAGAACGAGGGTGGCGTCTGAATCGTTTTCTGATGGAACAAATTCCCCTCTGCAGGTGACTCTGTATTGCTGACTCTGGGGGTTTGAGAATGAGAGTTGACCATTTGTGCAGTACACTCCCCACTCCGTCTTCTGGCCTCCCTGTCCTTTCTTTATACACATACAGAGTACGCTGAACGCTACGGACAGGTTAGCGGTTGCTAACTTATTAAAATAAAAAAGGAAAACGAAAGCTTGCTGTTTCTCTCTGCTTGTGAGAAACCAAACCAAACCAAACCCTTATTACAGTATGTGGTGTGGTCTTGTGGCTAAGTCTAGACCTGAAAATAACAATATAAAGGAACCACTTAATGTATTAAATTTCTAGCTCTAAATACATTAACCACGATCCTTGTTACACCCTCTAAGAAAGTATGATTATCGTTGGTTCAGAGATGAGGAAACCGGCTCAGAGAGCAGGACTAACTTGCCAAAGCCATGTGTCTTTCTGGCGGCAGAGGTGGGATCCAAATCCATGTCCGTCTGAGTGGAACGTGCTGCTTTCCATGTTGCATTCGAGCTTGCTCTATGTGCCAAACGACTTCGTTGAGGTGGGAATGTTGATGTATTTATGGGATTCATCTCAGTATCACGCTGACACGGTGGCGCTGGCAATGAATTCAGTACTTTTACCGGAACCGCTACCACGGCCGCCATGACTGAGCAAAAGGATCTGGTGGATGAACTCCTGAGGAAACCTCAGTGGAAGGGAGAGATATCTTGTAGGGAGAAGTAATTTGAGGGTTCATTGGGCTGTGAGATTATAAAAATAATGAGAACTATAAAGTATCTAACTGGATTTTTAATTAAAAAAGAAAACACAGGACAGGATTTAATTGTGCATTCTAGAGGCTCCAGCTTCCAGAATGTGCAACGATGTGGCTATAGAGTAACTGTTCTCACCTCCATGTAGAGCCCCATCGCCACACCACTGCTAAGGTGATCAGAGCTTCTGGGAGAAAAAAAAAGTATGAAAAACAATCTAAGCTCTAAAAACCAAACCGACTGCCGCCACTCCCACCACCAGTACTAACAACAACAACAGAAGCCAAGGGCTATGGGCTGGATGTTTACATCCCCCCCCCCCACCCCCGCCCTATTCCTCTGTTGGAATCCTAACACCTACTGTCATGGTATTAGGAGGTGGGGCCTTTGGGAAGTGCTTGGGTCATGACGGTGGCATCCTTACGAATCCTTATGAATGGGATTTCTGCCCTTATGAAAGAGACCCAGAGAGCTCCCTCAGGAAATGGGCCCTCACCAGACACAGAATCTACTGGGGCCTTGATCTTGGACTTCCCGGTCTCCAGAGCTGTGAGAAATAAGTGTCTGTTGTTTATAAACCCCCCCAGTCTGTGGTATTCTGTTATAGAAGCCTGAACTGACACACTTAGGCGTTACCCCATTTTCCCCTTTCTCTTGAAGAAAACTAGTGAATCTGGTTTTTAAGGCGTTGCTTTCTATCCTTGTAGCAGAGAACAATTTAGATGGTAACCTCTGAGTTATTCATCCACAGGAACGCACACTTCCCTCTCTGTATCTCGCACCGTTCACACAGCAGTGAAACCTTTCCATACAGACTGCCACAAAGGAGGGCGGTTACAGCAGGAAAGCAGAGAGAAAGACATGCATCTCGGAGCTTTTGAGTTTCTAAACAGATTCAGAGAAAAGGCTTTGGGATCGACCAGCATAGCTTTCAACACTGGCAGAACCAAAACTTACGCTGCAAACTAGTAGTTCTCAAACTCCTTGTATCACCATCACCTTGGGGTGTTTTAAAACCTACCAGTGTCTGGACTTTACCTGTGAAGACTCGGTTTTAGTTGATTTTTGGTGGGCATTCATTTATTTTATATATATACCCACATACATATGTATATTTACACACAAACTTCCAATAACACTAACGTGCAACCAGGTGGAGAACCACAGCCTTAAAATAGTTGTTCCCAAACTTTTCTGCATGTTAGTATTACCTAGGGAGCTTTTAAAATCCCCAGTGCCGAGGGTGCACTCATACCCATGATATTAGAATGTGTGGAGGTGGGAATTAGGTGCCTTTAACAGCAGATTTGGGAAGAATTCCTGTTGAGAGTTCTAGTGCATTATACTTAGAAGTTTACACAGATTGGCAAGTGAGAAGGGAGGTGAAGAGGAGAGAGAGAGGAGCTGGGCCATCGGTGTGTCCTTGAGAAAGCGCTCTGTGACATGTGTGCCCTACACCCCCATCCCCATCAAGGTGTGAAGTGTAATGGGCAGTGATGTGCTGCTAAATGTTTAACAGATGGCTATCCATGAAAAAAAGTCCTGGTTTGTAGTGTCTGCCACTTTCTGTGGTGTCAATACTCCCACCATCCATGGCCAAGTTCAAGTTACCAACACACACAGCATCGCTGCTGGTGGAGCTGGAAAGAGATATATACACCTGGCTCTAGCAGGTGCATATGAGCTGGCTCTAGCCTGTTAGCTAAGAGGTGAGGAGCAGGAGAAATCCTTCACACAAGCTTGGGGATCTGAGGGCAGAGAGTCATGCACTTTATTTCTAGACGTGAACCAGAAAAGAGAAGAAAGAGCTTAAGGTTTCCTCATAATGTGTCATCTAGAGTGGAAATGGGAGCATATCCAGGAGGGTCTAGGTAGCCAGGGCAGAAGACCACCTCCCATGTCTCCTATCGCTTCCTGGTGGTATGAGAGAGCCAGACTTCCGTATGCCTCTGACAGCTTTGTGGAAGTGGCTGGACATAGGCTGGAAGAGCTCAAGGGGCCTTGAGGTTATGATGAGAAAGCCATGGAGAGCTTTGAGTGACTGATTATTGATGGGCACAGAGAAATAGGCTACAGATGCAAATGTGGAGGGTGCCAACAAGGACAAAAGCCGGTAACAACTGACAATCAGTTACCTCCTCTTAAAGCCACGAGGCTACCAACCTCTAGGACCCATAGTCAGAGAACTAACAGAAACACCTGAGGCAACTGAAAAGGTGGCGGTTGTTAATCACTGCGGTAATTAAAGGTTATTACAGGGAATACAGCCAGGATCTCTCTCTCCCTTTTTTATTTCTTGGCGCAAGACAAAAAGGAAAACAAAACCCGATTTTAGATTCATCTTGTTAGAGCTACTGAAATGATGCAGTAGGGTATTTTTCTCCTTTCTTGCTTCTGGAAGATATGACTGGCAGTATTTTGCAAATTTCCTCTGACAAAGAACAGCATGCCCCAAGTTCACTGCAGTGACCTTACTGAAGGTTGATGTAAGTAGGACAAGATGGAACACCTTAGAAAAGTCCGCAAGCAAACATACCGCTTAGAGCAGGGATATAACGTGAGCCGCTGTCCCCTCCCTGGGATGTGTGTTGCTGAACCTCTCCTCGGCCATTTGCAGATGCCCCGTGGATCACACTCACTGAGCGCCTGGTGGCATTTAAGCCAGTGCTGGCCTCACATACTGTCAACAGCAGGAGAAATTTTATTAGGAGAGGCCAAACAGCAAGAACACCAGAGTGAGGTCAGTGGACCTCAATTCTCATCCTGGCTCCCTATCAGCTATGCGATCATGAGCAAATCCGGTTTTCTAAAGAAAGTTTTATAGGAACACAGGCATGCCCCATTCATTTACTTATTATCGATAGCTGCTTTCACATGCCAACTGCAGACATGAGTGGTTTTAAGAGATTGTGTGGCCTGTAAAGGTGAAGATATTTACCATTTGGCCCTTTACATAAAAAGTTTGCTGGCCCCTGATCTCTGTTAATGGGACTATAGCCACTCAATTATTAAGGCCCCAAACCAGAGCCATCCCTCACTCCCCCCACACCACTGCCATCCTTGTGGCTCTCTCCTAGAGAAAAATTCTGATGTCTCATCATCACCACTGGTCCAAGTCAACGTAAGCTCTTGTTTCCACCTTCATCCCTTGTCTGGATCAGTAGGCCAGCTTTTAGTCTTGTCTTGTTTCCAGTCTGTTCTCAACATAGCAGGTGGAGTGATCCTTTAAAAATGCCAGATCCTGTCACTGTCTTGTCCAAAACCTAAGATGGTTTCCCGCTGCATTCAGAATGAGATGGAGAATTCATAGCGCGGCCTCCGACATTATTTGCCTGGTCCCCAGCCTGCCCCCATCATGTGACTCATGTCCTTCCACTCTTCCCTTCCTTTTCTCTGCTCAGCCACCCTGGTCAGGCCTCCCTGATGCCGACCTCTGCTAGCGCCAGTGCATTCCTGCCTCAGAGCCTTGGCACTTGCGGCCCCCTCTAAGTGGAATATACTTGCCTCCGCATATCCATGAGCTAACTCCTTCCCTGCCTCCTGGGCTCTGCTGAAGGCATCCTAGACATGTCTTCCTGGACTGCTATCTCTCAAACTGCACCCCTGTCCCTCCCTGTCCCCTTCCCCTGCTTTTTCTTCAGAGCAGTTATGTGGTTATTGTCTACTTCCTCATTAGAATGCAACTCTCGATACTGTAATGCAAGCACAGTGTTCAATAAATATTTGAGGGAAGGGACTCAGTTTCCTCATGTGTAAAATGAATGAGAGGGCCATCTGGCCGGAGCATCTGTTACTGAACTGGTTGCCAGGATTGTTTCCACTGATCTGACTGGCTAAGTGGGAGTCCCTTTCCTCCTTATGTCAGTCCCTCCCAAAGCCTGTGGGTGGAATGGCGTCTTCCTTTTCTTTGGTCAACAGTATCTGAATCCCGACGCATGCTTGCTGGAACCTCAAAGCCAGCTCTCTTTCACAAGGGGCCACCACAGGAATGCCTTTTCTGCCCACCTCTTGTAAGTCTGGTGCAAATCAAATACAATAATAGACTTGACACTCTAAAGCTCTACGTAAGTGGAAGGAAATAAAGAAAAAGCAACACAGGTGAGGACTGAGTCTCTTATCACACAGGATCCCCGGCTCTGCCCTCACCACGACTGCTTTCACGGGCTACCTGAGACACAAAGCAGGGATTGAAAACAAAATAGAGAAGTGGTAGGAACTTGAGGTTAATAAGATACTTGTTAAAATGGTAAAAAAAAATAAATTAAAGAAAGGAAAACCCAAGTATTTCCATCTTCGAGTTCTGACTAACCCCGCTACCTTACTGGGCACTAGCACGGGAAGCAGAAACTCCCTGCCTCCCCTAAAAGAAACCACTTGACTCATTTTGGGATTTCAGAAAATAAGGCAACCGGTTAGACACTCAAATAGCAATAATTCAAACGCCGAAAATTCTCCTAAGATACCGAGACTCCTGAAACACTCAATTCACATCCAAGTTGTGAAGCACTCAGAGTTAACTTTGACCTGTTCCTTGGCCGTCCCCTGATGGACTGTGAGGGGGACATATGATGAGGGTTTGTCTCTGGGTTTTGCAGGAGATCCAAAGAGACAATTGAGTAAAACTACTGATGTACTTTCAAGCAAGCTAGTACAGGTGGCTCATGACCATTTAACTCAGGCATTTTTCACCTGGGCAAAAGTACTATATGCTTTGGATCATATTTTTTGGCCTTATCTCTGTCTTCATAAGGATAAAAGACTGAGTATTTTGAGTATCTAATGGGATAGAGCCGACCTCAAGCTATTTTATGTTCTCCTGGGACGTGAGCTGCATTTGGAGACAATGAAGACACCAGTGAGTGAGTTGTGGCCTTCCAAGTGGCCCCAGGTCCCCAGGTTTTCAGGGCCCCGGCTTCTGCTGCCTTCTGGCTGGGAAATGATACAAATCCATGTGAGCAGTGACAGTGGGACATGCACCAGTGAGAAATCCTGGTCAAAATATGATGCTACTTTCATCCTGAACTTCATAGCACAGACACTAAGTGCATGGCTGTGGAATCAGACAGATGCATTCGATCCCACCCTGCTACTTACTAACTTGATAATTTATACAAGGTACTTGATGTCCCTAAACTTCAGTTTTTGATCTGTAGAATGGGGGAATGAAGTTATCTAATTTAGAGGATTGTTTTAGGACTGGATTAGGCAATTGCATGTAAAGTACTCAGTCCAGTGCCTTGCACATAATAAACACTCAATAAATGTGAACTAGTAATCATCATAATGTTACTCCTTTTGAATTTAGGATGGGAGGGCAGCCCAGTAGAGTAGTTTCCCAGGACTGTTATAACAAAGCTCCACAAACTTGGTGGCTTAAAACAATAAACATTTATTCTTGCACATCTCTGGAGGCTAAAACGCTGAAATCAAGGCGTTGGTGAGGCTCTGAAGGCTCTAGGGGCGGATCCCTCCTTGTCTCTTCCTAGCTTCCGGGGGTCACTGGCAGTCCTTAGCATTCCTCGGCTTGTAGACACCTCACTCCAATCTCTGCCTTGGTCTTCACAGGGTCTTCTCCCCGTGCGCAGGTCTGTGTCCACAGTTCTCTCGCCTTACAAGGACACCAGTCCTAATGGCTTTGGGCTCACCCTATTCCAGCATGACTTCATCTTAACCCGACTGCATCCGCAAAGACCCTATTTCTAAATAAGGTTGGATTTTGAGGTTCTGGGTGGACATGAACTTTGGAGGGACACTATTTACACCAGTACACCCGGTATGGGCAGGTACGAAGTCCTGCAAAAGATTAAGAGCAGACTTGCAGAGCTCACTCTGAATGAAGCAGAATCTGGGCAGGAAGGGATGAGACTGGGATGAGTCACAGGGGGGACTATCCCTCTTCCTCCCCTCCAGGAGAACTGTGCATATTTAGCAGGTGACTGCTTCACCCCACTGTGTACAACAGCACTTCTTCTGACCAGACTCCCCTGCTCAACTCTGGAGTTGAAAACTGGGAGCAGCCAGGAGCAGTTAGAAGAGGAGAATGATGAAGGCAGATGGGTTAAGTAGAGGCTGAATCCTGTGGGCTCAGGGGCTAAGTCTCAATCCTTTTTGGGGTGCAATCAGGCACACAGGGAGCTGGAGGCAGAAGCAACTGACAACTTTTTTACAACATTCTTCAGTGTTTCCTTATGTAGCAAGATCCGGCCCTACAACCCTGCTTCTCAAACTGTGTGTGCAGAGGAATCCCAAGGGGATCTTGTGGACATGCACACTGTGATTCAGTAGGTCTGGGGTGATGACTGAGTCTGCATTTCTAACACGTTCCCAGATGATGCTGACAGTGTTGCTGGTCCACGGATCACGCTTCGTTCTAGGCTTGGCTTCTGCTGCACACCACTCAGAAGGAGCTACTAAATACGCACCTTTAAAAAATACCTTTGGCAAAATAACATTATCACACTTGAAGTTATGATTATGCTTATTTAAAATAAGATCTAATATCCAGTTGATATTCAGATTTCCCCAATTGTTTCCAAAATGCTCCTTAATGAACCAGAATGTGCTCTAAGACCATCCACTGCAGGTGGTTAGTTCCCTTAAGTCTCTTTTATTCCGAAAGAGTGTCTTTTTCATGATCCTGACTTACTGATGGGCAAATTGTCCATAAAAAAATTATTTCACTCTCTGGATTCGTGTGGTTGATTCCTTGTGGTGTCACTTTGCTATATTGAGTTCTATTTCCTGTAAACTGGAGGTTGGCTCTAAAAGCTTGATGGGTACTCATTAAATCTTTGCCATTATAATTGGTCACAGATGTTGGGTACATTATAATGCATTACAACAGGTGACATGTGATACCTGCTTGTTCTACCATTAGTGATGTAAAGATTGAGCCCTGGATTAGGGTGATAACAGCTTGACCCCTCTGCCATACACTTGAGTTTGAGTCTTTGAGACCAGAGTTCTAAGACTGATTGGTTTTTCTTTGGACCTACTGTGAATGCCTCATTCCTCATCTAGCATTCCCCTAGTAGTTGTTTTCTTTTTCTTTCTTTCTTTCTTTCTTTCTTTCTTTCTTTCTTTCTTTCTTTCTTTCTTTCTTTCTTTCTTTCTTTCTTTCTTTCTTTCTTTCTTTCTTTCTTTCTTTCTTTCACACCAACTGATAATCCTAGCCTGAATCAATAATTTCTCTGTGGGCTGCAAAATGATGATTGTATAATTCTACCATTCCTTTTACATTTACTAACTAGCATTGTTCTGGAATGAAGAGGTATTTGGTTACCTTCCCAGGATAAATGTTTAACTCTTTTCCTTTAATCACCAACTTGCAAAGGAATGAGTCACTTTAAGAGCTGCCCTGAATAGTGCCAAGTGAGTTTTCCCCCGGCTCTCCCTTTTTTGATTTATGAATTTTCAGAGATTTGATACATTTCAAACAACTACATTGTTCTTTTTGATGGTCGTTTGTCACAACTTTGGCCAGTAGGAGGGGCACTTTCAATCTGGCTCCTGTGTCCTTTTGACATGACCCAATTAATCTTGAAAAGCTCCCTTTTTTTCTTGCCCACAAGGTGTCTCAGACTGTAATTGTACCTTCTCTGCCCCAGGCCTGGAATCCACCATTTCTCCAAGGAGCCCTGGTTCCTTGGAATGAGAAGTATCAGAGGAAAAAAATAATCAAGGTTATGTATTATGATTGGGATTGCTTCTAGGGCATTTTAAATCAGAGCTAGAAAAAAAAAGTATGTATATATATATATATATATATATGCTTATATATATATATTTCTTTTTACAAATGACTTCATATTGATATTGTCAATTAACTTTAACATCACTATTTTTACTTAATTTCTTTGATTTTATAATTCTCTTTTATTCTCAAAGTCTTGACTCTTAATATCATTACTTGTTTTATCTTACAATATTTAAAAAATGGTTTCTGAATAAGGATACCTCTATTAAGTGTAACAATATTACTGATTTAAAATTTCTTTATCACTTAAGATAAAAACTTCCCCTTTAGACTGAGCTCAAGACTAAAAACCACGTCTTGGTTAGGTATTATAAACTCTGTAAATGTTGCTTGAAAGAATAGCTTGTTGAGTAAAAAAAAGTTTCAATTCCTAAATATTCCATACAACAGAACAAAAATGTGGAGGAACACGGGCGAGTTATCGAGTGGACTTTTTAAAGTCAAGTTCACATGGTAAGTAATCAGTAGCTATTTGAAATCCATGAGCCTGTTTGCATAAAATTTTCATTTCCCATTTCAAATACATGGATGGAATTTAAGAAGATGGTTTATATAGAGTCCTGAATTTGGACCGAATCCTCATTGACAGGATTTTTTTTTCTTCCTCTTTTCTGTTACCATTAAAAGGCAGGAGGAAAAGAGCAGGGAATCATGGGAGGTTGTGAAAGACTACGGCGGGGTTTGCCCCGTCAAAGTATTAGCGTTGTGAATGATGCCCAGCCTACATGTGCTTCAGTTCTCCATCTGTAACTTCAGAAATGAGTTCATTCTCATCTTAACCCTCCTCGCAAATGGATCTCAAGCATTTCATCAGTAACCTTACATTGAAATATTAGCTTTCATGGGGTAGAAGAGAAGCAGAGAGAAATGGCCCTACGAGAAAAGAATCTCCAGGAGCTCTTCTGATATTGCTGGGCTGTTAGGGATTTTTCTTCCTATCCTAGAAGGAGGGGTCAATAATCTGAAATTGTTTTTTATTTTACTCTGTTCTGAGTCAGGGAAGACTTTCATAGTCATATCACACATGCTTCATTTGGCGATGAAGTTTGAGAAAGGAATGCCAATCTAAACATGTAATTTAACTCTGTTCCTGACAATAACCAATGGGTGCAATTTATTCATCACACATCAGTACTCCTGACTTATAACAACAGGAAGGTTATCGAAGACAGTCATTTGGGAATTAAAGGAGTCTATACATGCTGACAGGACAAGTGGCTTGAAGCATTTTTTGTCAATTTATTATTGACCCGATGGTTCTTTTGAAAATTCTCCACACAGCAAAAGAAAATAGGGAGATGCGAAAAACAAATTGTTCACGGAGTCAATACAGAGGCTCTTTCACATCGGCATGTTTTTTGTGGATTTGCTGGCTTGAAGCATCCATCCCTCTGCAACTTTCGACTCTCTTTGCCTCCTTTATAAGCATAACCTTGGGTCAGGAGCCATGTGGCAAATTGGAGAATAAGAATTCATGTTATGTATCCTGGCATAAATGTCAGAGCCTGACAAGGATAAAAATACCCGTTCCTTTTTTTTTTTTTTTTTTTTAACAATGTCTTTATTGTGTCCCAGGGTTGTTGCTCTTTGATTAAGGACATTGCTTGTCAAAGGCAGGAACTCCGTCCTCGTGCTTTCTGAGCCCTTAGCATGATGACGGGTGATGTAGTCCACTTTCACAGGCCCAAAGGCTCAAAAGTGAGAGGCACCTGTCAAAATGTTAGGGTAGAAAGACTGTCTTTCCATGAGACAATTGTTCACTCAAGGTGGAGTTCCCGATCTCTAAGACTTTCTTCAGGAAACCCGTCCTGCAGGGAGACTTAACATAACCTACTGCTGAGACTCCATCCAGCACATCACTACGTGTTGTGACCATATTGCCTCAATGAAAAATCAGCACCGGATCTGGCAAGATGATAAAAAAAATTTGAAATTGGGACTACTCTAGAAATCATCCACATATGGCTGCCATACCTTGATGTCTTCAGAAAAATCCACACTTGATTTGTGTTTGATGTCATCTGGATATCATATGATATCATATTCTTTGAATCACCCAAAAGGAAGTTGGGCTTTTTATGATTTGAGGGTTAACCACCATCATACAGAATTTGCAGTAAGGGGAATATGAACATCAGTAGTGTCCTTAAATTATTTAGTTTTGATGTGTGTGTTTTATATTTGTCTTATGTTTTCAGTTAGATCTTAAACTCCTTGAAGGCAGGTCATTTTGGACCTGCCATGGAACCTAGAATGGTAGACTTACTGTCTACTGATATAATATATGTATTTTTCAGTCTCTACCCTCCAACCCCAAACCCTCCGTGAGTGAAATTTCCAGTCAGATCTGTGTTTTAGGCAATCATTGCCTCCTGATGGGACTTCGCGAGGACATAGGCAAGCACTGCACCAGGCTCATCAGGGTAAGGTGGCTATTAAGTGCAGGCTGAAACGTTACTCCTTTTATAGAAAAGAATCTCTGTGCAGAAAATTAGGCCTTTGGGGCAGGTGGTCTTTGAATAAATGTCCTTGTCATCCCCGGTGAATGTATTGCTCTCATAATAATGTGGAGATGGGAGAAATGGGTGAACGCTCTTAGTCATCCATTTAATGCTTTAGGCATTTTAGAAATGGCAACAAATTGCATCCTGCTAGTGCACAGTTTTTCTATTAGGTGTTTGAAAATGTCAGACATGAGCTGGAAGGCAAGGTGCCGTCCACCTGCCTCCTTTCATGCGTGACACTGTTCACTGCTTGCTTTCTTCACAAGAAACTGAACAATGAAGCAAGACAGCAGCATAATATACCTTTGTGCTGATGCTTTGAGCCTGGATGGGGCAGGAGATGAGAGACAGGAGTCAAATGTCTGAAAAACCCAAGTGTCTGTGATGTAAGAAAGAAGGTTCTGCATGTATAGGGAGAATTCACTTGAGCACAAATGCCAACTTAACGTTTCTATTAAACCTTCACTGAAAGAGATGTGACTTGGGCTTACTTTGCCTTCTATTCCTTGTGTCTTGGAGTATGCAGGGAATTTGCTGGGGGGGAGGGTAGAGATGCAGCTTGGTGATTTAAATGAATCTGTTCAAATTCTGCTCTATAGTGAAAAAGCGAAAATTAAAAGACTTTTCTGGCTATTACATCGAAAGGGAAAAAATTCATGCTTTTTAAACGTTGAGGAGGCATGAAAATACTCATCATCTTAACCTGTCATTAGCCTTTGAAACACGAAGTCCTGTCCCTTCACAGAGGTGGCACTTTTGCTTTGCTTTGCCTCGAGCTGGGTGATGTTTCCATGGAGAACACTGATTGATCTTTGTGTGATCTTGAGAAAGCAGCGTGGGTTTTATTTGCCCCATAAAAAGTACCAAATGTGGAAAATGTACTTAGCATATGCGGATGAGCATGCAGTCTTGCAGCGCCTTGGTTTTCAAGTCAGAGCAACCGTATCTGGTTCGTAGCTTCCTGTGGTGATCAGCAGCTTCCTGTGTGAAGTCAAGAAGCCCAGCCAGACCCCAGCCACATCACACATGTGTTAGAAAAAAACCTCTGATGAGTAAAAGTTATTTCAGGCAAAGGTGGTATGTAAATTAAGTAATGGAAAAAATTCAAGTATTATTAGAACATTTGGAACAGGGTTTTTCAATCCTGGCACTTCTGACATTTGGGGCCGGGTAATTCTTTGTTGTGGGGGCTGTTCTGTGCGATGCAGGGTGTTCAACAGCAGCCCCGGCCTCCACACAATCCCCCCCCGGCCCCCGTTGCTAGTAGCATCCTCTCCTGAGTTGTGACAACCAAAACTGTCTCCAGTGTCGCATGGAGGGCATAACTGTCCCTGGTGGAGAACCACCGATTCAGAATTAGATATGGAATAAACGTGTGCTCCCAAAGGCAATGAGTCACCTGATAGACGTGAAGTTTGGAAGGCTTGTTAACTGATGATTACTCGTCTTTGCCAAAACCAGCTTCTTGCCAAAGCGTCAGTAAATAGACAATTTTCTTTCAAGGGCTGAGAATTGACAAGACGCTATACAGTTTGCAAGGGCAGGACGGCATTTGGTTAAGCAGGTGATTGAGACGCTCCCTTTGAAAGAGAGTGCAAACTCCCCTCCCCACCCCAACCCCACACTCCAGGGGGAAAGCGGAGTTCCCGAGGTCCCAGTGGAAGTACTTAGGGGAACAAAGTCTCTTTTCCGTTTGTTCATCTCCCCCACCTCCCCATTTTAAAAGCCACCTCTGTCTTCTCTTTAACCTCTATCTCTTAAAGAACAAAAATTGGGGGCTTTGCAGTCAGCTTTAGAAGGTCTTACCTCCCCTGCTCAGCTTTTGGAATGGGTGCTGTTATGGGTTTGAGTCCTAGAGATGTTCTATGGTTCCCTAGACTCCATGTTCTTTGTCCTTTACCCTTCCTTCTTCACCCACTCCTTTCCTTCGCCGCCCGTTACATCCTCTGCAAATTTACCATCAGGTGCCCCAAATGCCTTCTTAATCTCCTTCCTTCTCACTCTATATAAATCAGATTTTGGGGGAGGGGGAGAAGGAGATTACCTTCCACATTGTAGCTAAGTATACATCTCTGTTTTTCATTTTGAGACTGGCATACATGGTTTTCAATTTTTTTTTCTAATCGACAGACTGTAAATTTATTTGATACACAGTTCTCTGAGTTTTAACACGTGTATAGGTTTGTGTAACCACCACTGCAATCAGGATATAGAACAGTTCCATCACTTAAAAAACAAAAACCCCCAACAACAACAACAACAACAACAACAACACAACAACAAAAACCATCTCTGGGCTACTCCTTTGCAAAACTCTGCCCTCGCTCCTGAACCCTGGCAATCACAGATCTGTTATCCATCACTACACTTTTGCCTTTTCCAGAAGGTCACGTAAATGGAATTATACACAATGTGACCTTTGAGGGCGGCTTCTTTCACTCAGCATAATGCCTTTGAGATTCATCCATGCTGTTGTTTGCATTGTTAGTCATTTCTTTTTCTTGCTGGGTAGTATTCCCTGGGGTAGAAGTACTACAGCGTGTTTATCCATTCACCTGTTGGAGGAAATTTGGGTTGTTTGAGCTCTTGGCAGTTATGAGTAGAGCTGCTATAAACCTTCCTGTATAGGCCTTTGTGGGAATGTAAGTTTTCAGTTCTCTAGGAATGGCATTGCTGGATCATACAGTAAATAGGTCTTTTTATTTTCTGGTGGAATTTTTACTTTAATTGGGTCCAGGAATGAATTCAACATTTAAACTGTAATAATTTTTTTTTAAAGATTTTATTTATTTATTTGACAGAGAGAGACACAGCGAGAGCAGGAACACAAGCAGGGGGAGTGGGAGAGGGAGAAGCAGGCTTCCTGCCGAGCAGGGAGCCCGATGTGGGACTCGATCCCAGGACCCTGGGATCATGACCCGAGCCGAAGGCAGACGCTTAACGACTGAGCCACCCAGGCGCCCGAAACTGTAATAATTTTTTAAAAATATTTTTATTTATTTGAGAGAGAGAGAGAGTGAGAACAAGCGAGAGAGATCACAGAGGGCGAGGGAGAAGCAGACTTGCTTCTGAGCAGGGAGGCCAATGCGGGGCCCCGATCCCAGGACTCTGGGATCATGACCTCAGTCAAAGGCAGAAGCTTAACCGACTGAGCCACTCAGGTGCCCCGTAATAATTCTTTAAGTGTGGGATTTCAGGCTGTGATTTTGAGATTTAGAGTAAGACTGTGTACGTGAATGAGTGAGTGTGTATGAGTGTGTGAGTACACATGCCGGGCGTGTAAAAGGTTGGGAGCCCCAAAATCACGTTAGCTCAAATGGGTAGCCTATTCTTGCCCACATTGTGCTTGTGGGTCGACATGCCAATTTTGCTCCCAAATGCTTTAATCCTGACCTATGGTATCATACAGGAAGAGCTATTTAAATTGGATGACTGACAAACAACCGTCTGTTCCTGATGAGTGGATTTCCTTCCATTTCTAAATCCCATGACTATGACTGCAACTCTTATGCTTGAATCATTCTCTAGCTACATCAATTTCATGGTTGTCAGCAATGCCTAATCCATCTTCCATAGTCTGGAGCTACTCAGGCGGCAGACTCCCTGGAGGTGGGAGTGCTCCTTGTGTTCACTAAT
Organism: Halichoerus grypus; assembly: GCF_964656455.1. Taxonomy (NCBI): domain Eukaryota; kingdom Metazoa; phylum Chordata; class Mammalia; order Carnivora; family Phocidae; genus Halichoerus; species Halichoerus grypus. Next base: position 115,822,424 of record NC_135727.1, on the reverse strand, counting down.
GTACCTGCCATCCTTGGGGGGCCTACAGTTTGTATATCCTCGAGAATTATTTAATTTTAATTTTTGCTGCAAGAAATCTTTGCCAAAAGAAAACACGAGCAATGCATCAACAATTCTATTGATATCATTTTTCTTTTTTTAAAAATAGCTTTCCCTGCCAGCAGTTTTGTTGTAAAGTTCTAAAATTCAGATTTTGCTTACACAACTATTCTTCATCTTAAATATCATTGCCATGTGTGACTTATGTTATGTGTTCCATACTATATGTTGAATGAGTGAGAAAATAATTTGATGGGCAACAATAAGGTCTATATAATGATAATTTTCTTCCTTCTTTTATCACTATACTATATCAAGCCTTTTTTTTTTTTCTGAGCAAGAATTGGCTTCAGATGCCAAAAAATGTTTATTAACTATGTTTTTATATTGGAAACTTCAGAACTCATTTGTCTTAGGAAACAGTGACCCCTCTGAATTTTGAAAGATGGATTCACCAATTATTCTATAAACTGGGATATTAATTAACTACTCCAGTTACCAGACAATGCATACTCATTCTTTCGACTCCAAATAAAATGCCCCTTTCTCAATGACATTATCCCACACCACCCCTTGCAAAATTGTTCTGTTGGCCACATTCCACAGTCCCATTGTCACTTATCTGAATACAGATCCATCTCTGCCAATGGTCTGTGAGCAACTTGAGAGCGGGACCCATGTCTCATTCTCCTTTGCAATCTTAGCATTTAGCACAGTGTCTGGCACATTTGTGTTAAATAAGTATTTGTCACATTGAATAAGATACCTGAGGTATCATGATAACCATGGCCACCATTTCAGTTTTTTGCATGTACTTATATATGTATGTATGTTTATATATGTGTGTAATATATATATATATATGTGTGAGAAACTCATAGGTGGTAAAATTGAATGAAAGCAGAGATCTTCCCTGGAGTTGTATAGACTGGGCGGGTGGATTTCTTTTTTTTTTTTTTTTTAGTGGGGCTGATAAATCATCAGCAAGGGAAAAAGTTTTGGAATATTTTATTATAGAGGGGAAGCAGGTCTTTGATGAGTTTGTCAAGACAAGAGCCCCAATTCACTCTGTTAATTCGATTTCAAGAGCTCTCTGACCATGCCTTGAGCCAAAATGTCTTCATGAAATAGCTTTTCAAATTGCAAAAATAATCCTGTTGCCATAACTTGAAACCACTCGGTAAAGTGACGGATAACCTCGCTACATGGGAAACCCTGCATGAAAACTGTGAACCCCAGTGAGGCTAGCAGTGCAAATCACATTGCCTTCAGTTTTATTTTGCAGAACATGTTCACAAAATTCCTAATGAGATAAAAGTGCTAAGGGCTACGTCAGATTATTTCAGCTGAAATGAAGTGGGAACAGTAACCTTTTAGGCTGACACTGCATGTTACTGCTTTCTATTCTAGGTGGAGATTTAGCTTTTGGCACAGTCTTTCCGGGATGGCTTGCTATGATGCAGGCGTCAGTATGATAATGACCTAAGACCGTCGGTGAGGCTTCATGGGTAGCTACGCCAGGCAGGGGGCCAAACCGTCTTGGAGAGAAGTGGTCTGGTTGGATTCCTTCTGAAGGAGAAGGCCACACACAGAAAAGCAGACTTTCTTACTGGAGGATGAGTCCAGGTAGCACACTGTGACAGGCTGTTGGTGCTCCACTCAGACGCTTTTTACTGGGCTGGGGCAGTATACTGTGAGAACTCACTGCTTACGGCTCCTAGTTGTACTCTTCTTTGAAGAATTATCCTTGGTCAGTTGGAGCTGCTTTCCTAGGAACTGCCTGGGAGATTATGCCCTTCTCCTGAGGGCTTACACAGCCTGCTTTAGGGGGAGGGTACAAAGTTCTGTCCCCCCCACTTGCCTCAAGCTGGGACAACTATATGGTGCCATTTTCAAGTGGAGGCCAGACTTCAGCTGAACCTATATCTCTGCTTGGCTTTTTCTTTTCTTTTTTTTAAGATTTTAGTTATTTATTTGACACGCAGAGAGATACAGCGAGAAAGGGAACACAAGCAGGGGGAGTGGGAGAGGGAGAAGCAGGCTTCCCGCGGAGCAGGGAGCCCGACGTGGGGCTCGATCCCAGGACCCTGGGATCATGACCTGAGCCGAAGGCAGACGCTTAACGACTGAGCCACCCAGGCGCCCCTCTGCTTGGCTTTTTCTGTCCTTTCCTGTTTCCCTCTCTTCCTTACTCATGAGAGTCCTTCTTCAATAAATCACTTGTACAAAAATCTCCGTTTCATGTTCTGTTTCTAGAGAAATCAACCTAAGCCCCACGCTTCTGACTAAATGAGCTGGCACAACAGGGTGCTAGAACCATCATCCACGTGGATACTGAAATTTCCAAGAATTATGACAGCAGTAACATTGGAGGGAAAGACAGTTACCTGGGTATTACAATCACTGAGGCTGAGGCCAAGAGACCTGGGATTCAAAACAGGACTCTGTTTACTCCACATCTGCACTGAGAAGCTGAACACAGTTGGAAAGAAACCCATCATCACCCAATGATGTGCACTTTGAAAGAGTGATCGCAAAAGTCCTGTCAGTTCTGCATGCAGCCTGGTCATCTCACTACATTGCCCAGCGCACTTGCTATCTGAATTGACTATCCTCATTTATGTTATTTTACCTATTGAAAAGATGAACTCCCAACATCACTGGCTTAATCTGTTAACAGTTTCTTTCTTTCTTCTGACATAAATCCCAAACAAGTATTCCTGATCGGCAGGTGGCTCTAACTCTACATGATGATTCAGGGATCCCAGGCTCTTACCCTCTTGTCGCCTTGCCATCTTTGTCTCTTGGTTGTCAAGGTTGCGGCTTGGGGAAGGAGCATGGAGGATCACGTGTGGGAGGACATTATTATCACATTTCATTGGGTCTATGATGACTGTACACCTGATCTTCCACGGACCACATGACAGCATGTAAGTCCCCCATGCTTTTGACACAACTGTGGGGAAGGGGCAGTGCAGAACTGACAGGGATTTTCTACCACTGACTGAATGGGGTCCTAAAAAAGGAAATTAAGTTTAGCTATAGAAAATAAGTTAAATGCTTTTCAACTTGGGATTGTGTGCTGAGATCCATACATACCGCATGTGTTTGAAACGCTATCTGGAGGAGGTAGTTTTGGAGTAGAACGGGCAACCAAAGGGAAAGAGCATGGAATTGAAAAACCTGATGAGAAAGTTTAAAATTGCATCCAGTGGGAGGACAGTGATACAGTTTTTGAAGCCTTTAATGGTGAATTGCAAACAGGGCTCCACTAACCCATGCAGCACTTTTGTTAGAAAAGGGCCACAGCCCCACGCCAGGGAGCATGGCTATGGGCAGTGCAGTGTGGGCTGGTTTCTAGCCCCTACCAAGCCTTTTGCTGCATACTGTTGTGCATGATACATCCGCGCATCGATATGTGGCAGTCCTGATATCAAAGCAACTATATATGCTCCTTCCCTGTGGGAGACTGAATTCATGACTCTGGTTTGTTGTTGTTGTTGTTGTTTTGTTTTTTTACTTCTTCCTGTACCCACACCCTTTGCCATATGACTTTTTAGTTCTTCCCACTAAAGAGGTGGACTTTATTTCTCTGATGCTTGACTTTGAGTTTGGCTCTGTAATGACCTTTGGCCAATGGAATGTTAAAAAATGATGTGAGGTGACCCAAAAGTAGAAGCACTTGCATGACTCGGCTTGCCCTCTTATATTTCTGGCAACACCTTGAGAAGCATGTGCCCAGGCTAGCCCACTGGTCCCAAAAAGAGGATGAGAAACATGTGGAGCAGAGCCAAGTCACTCAAGTCAAGCCCAGACTAGATCCATTGATCTTCAGTGAACCCTACAGATGCATGAGTAAGCCCAGCAGAGATCAGCAGAACCACTCAGCCAAAGCCCTGCCTCTATCAGCTGGGCTCTTGTTGACTCATAGACTCATGGGCTAAATAAATGCTTATTGTTGTTTACTGCTGGGATTTTGTGGTTGGTTGTTACCCAGCATTATTGCAGCCATAATTAATTGGTAACATCCTCTTTCTTCCCAAGAGGCACTAGGAGTATGGAGCATATAGATTGTTGCTTCTGCCATGACTGCCCCATCCCATCAGAAATTTGTATTCCTTTTCAGAATCAATGCCTTCCCACCTTTTCATTAGAATCAGTTTAAAACATACTTAGAAAAGACTTAGGGATGCTCGATTTAAATGGTTCTGATGAGAAATCATCAAAGCTGGTCCTGGATCCTAGACCCAGAGGAGGAAAGCAATCAGAACTTACCATCAGAGAATTCTGATAAAAGAAGTGTGGATGGTGCAGAGCAGATGGAGGGGAAACTTCTTTGTGAGAAAGACTTCTCAGCGCAACAGCATTTCAATTCATAACTTTCCTTCTATTTATAATTCCTTTCATGTAGAATTTGGATATATAGTGTAATTTTAGCAGGCCATAATTTTCTATTTATAGATAAGAGAGATGTCATTTTTCACCTTGATAGAATATAGGAAATGAATATATCTGAAGTCCCTCTACACGATGAGAAAAAAAATAAAGGGACTCAAAAATTCTTGACATGTGATGCATTACAATGTTTTTATTTCCTTTCTATATTCTTTGTTTGCCTCTCCTTGCAAATGAAACCATTGATGACACTTTTCATGTCACTATTCACATTAAAATGTATCTCTATCATTATATCTAGTGAGTTGAATAATTTTAGCAGCTAAATAAACATTTTAGTCATCAGTAAAACTCTTCTAGCAGCCAGTCAGCTAGATTGGATTGTTAGGTCAAAAGACAGCACAGTGTGATAGCTGTGACCACTATGGAAAATTTCAAATAATGACAATTTTTTCTTTTTTAGTCTTGAATGCTTTGGGGACCAAGTCGCAAGTCCACCCAGAGCTATTGTCAAGCATATTTCTTTTTTCATCAGTAATGAGGAGTGATCCTTACTTTGCCTAAATTTATTATCCTGGAAAAAGATCTAGAGATTTGTGTTGCAATGATGAATTCCTGGTGTCTTATTCTCTTCTTCTTTTTGACGTCTGCCAGTTTCTAATTTAGTCAGAACCTCTAATCTTAATATTAAATGGGAAGGTCTAGATTTTCTAAACCTAAATATATTTACTACATTGAACATCCTTTCCTATAAGATTTGATTGTTAGGATTTTATGTTTGTTTTTTTTTTTAAATCCAGTTTTCCCATCTTTTCTGGTTATCAGCCAGTGTAGCTCATGAGAAGAGATGGGTATAGTCATAAAGGCCATTGTGCTCTTCTTGGCTAGTGGGTGTTTTGGGTTAAATCTCCCTGAGCCTAAGGTCTGACCATACTCAGATGAAATCATACTTAAGCTGAATGGGCACAAACAGTTTTATTTCCTTATACGAAGTGCTATAGTGCATAGCACCACTGTTGCAGGTTGGGATTCCCAGGAAGCAGATCCTGAGATGGAGTTTCGGGGGCAAGATATTTATTAAGTAGTGTCCTTGGGATAATCACGTTACCACTCAACTTTTCTCTGCCTAATTCTGCTTCCGTCCCTCCCTAGTAATAACGTTTAATTAGTTTGCATGATATGTAAAATTAACTAACATACCTACAATTACAACTGGAATAAATATATTTGAGAACAAAAACCCAAATGATCTTTTTAAAGCATACAACTTAAAAGATGGAAGCTGAGTTGTGTGGGTAAACTGGAAGGGAGCCTGGTATCTGTTGGTATTCCAACTGTCATGAGGTTTGGTCACCTTGTTTTACAGGTCACCTTGTTTTACCCTTGTTTTATAGGGTCTGTTCCTCAGTTAAGCAGAAGACTGTAAGGGAACTTCTAGTCTATCTTCACTTCAGAGGCAAACTGTGCCCTTAGCTGTATTCATGCTTGGATATAATATAAAGCACTTGTGATACCATTTGACATGTTTTAAAGCAGTAATTCAACACATTAAGAAATTGAAGACGACACAAATGAATGGAAAGACATTCTGTCCTCATGGAAATAAAGAATTAATATTGTTAAAATATCCATACTACCCAAAGCAATACACAGTTTCAATGCAATCCCTATCAAAATTCCAAAGGCATTTTTTACAGAAACAGAACCACAAAAGACTCAACAGCTAAAGCATTCTTAAGAAAGAAGAACAAAGTTGGAAGTATCATGCTCCCTGATTTCAAACTATATTACAAAGCTATTGTAATCAAAACAGTATGGTCTTGGCATAAAAAGAGATGTGTAGGCTGATGAAACAGAATAGAGATCCCAGAAATAAACCCACACATATATGGTCAAATAATTTATGACAAAGGAGCCATGAGGTTACAATGTAGGGGAAGGACAGTCTCTTCAATAAATGGTATTGGGAAAACTGGACAGCCACATGCGGAAGAATGAAAATGGACAACCCTCTAATACCACACACACAAATTAACTCAGAAAGGATTAAAGACTTGAATGTAAGACCTGAAATCATAAAACTCCCAAAACAAATCATACACAGCTCCTTGACATCAGTCTTGGTGATCATTTTTTTGGATAGGACACCAAAAGCAAAGGCAACAAAAGCAAAAACAAACAGATGGCACTATATCAAACTAAAAAGCTTTTGCGCAGCAAAGGAAACTATGAACAAAATGAAAATGCAACCTACGGAGTGGGAGAAAATATTTGTAGACTACGTATCTGATAAGGTGTTAATATCCAAAATATATAAAGAACTCATACAACTCAATAGCAAGAAAAAAATCCAATTAAAAATGGGTAAATCTGAGCAGACATTTTTCCAAAGAGGTCACATAGATGGCCAACAGGTCTATTACAAGATGCTCAACATCACAAACCAGGGAAATGCAAACCAAAACCACCATGAGATACCACCTCACACCCATTAGAACGGCTATTATTAAAAAAGCAAGAAATAACAAGGATTGGCGAGGATGTGGAGGAAAGGGAACTCTCGTGCACGGCTGGTGGGAATGTACATTGGTGCAGCCACTAGAAAACAGTATGGAAGTTTCTAAAAAGAATTAAAAATAGAACTACTCTATGACCCAGCAATTCTACTCTTCGGTATCTGAAGAAAGAGAAAACACTAACTGGAACAGATATCCATGCCCCCATGCCCCCATGTTCACTGCAGCATTATCTACAAGAGCCAAGACGTGGAAGCCACCTAAGGGCTGGAAAGACCCTGGCGAGGATGTTTGTGGCTGTGACTGGGGAAGTGGTTTGGGGTAGGGGTAACTCTAATTTTTTTTATTAAGACAGCTTTTAAGGGCAGTTTTTGGTTCATAGCAAAATTGAGGGACAAGTATCGAGATTTCCCATTTACCCCGTCCCCACACATGCACAGCCTCCTCCATTACCAACAGCCCCTATCAGAGTGGTATGTTTGTTACAACTGATGAACCTATATTGCCACATTGTCAACCAGACTTCAGAGTTTATAATAGGGTTGGGTTCACTCTTGGTGTTGTACCCACTATGGATTCAGACAAGTAAATAGTGACATGTATCCATCGTTATGGTATCCTACAGAGAATTTTCACTGCCCTAAAAATCCCGTCTGTTCCGCCTAGTCACCCCTCTGCAACGCTTCCCACCCCAACTGCAGCCCCTGGCAACCACTGACCTTTCTATCGTCTTCCGAGTTTTGCCTTTTCCATACTGCCATATAGTTGGAACCATACATTGTGTAGCCTTTTCACAGTGTCTTCTTTCACTTAGTAGTGTACACTTCAGGTCCCTCCACGTCTTTTTATTGGCTTGCTAGCTCCTTTCTTTTGAGTGCTGAAGAATATTCCATTGTCTGGATGAACCACTGTTTATTTATCCATTCACCTACATATCTTCCAAGTCCTGACAATTATAAATAAAGCTGCTATAAACATACATATGCAGGGTTAGTTGTGGACCTCAGTTTTCAGCCCTTCTGGATAGATACCAAGGAGTAGACAACTTTAGTTTTTAATTTCATTTACTTCTAAATTGTTTGAGACTTAACAGTAATGATCTACATTAATTTTATAATGCAAGTTAACTAAACACTTAGTATCCCTATTTAATTAAATTGACTGAAAGATATACAGGAACTTGTGAACCCACCAAGACCCGAGTGTGGGACAGAATGATTGCACTGGGTTTAGCATGACACCGTTGGCTTAGGCAATTGCCCACAAAGCACAGATTGTGCGTTACCATAGAAAATAAGGCACTATGAGTGCACTGATCTGATTTGTTAAATGTAGTCTCTCAAACACACATTTAAATTAAATGGTTGTGAGCAGAATCATTCTGGTACTGAGCTATCTTACCGATCAGTTTTCACAGGAAACAAAATGCCCAAGAAAGCATAAACTTCCACTAAAAGAATTTCCCAAGATCATGGAGATCTTCACATCTAATAGACAAGCAAATAGCTTTCCAAAGAAGAATTCGAAATAACACAGATATCAAATGGTCCCCTGAAAGTGCAGCATGGTTCAGGCAATGATGCTCGTCAGCGAGATGTGGAGGGAATATGGCAAGGTGGCCCCATAGGTGGACGAGCACCCACTGCTCGGTTTGGCTGCATTTTTTTATATTCTGAGAGAGTTGCTTTCAAACAGCGCTGCCCCTCAGCGCTTTCCTTTTCATTTACTACCCACTTTGAGTCATCTTTTTTTCCCAGGTGGCAAAGCTCAAGTATCAGCATTGCCTTTTCTCTATGCTTAGTGAAGGTATATTTTTGAGGAGTTTGTTTATCCTTCTCTTCAGCAGAGCGAAGCAGTAGATTCACCAAAGGCAAAATACCAAAGGTGCAAAGAGCAGGGGCAGAGGCGGGGTGAGGGGAACTGAGGCCGGGGCAGGTAGCCATGGAGGAGAAGTAAGACTACTACGTGCTCAACCACAGACACCGGGCATTGCATTTACTTCACCCGGTTTAGCCTTCCCAAGACCCCGGCACCTAAGTATTATCTACATTTTACAGATGAGGAAAATGAGTCTCAGAGCACTTCAACAACTTGTCTAGGTCACATAGGAAGCATCATGAGAATCTGCTGCGGATTCAAAATTCTAACCAAGGTGGATCTGGTCTCCGGTACGTCCTCTTCCATTACGGCAGGCTGCTCTGGGGAAGCAGCTGAAGGCAGAGAGCAGGGTGACGGGTCTCTGGGGCTGGGCGTGGGCCAATGCCTCACCCAAAGGCATCTAAAGTCTGATCTTTAAGAACGTCACAGAGGTGAAACTGAACCGATCTGCAGAGCTGAACTGGCACCAAGAATGAGCATGCCACATCTGCAAATAAGGGCAGAAGAAAACCCCCACACACAGGTATATGCTACATCCAATACTTCTTTCTTCAATTCTTTAAGCAACCAGATAGGGGCTGGTGGTGGTTTAAGAAAAATACCCAGGCAAGTGAGAGAAGACAGTTTTCACTTCTCACAAGTTAGTTAGTGCAGAAAGATGTGTCCTATTTTGAACACACCTTAGATGATATTGTACAGGTTAATGGAAAAGGGGTGGTGACTTCTAAGTCACTGCCAATGGCTCTCTGATTTCAAGGAACATTGGCCACAAAATTTAAATAAAAAATAATTTTGCCTATGGCATGTGCAGTGAATGTGACTTAGACCAACTAAGGTTACTCATTGTGTGGCCCCTGGACCAGCCCCAGTCCACAAGCTGTTACCAGTCTACGTTAAGGACAGGGATTGAGAATAAGCATGTAGAAACGTCTATAGAAATTTGACACTGCTGTAACATCATGTGATCAGTGGGCTTGCATTTTGGATGCTTTTAAATTTTTTTCAAATAAATTATTTTCATTGTATTTTATAAAGGTATTGGTCTGTGGCAATAATAGCTTGACAAGCAATGATCTAGGTAACATGGGAATTAAGAGGATATTAAGTTCAATCCTAGTGCCTGTTAAACCATAGGAACATGCATGGCTTCTGTCTCTGATTTTTTATTCTTTTATTTTGTTTTTATACTAATTTTACTTTATTCTTTAAAGAAAAATGAGGGATCTTATACACCTTTTCGTTGTGTCTTCTTCTTTTTTTTTTAAAAGATTTTATTTATTTATTTGAGAGAGAGAGAGAGAGCACATGAGAGGGAGGAGGGTCAGAGGGAGAAGCAGACTCCCCACTGAGCAGGGAGCCCGATGCGGGACTCGATTCCGGGACTCCAGGATCATGACCTGAGCCGAAGGCTGTCGCCCAACCAACTGAGCCACCCAGGTGCCCCTGTTGTGTCTTCTTTTTGATTGATTCCGTTTCAGTGATAATGCAAGTACCGCCACGATGGCACACTACAAGCCAATCTGATGGGTAAATTGGTACTCTATGGGTGGCTCGGTGTGTTTCAGAAAAGAGAAATAACAGCTCTGTCATATTCTAACAAATATAATCGTGAGAGCTTTAATTTAAGAAATATAATAACACTTGCAAGGGAAACAAAATCAAAAATAAACCACTGGGACTTCATCAAGATAAAAAGCTTCTACACAGCAAAGGAAACCATCAACACAACTTAAAGGCATCCCACGGAATGGGAGAAGATATCTGCAAATGACGTATCTAATAAAGGGCTAGTATCCAAAATCTATAAAAAACTTGTCAAACTCAACCCCCCCAAAAAACAAATAACCCAGTTAAGAAATGGGCAGAAGACATAAAGAGACGTTTTTCCAAAGAAGACATCCAGATGCCTAACAGAGGATGTGAAAAGATGCTCAACATCACTCACCATCAGGGAAATGCAAATCAAAACTACAATGAGCTATCACCTCACACCTGTCAGAATGGGTAAAATTAACAACACAGGGAACGACAGATGTTGGCGAGGATGCAGAGAGAGGGGAACCTTCCTACACTGTTGGTGGGAATGCAAGCTGGTGCAGCCACTCTGGAAAACGGTATGGAGGTTCCTCAAAAAGTTAAAAATAAAGCTACCCTACGACCCAGCAATCGCACTACTAGGTATTTACCCGAAGGATACAAAAATACAGATCAGAAGGGGCACATGCACCCTGACGTTTACAGCAGCGTTATCAACAATAGCCAAACTATGGAAAGAGCCCCAAGTGTCCATTGACTAGTGAATGGATAAAGAAGAAGTGGTGTGTATACACACACACACACACACACACACACACACACACACACACAATGGAATATTGCTCAGCCATCAAAAAGAATGAAATCTTGCCATTTGCAATGACGTGGATGGAGCTAGAGTGTATTATGCTAAGTGAAATAAGTCAGTCAGAGAAAGACAAATGCCATATGATTTCAGTCATATGTGGAATTTAGGAAACAAAACAGATGAACATATGGGAAGGGAAAAAAAAAGGAGAGAGGAGAGCAAACCACAAGAGACTCTTAACTATAGGGAACAAAGTGAGGGTTGCTGGAGTGGAGGTTGGGGGGGAATGGGCTAAATGGGTGACTGGATTAAAGTGGGCACTTGCTGGGATGAGCACTGGGTATTATACGTAAGTGATAAAATGCTAAATTCTACTCCTGAAACAAATATTATACTATATATTAACTAACTAGAATTTAAATAAAAACTTGAAACAAAAAAACCCAACCCAACCAAACCAACCAACCGACCAAACAAACAAGAAAACAAAGCTAAACTTTCAACCCAGAAAACTCACAAGTTCTAAAAAGCTTTATTGTGGTGTAATGTGTATAGATGAATTCAACTGTTTTAAGGTTATAAAAAATAGAAAATAAAAACACTTTATAAAAGTGGGAAAAAAAGAAATATAATAATACTCGAATATTCTCTTAAACAGCTCTTCGTTAAATGTCTTGATGTGTTAGTTGCATTTCCCTTAAATTTGTAAAATGAATTTTATTTTTATCTTAAGTCTGCCTATACACACTTCATATTTACTTCTCTAATTTCTCATTTACCAATGAACGATCTCAGTATCCACAAATGAAGCACTTTGCTGCTTAACTGTAACATAGAATTTGATTTCAAATGTTTATTTCAACCCATAGACAAGTGGTCCCTAATTAGGTTAAAATTTTCAGATGTTGTTCTAAATGTCTGCACCATCGAAGGGCCTAGCGTCAACCATTTCTCTTTCCATAAAATTCTAGAATTCTTGGCTGCTGTGCCATTCTGGCAGTGAGAGGGCCAATCCAGGGCAGGGGCTGAGGAAGATGGATCACCCACAGGCCATCTTGGGTCACAGCAAGCCCTGTGGTGGTTCTCCTCCAATTACGAAGATGCCTAGCAAGGCCACGGATCAACAGATAGTTCTACATCTGGGCCACTTCTAAGGCACACGGTGCATCACCCCATTTCTTCTTTTTAAGGCCTTTCTTTTATAAAGCTAGCAGCCTCTTGAGGGGGTCTCTCCCAAACTAGCTGAGGGGTTGAATGGGGTCTCCCTGGCTTCTTCTTTGTTATTATTGAAAGTAAGCAGTCAGGTTTTTTTGCATGGAGGAGTATTTCTTTTTTTTTTAAAGATTTTATTTATTTATTTGAGAGAGGTAGAGAGCATGCGTGAGAAGGGGGGGGCAGAGGGAGAGAGAGAATCTCAGGCCAACTCCACACTGAGTGCAGAGTCCAACAGGGGGCTCAATCTCACGACCCTGAGGTCATGACCTGAGCAGAAATCATGAACTGGACACTTAACTGATTCAGACACCTAGGCGCCCCCATAGGGGTATTTCTTGACCTGGAACCCATTGCAGGGCATTACCCAGAAGCTACAACCACCCCTTCTTAAATCCCCACTCACCTTCAATACTTGCCCCTTCTGGTCTGAGGGGAGTGATCCCTTCCTTTGTAAACCTCTTAGTGCCTTCAGTGGTTTCTAACTAAACATGTAGGTTTTTTAACTAAAAAAATTGATGTTCAATTGACATGGAATCAGTTTTGATCAGTGATAATAGCATTATTTCAAAATAGACATTTTTCTGAAAGTAGTGTACTATTTATTTTGTTTCTTATGAGTGATAACAGTATAATTTTGCAGGGCGTGTTTTCATAGTAATCCTTTCTAACCAGCTTTCTAGTCCTTATTAACCTTTTAATGATGTGATCATGGTAAATTTACAGGACATGAGCAAATTAACAAATACTATGGTATTTGTTAACGTGTTTTTGTGTTTTAACAAATACTATGGTATTTGTTGCAGTGTTTTATTAACAGCTCTAACCGCTAAGAGTCCATGGACATATTTTTAAAAATTCTCTGGACGGGACCATATGAAACGTGATTATAACAATGAACTCTGGTGACTCATCAGAATAAAGGACACAATTGAATAGAAGATGTATGTCAATCACGGGTCCTACTTTTAGTAGTCAGAGCCCCCTAGTAAAACAGTTTCTGACCTTCAGATTGTCATGTTTTATTTACAAGATCAGAGTGTGGCGTACTTAGCTAATATTGCTTCAGGGACTCTGGGATCTGAACACACGAAGCCACAATACAAAGAATCTTTTCTTTTAACCAATGATCTCTGTACTCTCAGTAAGTTTGCCTGATGCTCAAAGCCATTGCAATTTCCATGGAATTTGTAAAACAAATCAATTCCATAATTTAATTCAGCAAAGAGGAAAAATGTGTGTTTAACATGTGGGGATTCAAGTCAGATTAGAACATTCGTCTTTGTGGAAAAGCCCAGAGTCATGTTCCTTTCTTCTCACAATGAAAGGTCCAGCATATTAAAATCTAAATTCCTGAATTTCCTTGAACAATCCTTATATATAGTGTAAATAACTGATTTCAAGGATTTACACAGACGACATATTCCTTGAGTTCAACGAATGTGCATATTTCTAATAGTTCAGAGGTCTGAAAAACACTCAACATATGATATGAAAATCATGTTTTTTTAAAGAACATAAAATATCAAAGTTGTCACCAAAGTATTTGTTAGCAGAAGTAATTGATCATAAGGAGACTTTTTATCCTGGCCTTTTTGAGGAACTGCATTCTGTGATCACTCTTAAAAGCTTCTACTGTGAGCATTGTTACTTTAAATGGGCTGCTTGCTATGTTTAGCTACAAGATGCCTGACAAAGAACAGTGCACACACTTCATAAACTCTTCATAAATTTATTATAAGCAATATCTACTTGTCAGTCCTTGAGCCATTACTTTCAACATCAAGCGAAGATTCAAATGGAAGGTGAACATAGAGCTTCTGCAATTATTTTAAATGACTAATATATATCATGAGGAGCAGTTAATGAGAGTAAACATTTGCTGGCAATATGATGGCTGCTTTTATCAAACCAAGAAGTGGTTAAAATTTGAAGTTGATTGGGATCTCCGAAACCAGAGGTGAGCAAGTGATGTCAAAAGAAATCCAGATTAAAAACGATTTTTACTGAATATTTTATATGTATTATATATCTTTTATACCAAATGTTATCAAGTTTCTCTTTTGCAGTTGCTGTTAAAATGATGTTCAAATGATGTTCATTGACTACCCTTGTGCTAGGTACCACTGAGGATATGATCTAATGCTTCACCAAGAGAATCTTAAACACATAGCTATGATCACAGGTTTAGCGATCTAGGGAAGGGACTGAGTTCCTATTAAAATTTAACTCCCATTAAGATTAATTTGGTGGTTCCAATAAATCACTTTACATATTATTGAGCTGATGTGGTCACAAATCACAGATCATCTACCTCCACTGGTCTCTGCCCTCCAGGATCTTAAATATAATTGGGAAGACAAGATATACAGACATGAAAAGTTAAATAATTGTCCTAGACAGTGATCTAAGAGCTATCAAAAGGAAACACACGATTCAATATCAAATCATGCCTCCTGTCTCTGAACTAGTGACATTTATTGCTGCATACAGAAGAGATCAAGCCAAGAAGTACACAGGCGTTCAGAGGGGAGAGAGGGGGGAATGTGGCCTGAGGGGCATAGAGACAATGTCATGAAGGAGGCAAGGACTAGAGATGGCCCGTTAGGGTGGGTGGACTTTGCAAAGATGGATAGAAGGGCTGAGTATGTCCAGTAGCTCTATGCTACTGGGTTCTCAATTCTATTTCTGCTTGATTTTATTCTGGTTATTATTCTGTCTATTCCTGTGGAATGGTCTGCTGACTGCTTAGCAAAATCCATGTTCTCCTCTTCTTGGTGGGCTAGACTACATTTCCCAGCTTCCTTTGCACGTGGCTGATGTCTAACTAATGAGTGGAAATGTATTCCTAATCTGTTGTTGCTTAACAAATGACCCTGAAACTTAGCAGCTATAAACAAGAGACATTTGTTATCTCCAGAGTTCTTGAGGTCAGGCCGTCAGGAGTGTATTAATTAGGTGGTTTGACTCAGGCTCTCTTGCGAGGCTGCAGTGAAGATGTGGGCTGGGACTACAGCCATCTGAAGGCTTGCTCAGGGCTGGTTTCCATTTCTAAGCTGGCTCACTCACATGGCCGTTGGTGGGAGGCCCATGGGCCCCTCCATGGGGTTATACGAATGGCCTCTTACTATGGCAGCTAGCTTCCTTCAGAGTGAGTGAGTCAACAGAGTAAGACTCAGCCTTGTAAGTCACACACTGTTATTTCTGCAGTATCTTATTTGTTACATAGATCAACCCCATTCGGTGTGGGAGGGGGCTACACATGATCATGAATACCAGGAGGCAGGGCTTGTCGGGGCTATCCTGAAGGCTGGCTACCATAGAAACTGCTACCTGCTAGTTTCACGCTTGGTACAGGAAGGACTCCCAGGTGCCCCCCCTTCAGTCTCTTTCCCCTTCTGGCTGGCTGAAATGAAATGACTCCCAGGGCAACCTGGGACCCACATGTTGAAGGTAGTAACGCCTCCATCAGCCTGCATCCTGAATGACTGCATGGAGAACGCCCTGTTGATCTGTCGACCTGCTGAGTACTAGTCAGTGAGCAAGAAATATAGTGCCGCTGTATTTGAGCCACTGTCCAGTCTCACGTCTATCTGGTTCAGCAGTTAGTCCATCCTAACTAGTGTAATTCCCATGGAGCGCATCTTTACGGTGCCCTCTACCGAGGCAAGGTCAAGTACCACAGCACGGTGAGCCAGTGAGTCACCATCCGTATTCCATCCGTTTGTCCTGTGGCACTTTTCCTTAGGCTTTTTAAAAAATTTCAGCAAGTATCTAATGAGGGCCTACCACGTGTCAGGGCTGGATCTAGCTGCTAGGGGCACAGGTGTAATAAGATGTGTCTTTGCTTCGTGGAGCTCTCATTCTAATGGATCATCTAGTGAATGTCTCATGGTGAATGCACCAAACAAGTTTGCTAATGTTCCTATTCAGGTGTTCAAAAACTATAAAGGCGTTTGCTGAATCTTCTGATTGGATGGGGGGCCTGCATCCTAGGGTTTGTGAGAATAAAGTGGGATAATGACCATAAAGCAACTATCAATTTGCTGGCACTCAACCAATGTTAGCTACTGGGAACCCAGCTGGATTTAAGAGAAAATGACTCAGTGAATTTCCCCCCCAGATGTGTGAGACCTGGCATGTTGAAAATAGAAGTGAAGAAATAGCCCTGGGAAGTTAGTGAAGGTCACTGACGGAGGCTGCAGGAGGGAGTCCAGGGTGACGGAAGGAACCAGGTTTTCCACATCCCATCTTAAAGCTAGCATCCTGAGCGCACTATGAAAAAGATGATTCCCGAAGGAATAGCCCACCTTAACTAAATAGCAGTTGTTTACCAAGAAGAAACAGTTATTCTTAAAACGTGTGTGTTCACATTATTATGTAATAAAATTTGTCAATTCCTGACAGTTCAAACTTCCAGGTAAAGATTGCAATTGTCAAATATTAACCATTTTCTGGTTTTGTACCTAAAAGAAACTGCTCAATTAATATCGAGACATTATGTTTGGTAATGATTATTATATAGCAGTTGGTTTATCTACTATAACTTAAACTCCCAGGCAAAGATTCAGTTTCAGTTTTGAAGTACTGACTTTATTTTCATGCTTGTGTATCTCAGCATCCCTGACCGGTCAGCAAAGAGAGAAAAAAGGATCTAATAAGGAGTTCTCAAGGATGCATCCTTGTGGTACAAAAAGCTATCTGGGTGCTGATAGTGGTGGAGTTAGCCCGACTGTCTGTGTGTGTGTGTGTGTGTGTGAAAAAGCAAAGAACTGTACATGGAGAAAGGGTGAATTTTACTCTGTGAAAATGATACCTCCATAAACCTGATTTAAACAAAAGCCAAAACAAAGAATCTCCCCTCGAACACAAAGTCTGAAGACAGCACATAAGCAAATTAAAAAAAACCCCTCATTTTATGAGTGAACCAGGAAAGAAAAACTCCAGCGTTGTAATCCAAATTCCCACAAAGGAGACTCCCCCAGCCCACCACACTTCAGCCGGTGCGATGGGCCACAGCTCTGTGCACACTTGGCCCCGACTGGCTAGGCGAAGCACAATGCCAGGGCCCTCGACTAGAACCTTCTGGGTGAGACGAGACACAGAAGGAATACCTCCCTTAACCACTGGGGCCATGGTAGGTCTGCTCAAACACGGTCCCACGAAACACGATGTTTTCAAAATAGTCATTAGGATTTCAAGACTCTTTTGGTTGTGACTGACAGAAATTCTACTCCTTGCCCGGGTCCTCGCCCCACCCACACCCTCACTTCATTCAGGTCTCGGCTCAGAGGTCCCCCTGCAGAAAGGCCTCCCTTGTCAGTCCTATTATTACAAATATCTCCTCATTCTTCGCTCTGCTTACTCAGATTTGCTTTTTTTCACCTTAGCACTTGTCCCTTTGGGACACTGCATTATTTTTATATGTATATTAAAAAATGGAGCTTATAGTCTGGGGAGGGGTGAGATAACAAATTCACAAATATAGTTGGCTGTCTGCCCCCTGAGATTGTAAGCTCCATAAGGGCAGAGGGCTTTATTAACTTCCATAGCCTCAGCCCTCGAGCAGGGCTTGGCATAGGTGCTCAGTAAATGTAGAATAAAGCCAAAAGGAAAATCAACTGGTGTCTGAATCTAAAATCATAGCAAAACAGAGGCATAACTAGAATGAGGGACTCGAATACACTCAGGGCTCACTTTGACCGTTGGTCTGACATTCTATCTGGTGTGCCCTTCGTTTTCTCGATGTTGCCCATCATGGCTGCCTTTGACGCTTCAGCCTACTTTATCTCAACTGCACATTCAGAGGGCGAAGGGTCTCTCTCTCTCTCTCTCTCTCTGCCCCAGGCCGCAGCCGCAGTGCATCTCATTTGTCACTCTCTGCCCCTGCTTGCTGCATCGATTGTGGAGATGTTGCCCCAGTTTCAGTAATGATGCTTCAGATGCTGTCAGAGCTGGGCCTCTTACCCCGCTGGGTCACCTCAGCCTTGCTGCACAACCTGTCCCCAGCGTGCATGCTCTCTCAACAACAGCACCTGCGTCTCCTTGTGGGAGGACCCCCAGCCTGCTGGCACCTACTTTGCTTGCGCAGAGAGAGAGTCGGAGGTACCCTCACGCGTAGCCCTTGACCAATGACCGACAGTCCAGGAGTAGCAAACACTCCAGTCCCTGTGCTCTGGATGGGGACAGCACTGAGGTGTGACCTGCACAACCCCCAGAGCACCTCAGGAGCGAGGCCAAGTTACCCTCCCTGGGGCTTTGCTGGCTGCCGCACCCCTGCTTGGTCTTCTTCCCTTCCCAGGCCTCCTTCCGACCGGCCTACTTGGGAATACCTCCTCATGAACCACTTTCATGTGAATTCTCATCTCAGGGTTTACATCTGGGAAACCCAATCTACAACAAGCTCCATCTGGGCCCTTAGCTCCCCACCCATTTGTCATAAATTGGTTTTTCTTTCTTTTTTTTTTTTTTGAGAGTAGGCATCTTTTCACAGATTTGTGTCTCTCCTCCACACACGTGCACTACAGAAATGTTTACTTATTTGCTTTTAATATGTTCCTATTCATAGAGTTCCTTCCCATCTTCCCTGTTTTAACTTGGGATCCTTTCAATGTTTCTCAGATATGCTGCTAATTTGCCCATTTTGTTTATTGCTGGTGGCTTGTCTAGCCAATTCTCTCTAATTCAACATGTTAAAGAAACATCACTTGTTTTTTTCTTCCCATACCTTTTGTCTCTCTCTCTTCTATATAAGGTGCTTGCTCAAGCTATCTCAAGGTCATGCTTGACTTGACCTTAACAGTCAAGTCATTATTAATCATACCACCTTTCCCTAGTTTACATCTCCAAAATATAGAAATGTAAAGGAGGGAATACAATGAAGCCATAAGAACACCCAGTGGTGTCTTTACTTCTTAATTATTTCCCAAAACATTATTTAATTCAGTTCAATTCAGCGAAACTTCTAGTAATCATTGGATGAATTTATATATACACCATGGTAGACAATAAAACAAGTCATGAGTATCTTTGATTCAGCCTCAATTAACATAAACATTGAAACCAGAAGCTCCAAGTTGCAAATAGCAGTACATGGAAAAACCTGGGGAGAGAGTTTCCGACGCTGACACAAGCATTTTGACAATGCATTTCGCTGGATTAACCATAGCCCTTTGCTTAGACAGATAAGGAAGAAATTTAGCAAATATTTACATATCAGTTTTCACAACCTTTAAGCTAAATCTTGACTTCTATATATTGTTAGTATAAAGGTTAACTTCTAAGGCTATTGACTAAGAAAGAGCAAAGAACATTTCTATACTATTGCAATGTTTGTTTTCCTAACTCTAAAGACTGTTGACTTGTAACTCTGAGACTGAATGTTTACAGGAAACTGCCTGTTAGAACGTTTGGGGTAGAAAATTGTACTTGTTTGCTTCAACTTGTAAACTACATTTGTCCTAGATGGTTGCTTTTACTCCTCAAACCTTTGATAATTGATCTGCCATTTTTGACCTCACTGATCCAGCTCTAATTAAGTCGAAGAGTGAAAAAGAGAATGTGCAATTAGCTTGGAATTAAGGCCTTAGCTGAAGGCATTCCTTGGGGAAAGTGATTCCACCAACAAAATAAGTGACTTAACAGAAGAACTTTAAAATACAAATACAAATCACAGCACTCTGTAAAAGCCCCAAACCAGAAACTATCCAAATAGTGCATGATGATAGTAGTTTGGATATACTGTGGTATATTCACATAATGGAATACTATACGGAGATGAGAACAAACAAACTACAGTGACAACAGCATAGTTGGAGCTCATAAATGAAATGGTGAGTGAAAGAAGCCAGACACAAAGACAGCATATGATTTGCTCTCATTCATTTGAAGTTCAAAACCAGGCAAAACTAATTTATAGTGCTTATCTGGGGGCAGTAATGCCTGAGAGGGGGCACACCAAGGCTATTCTGGGGAGCTGATATTTTTCTATTTCTTGAGTTTTAGGTTTGTTTGAGTAGTTTTCTATACGCTACCCTATAATCGATATTTTTAAACCCCTGCATAATACGAGATCTCTATTTTCAATAGCACTTTCTCTACTTCCCAAATAAATTTGATTAGTCATTCAGATCCAGGAAGGATGCTAGACACTGGGAACATTAAGGTGAGAAAGAGACTCTGTCCCCAAGGTCTCGAGCTATGATGAGGGAGTGGCTCTGACACAGGGTGAATGACGTAAGCAGAGGGTTCTTGGATGGTACATAGGTGGGAACCTCTCTCATTCTGGAGATGGGAGGGGTCATGGAAGGCTTCCAGTAAGAGGTGATGCTTGAGCCACCTCTTAAAGATTGTATAGTCATTAGCCAAGCAGGGAAGGGAGCAAAGAAGGATCTCAGCGGGAGGAATTCTCAATGGGCAAATCATAAAAGAACATGCCCATAATTGGTATGGTGTGAGTGCAACACACAAATAAAGTAGTAAAGAATAAGCAAGGGCCTGATCCCTGTGCTCATGAGCTAAGGGGGTTTGGACTTTATTCTGGGATCAACGGGAAGTCATTGAAAGGTTTTAAGCGGGGGGATGCTATGACTGTTGTGGTCCTATTGGTATTTGTTTCAGTTTTACTGCGATACAATTGACAGATAAAGTTGTAATACATTTAGTGTACAATGTAGTGATTTGATGTATGTATAGTATGTATAGTACGTATACATTGTGAAAGTATTCCCACAATTGAGTTAACTAACACATCCATCACCTCACATATTTACTTTTTTTTTTTGGTGAGAACACTTAATATCTCTCTTAGCATATTTCAGTATATACTTCAAAATTGCTAAGAAACTAGATCTTAAATGTTCTTTCCACAAAAAGAAAAAAAAGATAATTATGTGACATGATAGAGGTGTTAAGCTAATGCTTTGGTGGTAATCTTATCGCAACACATAAATGTGTCACATCAACGCACTGTACACCTTAAACTTACACAATGTTATGTGTCCATTACATCTCAATAAAAAAACCATACAATATGATATTATCAACTATAGTCACCATGCTGTACATTAAACACTCAGACCTTTTCCATCTTATAACCGAAAGTTTGTACCCTTTTTCCAACCTCGCCCCATTGCTCCCCCAGCCCCCAGCCTCTGGCAACCACCATTCTACTCTCTGTTTCTACGAGTTTGACATTTTATTTTTAATTTTCTTTTAGATTTCACATATAAGTGATACTATGCGGTATTTGTCTTTTCTCTGACTGGCTTATTTCACTTCACATGATGCCCTCCAGTTTCACCCATGTTGTTGCAAAGAGCAAGATATATGTATCACATCTTTATCCATTCATCCATCTATAGACCCTTAAGCTTTTTCCATACCTTGGCTATTATAAATAACACTTCAATGAACATGGGAGTGCAGATATCTCTTCAAGATAATGATTTACTTTTCTTTGAATATATACCCAAAAGTGGGCTTGCTGGATCACATGGTAGTTCTATTTTTAATTTCTTGAGGCATCTCCACAGTGGCTGCACCAACTTCCATTCCCACCAGCAGTGCACAAGGATTCCTTTTTCTCCGCCGCCTTGCCAACACTCACCTCTTGTCATTTTGATAATAGCCATCCTAACAGGTGTGAGGTGATATCTCATGGTTTTGATTTGCATTTCCCTAATGATTAGTGATGTTGAATACCTTTTCATATACCCATTGCCATCTGCATGTCTTTTTTAGAAAAATGGCTATTCAGGTCCTTTGCCCATTTTTATATTTGGGTTATTTGTTTGCTTGTGGTTATTGTTGTTTTGCTTTTGAGTTGTACGAGTTTCTTGTATATTTTTTATATTAACCCTTTGTTAGATATGTGGTTTGCAAATATTTTCTCCCATTCCATAGGTTGCCTTTTTATTTTGTTGATGGTTTCCTTTGCTGTGCAGAGGCTTTTTAGTTTGATGTGGTCCAACTTATTTTTTGCTTTTGTTGCCTTTGATGTCAGATCCAAAAAATCATTGCCAAGACCAATGTCAAGGAGCTTTTCCCCTATGTTTTCTTATAGGAGTTTTATGGTTTTAGGTCTTATGTTCAAGTCTGTAATCAATTCTGAGTTGATTTTTGTGTATGGTATAAGATAGGGGCCTAGTTTTTCCAGCACCATTTATGGAAGACACAATCCTTCCCGTACTGTATATTCTTGGCACTTTTGTTGAAAATTAATTGACCATATGTGGGTATATGACTCTGTGGGTTAAGTGTCTGACTCTTGATTTCAGCTCCAGTCATGATCTCAGGATCATGAGATTGAGCCCTGCATCAGGCTCCCTGCTCAGCAGGGGGGGGTCCTGCTTCTCTCCTTCTCCCTCTCTCTCTGCCCCTCTCCCTGCGCATGCTCCCCCACCCTAAAATAAATAAATAAATAAATAAATAAATAAATCTTAAAAAATTTTATGCATGGGTGTATTTCTGGGCTCACAATCCTGTTCCACTGATCTATGTGCCTGTTTTTAGGCCAATACTATACTGTTTTAATTATTATAGCTTTGTAATATAGTTTGAAATCAGGAAGTGTTATGTATGCCTCCAGTTTTGTTCTTCTAAGATTGCATTAGTTACTTGTGATCTTTTGTGGTTCTATACAAATTTTCTATTTCTGTGAAAAATGCCATTGGAACTTTGATAGTGATTGCATTGACTCTATAGATGGCTTTGGAGAGTATGGACATTTTAATAGTATCAATTCTTCCAGTTCATGAACCCAGAATAGCTTTCCATTTATTTGTTTCCTCTTCAATTTCTTTCATCATTGTCTTATAGTTTTCAATGTATAGATCTTTCATCTTGGTTAAATTTATCCCTAAATATTTTATTCTTTTTGATGAACTGTAAATGGGATTGTTTTCTTAATTTCTCTTTTCAACAGTTCATTGTTAGTGTATAGGGCTGCAACACATTCATCTATGTTGATTTTGTATCCTTCAACTTTACTGAATTCATTTATTAGTTCTAACAGGTTTTTTTGGTGTGGAATTTTTAGGATTTTCTATATATATAAGATCATGTCATCTGCAAACAGAGACAATTTTACTTCTTCCTTTCCAATTTGGATGCTTTTTCTTTTTCTTGTCTAATTGTTCTTGTTTGGACTTGCAGTACTATGTTAAATAAAAATGGTGAGAATGGGCATGCTTGTTTTGTTCCTGATCTTAGCGGAAAAGCTTTCATGTTTTCACCGTTGAGTATGATGTTAGCTGTGGGCTTGTCCATGTCTGGCTTTTATTATGTTGAGTTACGTTCCCTCTAAACCTAATTTGTTGAGGGTTTTTTTTTTTTTTTTTTAACAAGAAAGGGTGCTGAATTTTGTCAAATGCTTTTTCTGCATCTGTTGAGGCAGTCATATGATTTTCACCTTTCATTTTGTTAATGTGGCATATCATGTTTACTGGCGTGTATATTGAACCATCCTTGCATCCCAGGAATAAGTCTCATTTGACCATGGTGTATGAGCCTTGTAATGTACTGTTGCATTCAGTTTGCTAATATTTTGTTGAGGATTTTTATATCAGTGTTCAAAAGGGATAGTGACCTGTAATTTTCTTTTCTTGTAGTGGCCTTGTCAGACTTTGGTATCAGGGTACTGCTGACCTGGTAAAATGAGTTTGGAAGTGTTTCATTATCTTCAATTTCCTGTTGGTATTTTTGAACGATCATTCTGGCTGCTGTGGGGAACCAGGTGGGTTCTCCTAGGTGGGTGGGTGGGTGAACCTGGGCAGATACAACAATAACAACAATGGCAAACATTCAAACAAAAATAAAAACACAAGATCTGGGATGTAACAGGGTATCTAGAGTGAGGCAGGGAAAGATTGGAAACAATTATTTAGAGTCTTGTATGATAGGAAAGCACCACTCCTGGACCCTATCAAAGATATTAGCAGTCCAAATAAGCCCACTGGTGGCCACTCAATACCACAGTGTTGCAACAGTCCTTTTGCTTTGCCTTAAACCCATAATCATTTACTGAAATACATCCATGGGAGCTTTCATTGCACAATTCTCCCATAGATGCATCCAAAAATTCTGACCATTGGAACTGTGAATAATTTTGTCTTCAGTGTCTTCAGTTGTTTCAGGTTCCCAGCCCACGAACCTGTGATTCAGTAGAGAGATGTGTTGAGCACCTCAGGAGCCAGCAAAAGCATGTCATCAAGTACTTGCCTGCCTTCCAGTTCAGTGGGTGAAATATCAACCCATGAAGCCTGGGCTGTGAGTCCAGAAGGCTTGGAATCAGTCTAATTATCTTTGTTTCAACTGTACTTACTAAGTTGTTTTCTGTCAATAAATGTCTAGATGAAGGGGATTCCTGCTTTAAATAGGACAGGAAGGGCAGAATAGGGAACAATTTCTTACCCAAAAGCAATGTTGGAATTTACAGTTGGGTGCTCTCCTCATCACATTGATCAAAGTGTGTGTGTGTGTGTGTGTGTGTGTGTGTGTGTTTAACAGCAAAACAAAAACTAACCCACAGGGTTTTAGCTAGGCACGATAAAGCAAAACAGAAATTATGGTTTTGAAATCCAAGGCAAATGATGTTTTGACTTTAATGCTTTTGCTTACTTCTACAGAAAAAAGAAGCGCTGAAAAATTAGAGGGGAAAGAAGCATTCCCTAGGTGTTAGAGGAGGCATAAAATAGCCCTTCTAAGATGCTTTGTTCCTCCAAAACCCAGACACTCCATATGCTTTATAAACGAAGAACTTCTGCTCATTTTTAGTATACCAAAAGTGAAACCTGCACGGAGAAGTGTGGCATGAATCAATGTCTGAGAAGATAGCCCAGGCAGCCATTTTTAACCAAGCTTTGAATGTAGCCAGTGTTCAGCATGCAGGATGAGAAACGCTCCATGACTTAAAGAAGTTCATTCACAGTGTGGAATTCTGGAGCTAGATATTTATTGACAGATAACAGCTGGCTAAGTACTGTTGCAACGAAGAATTAGACTGATTCCAAGCCTCCTGGACTCACAACCCAGGCTCGGTGGGCTGACACTTGACCCACTGTACTGGAAGGCCGGCAAGTACTTGATGCCATGACATTAGGATGTCACCTTTTCCCACCCCTTTCCTCCACATGTGTGCCCAACCTGGATATATCCTGCCAGTTTTGGGGTTAGAGCTTCCATTGGTAACCCTGCTTGGCAAAGCGCTAACTATGTAACGGGAATTGCAACATCTCTGCAATTGTTTTGTCTTTCCCAAACTCATTTGCTAAATTAGTTTATCCTTGCAAAATGGAATATTTAATATTTCTGAAGTCTTCAAAAGATGATGCTGAAGATTTAAAGTTGACATTTTCTACAATCCCCTCGTTGCAACAAATTTTCTTCTTGATCCTTATAAAATAAAGGCATCGGTGATCCAGACTGAGCAGAATCATGTTTCCCACGGACACACAGGGGCTAGAATTTAGGATTGCGCCATCTGGCACATAGTAGGCACAAAAAAATGTAAAGTATCCCAGACTTGCTACCACCCAAATGAGCATAGCAGTGCCTCGCGAAAGAAGTTCAGGCTCCTGGGTTCATAGACCCACACGAGGCCGTGATACTGTTGGTCGGTTGGCGTGGCGCACACCTGCCTCCAGAGGGATTAGGATGGCAAAGTTTTGTCCCCTCCTTCCAGGTTATCATCCCATCTATGACAAATAGAGTTGAAAAAGGAAGCAATCTGAGTGTTTAGAAGTAACAGAGGAGATTTTTTCCCCCCACCAGGATGAAGGGTGTGCAAAGGGCAATAAGCAGTGATTTTCTGGGCATTTAAAGAAGCCAAGGCTACCGCTTAAGCTTGGAGTCATAAGTTTGGAGCCAAAAGATGGTGGTTCAAGGCAGAGGAACGCTGCAGGCAGGAAACTAGGGTGAGGGTGGGAGTGGGGGAGGGGGTGTACAACAGATGGGAAAGCTGTAAGAGGTGGAGGTATTTACGAGGCTGGGGGTGAAGGGATGTGATCCTTAGACAACTTGCAGATTTAAAGTTTATGATATTTTTGTCTGTGAATTAACTCTCTCGGTAGCTTGGAGCTGAAGAGGCATTTTCTAGGAGCTGGGCACCTGCCTGAAGAAAGCAAAGCATAAGCTAGACTCCTTCTCCCACAAAAATAACCCAGACCTCTGGGTGCCAGAGGATCGGCAAAGTCAAGGGTTACACTGGTAAGCAGTTTCAGCCCTTGAAAATGAGTTCTGAATTGCAGTGCTTTTCTTAAAACAGATGCACTATTTCTAAGTCATTTGCCCCAGCTTTACTATTTGACCTAAATCAATCTTCTGGCTTTTGGGGATCTCAGCCATTCTCTTTATCTATAGAACAGACTTACTGGCTCATCTTGAAGAGATTCAGACGGGATGAATAATTGCCTTGAAAAAAACAGAAGCAATGACTCATCATTCTAAAAATCCATACTGCTTGGCATTTACAGCACTCCTACTCTGTATCATAGGAGATGAAACAAGAATTTGCTGTTGGTGCCCTCTGAAGAATGAATCTTCTTCCCATCTCTGGAAGAGGAGGTGCATTATCAATGGAGCAGGTCATTTCAGACAAAACCTCCAGTCCTTTCAAGGACATTGGGAGCAGGAAGTACACATCCCTACAGGCTTGAGGTCTTGGGCCCATGGGAATCTGTGCCTTTGGGTACAATGCTAGGGACCAAGAAAGGCCCTAGTAGCAGTGCCATGAGTAGGATCCACAGCATTTGCTTTCTGTTCCTTACCACTGGTTGGTCCTCGGGCTCTTCCCGGAAACCAGAGAGACTGGCAGAATTAAAAAAGCAAGAGAAAAGGCAAAGAGGTTAGAGCTTGGGTCTTAAAGGGATCCACCAGGGACACATTGCCCCAACCAGGTCACAAGGGCTTCTCCATACCTTAGTTGTGGTGGAGATAGGTCAATGGAGAAGAGGAAAAGAGGTGGACCTCAAATGGCACTTGTGGCAGAAACTGACTAGCTGTTTAGGCGACCTTTTTCTTTTCCTCCGGGCCCCTTACTAGACTACATTTCCCAGCTTCCTCTGTAGTTAGGTCGTGCCACGTGACTGAGTTCTGGCCAATGCAATGTGGGTAGAAAAGCCACATATGCCACTTCCAGGCCTGGGCTTTTTGAAACCTCCTGTGTAAGCAATTTCTGTTACTCTCTTTTTCTCTCCTTCTATCTTACCCCTCCCTACCATCTGCTGATCGAATTGGTGCTCGGGGTAATCTTGGAAGCCACATTTTGAAGATTTTTAGAACCTTTTCTGCCTGAGGTCCTGAATGTGAGAACAGAGGCCCCCCACCCCAACTTCCTGTACTGACTGTACTTTTTATGATTAAGAAATAAACTTCTATTTTTTAACGCCACCAAGATTATGGGGCTGATCTATTATTACAACTAGCTTCATCTTAACTAGGGCAGCATTCAACATAATAGAAGAAACACTTCAGTATGGTTGTTGAAATTATTATTCACATCTCCTTGCATACCTGTTTAGATTTTTTCCCCCTAGTTTTCCACTGTGATGACATCGTTTTAAAGACTTATGACTCCCCAGGAAGAAGGGATTTCAGACACAGGCTAGGCCAGAGCCTAAGCACCTGAAGAATGGGCAGAGTTCCTTCGAGCACAGAAACATGCCCAAAGAAAGAAGACAAAAGGTGACCTCATTTCTCCTGATTACAGAGATGTGGGAAGAAAGGGTGGTAACCTCTTAAATTTTTTAAAAAAGATCATTCCCAACTGAAGTGGCCTATGTTTAGAAAGTTTGAAAAACATATATTTTTAAAAAGGGCTTTTAAAAGGTACATAATTAGAAACATATGATCTTGACTGGTCTTCTCCAAAATTAGGCTGATATTTAGCACTGAGGCTTTGTATTGAATTCCCAGAGAGTTTTTGGTATATAGTATCTCCATCTCACGCTGTCCATGACAAGCTGGAGTCCGCAGCTCTGAATCGTCGGATTCAGCCTCACTTGTCCATCCTGCTTCCGGGCGCTAGGATGTCGAAGCCAGCCGGTACGAACTGCGTCAGCAGCCACCCGAGGCGTCTAGAACCCCTTTGGAACTTCTCCAGGCCACCGAGATTGGGCTATCATACATCCTCAGCCGCTTGCTTGGTTTCTTGATCACTTTTAAATTTGATTTCTCAGTTCCACTCTCTGCCTAGCCCTCTTGGGTCGGTCATCGAATATGTTCCTGGCCTCTGGCATGATCCTAAAAGAATGCTCAATTGTCAACTAATATTCAGTTGTCCAAGCCACAACATGGACCAGCCAGTGGGAGTGTTTCCATGTGGACACAGCAGGACTCGTGGCCGCAATTCTGGTTACCATGGGCTTGAAGAGCATGGTCAGGCTGTGTGACCCGAGGCACATTGCTGTGTACAGGACACTTGTCATTTACAGATAGGCCCGGGTCTCAGTTTGGGCCCCTAACTTTCACCAGCAGCCATGAGCTGCCTTTACCAATGCTATTACAGAGGAGCAGGGCCAGAGTTGGAGTGTCCCGTGCTAAGCCTTTCCGTGCATTGCTGTAGCAGATGCTCCCGGTGCCTTGCCCGTATGTCCTTGGCACTGTGGCTCTTCACCGCGAACACCCGTGACTCTCTGTCTGAGGGCACGTCTTACGGTCGCAAGGCAAACTCAGTCGGAAGTGCTGAAGAGTCGGTGCGCCCCAAAGTAGCCCTCAACCCACAACTATTGGAGAAGTGGTGGGGAAGTGCCCCAGCTTCCTTAAGCCTCAAGGGGACTGACTCTGAAGCATATTTTACATGGTCTCCTAGAGTTTCCCAGTAGGACTGAACTCTGGTTGCTCACAGTGGCACCTGGTTTGTTAACACACCATTAGCCGGCTTTCTTCCCTTCTTTCTCTCACTTCCCCATCGCAGGAAGTGATGCTTCTTGCGATCACCTTCCAAAAAACCCCTCACACCCAAATCTTTGTTTCAGGGTCTGCTTACAGAAGTACCCAAGCTAAGAAATCTATTCTTCTCTAATTATACAATGAAGCAGAGAAATTACCCCGAAATAGTTAACAAAAGAAGGAAAAAGCAATGACAGAGGTCTATGTCTTCCATGGAATAAACAGTGGAGCTCCATGCTAGAGACGATTTTATTCTAGACTTGTGCTGTCCAGTATGGCAGCCGTTAGCCGCATGTGGCCACTGGGCACTGGAAACCTTGCTAGAGCAACTGAGGAAATACATTTTAAATTGTATAGCTACGGACTAGACAGTACAGCTTATGGAACACTTTCATCATTGCAGAAAGTTCTACTGGGCAGCACTGGTGTGGAGCAAGGATAGGAAAACTTTTTCTGTTAAAGGGCCAGATAGCATTTTAGACGTTGTGAGTTATACGATCTCTGATACGACTACTCAGCTCTGCTCTTGTAGTGTGAAAGTAGCCACAGACAACACGTAAATGAATGAGCACGGCTGTGTCCCAATAAAACTTTATGGACATTGAAATTTGAATTTCATGTAGTTTTCACACGTCCCAATATACATTATTCTTCCTTTGATTCCCCCCCCACCCCCAACCGCTTGAAAGTATAAAGCCATTCTTAGCTAATGGCACTGTGCAAAGGGGTGGTGGGCCATTGTTTTCTCGCCCTTGTTCTAGATAACAGGATCGTTAACCATTATGGAGGGAACTATTATTAAGATGCCCCAACAATACAATGCAGATGTGACATCATTGACCAAAATATCAAATGAGCCGATCACTCTAAATTAAATCAGCCTTTGAAGACAAAGCTTAGTCCACAGTGTGTATTACTGTCAACTGAAGTCAGCAAAGAGAAATTTTTTTCTAATGTTTCCAAGGTTCCTTCCATGGTGGTCACAGAGTCATCAGGGCTGCTCTTGAGAGAACCGTGGAAGCCCAGGGCGTTCCTGTATCACTCCCCTCACCCATTTTGCTCCTCACAACAGCACTCTCCTCACACAGAGGAACGCGGCGGTGTTCTCTGACCTCTTGGTTCCCATTCACTTGCCCTGTCTGCTACATTTCTTTCTCTACCTCCTGCCCTTGCCACAAAGATCAATACTTAAGCCTGGCAAAAGATTTCCTCAAAGCTTTCAAATGGCTCCCAGCATGATAAAAGGTTACTTTTCAAAAACACAGTGTTCTCAGAATATGAGGCCATCAAAATAGCTAATTTAATCTTGAGGCACCAGGATTTAAAGAAGTGTTATCTGCACGCCACAGACAATTCTTTATTTTGGAGACCTGTTTCAGAGCCAGCTGAAAGCAAGCTGGGGAGGCGATGGGTAGTGGGACCGGGAGTGTTTCCAGCTGGACAATTTAACACAACAGTTCTTCACTGTAACTCAGCAGAGAATTGGCCACATCAAGCTAAAGGATCAAAAATGAGGTACCTGGCAGGGATCAATAAAGCAGTAGGGGAGACCCGTTTCTGGAAAAGACCGAGGTATCCGCTCAGTCAGCTCTCAAGAGCTCCCAGAAGAAATGATGGGCACGGACATTTTGTCAGCTCTGCCAACAGAGCCCAGAAACCCAGCTGGGACCTCTGATGGTAGCTCTTGCTGCACAGTCAAAGGTCTTGAGGCAAGAGAAGCAGGCTTTTTGGCTTTTTGGCTTCCTTTTTAAAAAATGATGCATGGTGTTTCAGCAAAAAAAAAAAAAAAAAAAAAGAAAAGGACTATCCTCTTCAGCTGGGGTTTAAAACAGCCACTGAAAGCTCTTTGTAATCAATAATATAGATCTCATTCTGGGGCCTGCATTAAAGAGGTAGGAGCTATGTTAACGTGACAACTTCCTTGTGGGAAGAACAAGCAGAGTTTGGCCAAGGGTGCTTTTTTGTCTCTGTCTCACCGAATGCACACACTCCAGCAGCAGAAGCGTGGAGCCCCTGTAGAGAACTTGACCCATCATGATGCTGCCACTCACCTCTCACAAAGAGGGCTGTGCTTCTTTGAGAGGTGGGGAAACGGAGCCTCGGAGAGGCCGATTTGGCTGCGTCTCTCGGTGAATGGATGGGAGAGGCAGGCCGCGATACTAGTCTTCTTCCCGACCCCACGCCTGCTGCAGCCTGCTCTACGCCGGGGGAGAGATTCTACCCTGGGCAGTGCCGCACACCGGGTCTGACTCCGGTGTGGGCGCTGCTGAAGGCCACCGGCGGACCCAGAGAGCCCAGCCTGCCTGCTCCTCAGCTCAACCCTCAAAACGTTACAGAGAATCCGTAAACAAAAGATGTTGCTTTCTTTGAAGCCCTCACCAAGGCCAGATGCCCGGAGCGGCTGCTCTGTTAGCTGCCAGCCAATGGGTTTACGCCATACATGTGCAAACGAGATCCCTTAGTCCCAGACGAGCCACAGGTTTCCCCTCCTCTCCCTCCAATCTCTTATACATCCTGTCGAGGACTTCTTTGGCTCAGTCCACCAACACATTTCCTAACATGTAAGAAAATAATCTGCGTGCAAAAGAATTAAATATCTCTGGGTTTTTCTTCAATATAGGTAAACCATGCCATAGACAGTGGGACTCTACATACTCTAGAAGTTGGTACTGTTTACTTTTTTTTTTACACTGAGCATGTATTTTTTTTTAAATTGAACTTGTTATTTTGAGATAATTGCAGATTCACATGCATTGCAAGAAATAATACAGAAATCCCATGTGCCCTTTACCTAATTTCCCCGATGGTGCGTCTTGCAAAACTACAGTACAATTGTATTTACTTTTTAAAAAGTTTTTTTTTCTTTTTTCACACTGCGGTGATTTGATATACCTGAACATTGTGGAAGGATTCCCTCCATCTGTTAAGTAACACATCCATCACCTCACATATTTATCTTTTTTCTTTATTGGTGAGGACCTTTAAGTTCTACTCTCTTGGCTAATCGCAGCTATACGATACAGTGTTATCAATGACAGCTAACCATGTTTCACATTAGATCCTCAGACCTTATTTATCTTATAGCTGAAAGTTCGTATCCTTTGACCAACTCCAGCCCCTGGAAACCACTTTTCTATTCCGTTCGTGTTCCTATGAGTTTGACATTTTTTAAAGATTGCACATATAAGTGATGTCAAGAAGTATTTGTCTCTCTCTGCCTGACTTCGCGTAGCATAATACACTTGAGGTCCAGCCATGTTGTCATAAATGGCAGGAATTCCTTCGTTCTGTATTACCTTTTATAGTAAACGAAAAATTGTTTCATTGCCAGGGGAGGAAACAGACAAGCGGGCAGCTGGGGGTGAAGACAAAGTGGCGGGGATGGGACTGCTTCCTCCTGGAGAGGCCAAGAGAGCCCGGAAGTAAGGAGAGGTGAGAGAAGACGGAGACCCT
Source organism: Halichoerus grypus (assembly GCF_964656455.1). Classification (NCBI taxonomy): domain Eukaryota; kingdom Metazoa; phylum Chordata; class Mammalia; order Carnivora; family Phocidae; genus Halichoerus; species Halichoerus grypus. The sequence continues at coordinate 115,789,700 of NC_135727.1, read as the reverse complement.
GGGCCAGGCACTGTGCTCTGCCCCACGGCTTCCTGCCACTGTGCACCGTGCATCTGCTCTGCTCCAGGAGCAGAGAAGGGAGGGGTATTTTATTTCATTCCTGTTTGGGAAAAAGAGTCTTCCTGGTGGGGGCCCTGTAAAAGGATTCCCCACCGGACAGAAACATGAATGGGATCGTACTTCCGGCGTGCTACCTTCGCCATCTCTCTTTTCTGGTCTTCGCTCCACATTCTAGCTCATGGGTGAGTTCACGTAACCACATCAAGCCCAACTGGGGGATGCGTGGCTGACCAACTTTATGCCACTGAGCTGTTCATTACTCCCAGCTATCTCCTAAACTATATCTCAAAAAAGAAAAAAAAAAAGAAAGAAAGAAAGAAGGAAAAGCCTACTTTCTGTAATTTCCTTTTCTCCTTCATCTTCACACAGAATATTTCATTAACTTCCTTTATCATTTGTGATATAAGAGGGACCAAAGATAATGTGGCAGCAATTTCTATTTTAATTTTCAAAGGAGACATGCTTCTGTGTATCATTTGCTCATCTTTAGTCCTAAAGCAAGAAAACATTTTAAAAGACCATAATGGACAACTTTACTTTTAGATGTTACTTGAAGTATTACTCATCTCTGATAGCATTTTCATAGAATAAGGCATGTAAATATCTCCTCTTGGTATATAAATATGCTGAATAAATATTCCCTCTTACAGGAGGTCACACGGGATAAGAGTCAGTCAAGAAGCTTTATTCTGATCTATTTTTGTGGATTTATTCTACATTCATCTTAATGTGATAATTCCCCTGTGGTTGAAAATAGGATATGCTTCTCTTCCTAGAATTGAGGGACACTAAAATAAATTTGACTTAAATAGATCCACCTGAAAAAAATGCACTAAGCTATCCAGGGATAGCACCATAAGAATGAGATTTTGAAGCAAATCATACTACATACCTTTTTTTTTTACCCAAATCCAGTATAGATGACATAATAGAAGACATCAGGGCATTCCACCCCAGGCTCTGGAAATATCACCCTTGCTCAGTAATCACGAGTACAGGAACCCACCCCTCTCTCTTCCCTCATCCCAGTTTGCCTTTCCCCAGTTCAGGCACATGGTCACCCACAGCACTGGTGTGGTGGGAGACACAATTTAATTTTGGGTTGAGCGGGTAGAGGGAAAGCACAAGACCCAGGGCAACGATCTTAATTTATAATATCCTGTGAACAACTCTGATGTGAATTCCCAAATTAAGGCTTTGAATCCACTCTTTTTTTTTTATTATTATTATTATGTTCAGTTAGCCAACGAATCCACTCATCTTAACCATGGCCTGAAGCTTATAGACAAATTAAAGGAAAATAAGGAGAAAATAGTTGTATCAGTTAGGACTACCTTGGACTGTATATAATAGTAACTTTTTATAATGTAAGAAAAATAGTAACTCTGGAAGTAGCAGAGCAAGATGCCCCCAGGGACACAGGTTTCTTTTATCTTTCCATCCTGCCGTCCTTGGTCTCTAGCTGTCATCTTGAAGGTTGCAAGATGGCTGCTCCATCTGCAGATAGCATGCCCCCGTTCCAGGGAGGAAGAAGGTGAAGGGTGAAGGGAAAGGTACAGAGTTTGCCCCTTTCTATCAGGAGAGCAATAGCTTTTGGAGAAGCCTCACTCAGTTGACATCTGCTTACATTTTGCTGGACAAAACTGGGTCACATGGACACTAGCCGTAAAGGAGTCTAAGGAGGCATTTTTAACGGGACACATTATAGCTCTGAACAATAACAGGCTCCTATCAGTAGAAAAGCACAGAGAATGGAACGACAGCCATCAGTATCTGGCAAAAAAGTTTAAGACAGTATCTGTCCTATGTCTGCAAATTTGGAGGGTCAAAAGAGAGACCTTGGACTCATTCTCTACAACTTCGGGGAGACATGCAGAGCAGTAGAATGCATAGTGTCTAGAACTAAGGCTTTAGACTATGGAACATGTGTATTTGAATCTTAGCTTGGCTTGTTATCAACTGTGACCTTGAATAGATCATTTTGTTTCTGTTTTCTCTTGAGTACATTTCTCATGCCTACATAGAGGGCTATTTAAGGATCAAATGAAATCATGTTTGCACAATGCCTTTCCTCCATTCCCCTACATTACAAATCCCAGCACACAGACCCCAGCAGGCACACTCTCATGCGTTCAAAGTGGAGAGCAAAATTATCAGCAGCCCATAAATGAGACAATTTCGATAAAGCAAAGCAATTCACCTCTTAGTTTACATTCTCCTGCCGTGTGAAGTCAATTAAGTAATGAGACATGATGAAATGGCAACAGCATCTACCCCACAATGTCTGGTCTCTGTGTGTTTTGATGACATGTAGAAAATGTTCACCTGAAGATGATGAATGTGCTGGCCCCCAGATGGGCTCAGATACTGTGAAGTTCAGAACTTTCCAGCAAATGATATAGACCTCAGTTTCTAACAAATTGGGTCTAACAAATATGACATAATATAGTGCCCAAGTTAAGGGAACAAACAATCCTCAGCAGCTTCTATGCAATTTTTGAGAATGATGATGAGTGGATTGACAGAAGAACACTGTCTAGGGAAACCAAAAAATTAACATGATCTTTGAAATGGCCCCAACGTCTTTGATCCTCAGCAATGTGTTCTGTACTCAAATACACATGAAACCTTACTTAGACCGCTTAGATATTTGACCATTTCTAAGTTCCATATATTTTTACATTTCTAATTAATTCTATTAAAGTAATCTTTTAAAAAAGATTTTATTTATTCATTTGAGAGAGAGAGAGAGAGAGCGCACAAGCAAGGGGGAGGGGCAGAGGAAGAGGGAGAAGCAGGCTCCCTGCTCAGCAGGGACCCTGACGCGGGGCTCGATCCCAGGACCCCGGGATCATGACCTGAGCCGAAGGCAGATGCTTAACCGACTCACCCAGGCACCTCATTATTAAAATAATCTTATTCTATATCACAGTTCAGGAGATAAGCTTACTATGCATTTTAAGGAACAAACATTCTCTGACGGTGTTGTTGTTAAATGATTAAAATAGTTTTATAATTTTGAATAGTCTTGACAAAATTTCCCATGGCTAAAGAATTGCATCTCTGGGCTATGAACTCCATAATCCTTCCACAGTAAAAAACAGTTATGCCAGAGCAGCTCTCCGTGCTCAGCCACAAGCTAAACTCTGTTAAGCTTCTCTAATGGAAGTGTCGCTCTAACGACAGTGTGTGTTCTGTGTGTCTTTCACGCCAATAAATTCCACTGTGTTCAAGGGTTGTATGGGTCATTTTGAATGTATCCAGAGCAGGATCCAAAAACTGCATATCAAGGAGCAGTGATTGAAGAAAGTAGGGATGTTTAAACTAGGGAAACAGAAACTAATGGGAAATATGATCACTGTCTTCAGAGAGTTAAATTGCTCTCAGACTCAAAAGAAACAGTTTTACTCTATGTTGTTTCAAAGGTCAGAAGTAAGACCGATGAATACAAGTTGCCCAGGGAGGGCATTCAGTTCAGAGTAAGAAGAAACTGTTCCAACAAGGAAATGAGCAGCCTCATAAGAAAGGAGTTCCTGTGTATTAAATATCCATCTAGGGGCAGGGTGATCATCTGTCAGGGATATTGCATTAGGTGGGAGGATAGAATAGATTAATCTGAACATCTCTTCCAGCCCTGAGTTGATTCTAACACTCACAGTGCTTGGTGAGTCTGACTTTCCAAATTCAGAAAGAAAACACCTCTAAATTCAGAAAGAAAACATCTTCAGAGATGTTTTTTAGAGAAAAAGATGTTTTTTAGAGAAAACATCTCTAAATCTAAATCTGAGCTAGAAGCCATAATGATATTCCTTTGTTTTTAGTACATTTTAGGCTTTGAGGATTTTAGAGGATTACTGTCAGGGTTATTTTATTCTAGTAGCACAAATAAGCTCTCTTACAGAAGTACCCAGAGTCCTTTAAGAAGGGCTACTCTGTTTTGATGAGTTTTTGGTAAGTGTTCCTCTTTATTATGTGATCCAGAGACATCAAGGTCAAAGTCGCAGTTCCAAAGGTGTGCGCACCAAGAAACAAAGGATTTCTTCCATCCACTGCTCACTTTGCCATGTGCACTTTTCTGTCTGCTGCTCTGTGCTCTGAGGAGGGTCCCATATCTTACCCCCTGGCTTGTGGCTCCCTGTCACAGATGTATGGCATTCCCTTCTGATCTAGAACTTGATCTACAATGGGCCAGAAAGGACTGGATGAAACAGAGGCTAGAGGCTGTCAGCTCAGGATCCAGACCGAGGCCCGACTCTCCCTTCTCCTCCAGGCTCAAAAGGTTTTTTTGCAGAAACACAAAGGCTACATCTTACCCGTAACATTAACATAGAATGCCAAGCACAACATGTCTTATATGAGTATTTATTTCATGTGAGTATATGGAATCAGCACAATATAAAAGGCCTAAGTAACCTTGTCTCCTGCCACCAAAGAAGTGAAGAAGGCTAAAAATCCTTTAGTGGTCTGAGACAGATCAATACTGAACTCTCAGGCAGGAAATTGTGGTGCTCTCACACGGCAAGCTCCTCATCACCCGCACCAGACTTGGAGCCAGACAGCCTGACACAGGCCAACATAATGGCTCATAAGCAGTGAATGGCTCCTTAAATTGCAGCCTAAATTCTCCCACAATATCTCCAACTCAGAAGCCCCTTTGCAGAAGAGGCCTGAGATGAAAGAACACTCAATATTTCCAAACAAGTTTTAAATTTCCTGATTTGGGTGAATTACATTCCGGAGAACTAAGAGCATGCAAATGAGATGACAGAATCATTGTTTATTTCTTTGGGGAATTGGCAACATAAAAAGTCACAGAAAACTGAGACAGGAACGAAGACTTTTCAAAGGATGGAAGAGGATAGCTTTCACATAGTATGGTTGGAGGAACTTGATATTGATTGGCAGAAACGTTCTAGAACACATTATTAGAAGGATAATTTGCATGTACTTAGAAAATGATGTAGCAATCTCTAGGACCCAGCAGGAGTTCATGAAGAAGTCGAATGAGACTAATTTAATTCTTTCTTTGATCAAGTCCTCATGATAAACCAGGGAATGAGATAAACAAAATATATATTTTTAAAAACCCATCTCTATGGAGATGTTATTTACATAAAATAAGCCACACCCATTTCAAGTATATAGCCCGTTAAATTCCACATATGAGTGAAATTATATGGTATATGTCTTTCTCTGACTGACTTATTTTGCTAAGCATTATATTCTCTAGCTCCATCCATGTCATTGCAGATATTAAGATTTCATTCTTTTTGATGGCTGAGTGATATTCCAGTGTGTGTGTGTGTGTGTGTGTGTGTGTGTACCACAGCTTCTTTATCCATTCATTAATTGATGGACGCTTGGGCTGCTTCCATATCTTGGCTATTGTAAATAATGTTCCTATAAACATAAAGGTGCATGACAAACAAGCAAAGGGAAAAAATAAGGGGGGAGGAGGGACAGAGAAACCAAGAAACAGACTCTTAACTCTAGAGAACAAACTGCTGGTTACCAGATGGGAGGTGGGTGGGGGATGGGTGAAACAGGTGACGGGGATTAAGGAGGGCACTTGTCAGATGAGCACTGGGTGATGTATGGAAGTGTTGATTCCCTATAGTGTATACCTGAAACTAATACTGTATATTAACTAACTGTAATTAAAATAAAAACTTAAAAAATAATAAAGTATATAGTCTGATGAGTTTTGACAAACGTGTATCCCCATGTAGCCATCACCATGATCAAGATATAGAACATTCTATTCCCCAAAGTTTCCTTCGTGTCCCTTTGCAGCCAAACCTCCCCCAACTCTTGGTCTCAGGCAAGCATTAATCTGCTTTTCGTCACTACAGATTGGTTTCATTTTTCTAGAATTACATATAAACATAACTACATGGTATATAAATTTTTGTGTCAGGCTTCTATTACTCACCCTATTGTTTTTTAAATTTGTCCACGCTTTTGGGTGTTACTTTTATTTCAAGTCATGGTCCATTGTGTGGATATACCACATTTTGTTTATCTATTCACCTGTTGATGGACATTTGGGATTGTTTTTCATTTTGAGGTATTATGAATAAAACTACCAAGAACATTTGTGTGTAAGTTTTGCGTGGATGTATGTTTTAATTTCTCTTAGTAAGCAGTGATCTCAATGCCAAAGACATTTTAACAGGTCTTATATGCAACTGTGAACAAGACAGAGATATATGAGCCAAGTACAAGAATTTTGTGTGTGTGTGTGTGTCTGTGTGTGTGTATACTCACTTTGTGAGTGACTATACTTAGAGAGTGCTAATTAATGGATCAATGCCAACACAGTGAGAGGTTTCTGCTATGGCACAGGGTTCTATCCTCAGTATTCTTGTATTCAGTATTCTCATCATGACTTACAGGTCCAGGATCATAAAATTTATATAATTCTGTGAAGCTAGAAGGATTAGCTCATCAATAGCAGATTTAGGCTCCAGAAAAATCTTATGATGAGTAAGTAATGCTTTTAAACAACTAAAATTAAATTTGACAGGGATAAATGGGAGGTATTGGTTATGATTGCCAAGAAACAACTGTCCAAATTCAGAGTGAAGGAAACGTGACTCAGTAGCATATGTGTAAAAAAAAAAAACTGAAGTTTTCGGTGGATAATAGCTTCAATGTCAGTTGACAGTCATACTACCAAAGAAACCAAGCTGACTGAGGACTGCAGTAATAAATGTAATGCCCAAATGAAAAAGTAGTATTTCTTCTCTAGCCTGTTTTTGTCAGAGCACACGTAGAACATTGGATGGAATTCTGAAACAACACAAATTGAAGAACATACAGAGGAAAGGGGCCGCAATGGTGGTTATTCAGGTTCTGTGTTGTATGAAAACACTTTGAAAGAATTGGAGATACTTGTCTGGGTAAAAATGACTTATGGTGGGGGCGAGCAGGATATGGTTATAGCAGTTTGCAAAACTCCAAGGGACTATCTCACGTAAAAGGAATCAGATTCACTGTATGGCTCTGAGGGCTAGAATTATGGCTTGGGAGAAGCTATTAGAAGACATAAGAAACAGCACTCCAGCTATTAAACTTGTCCAAAGAGAAATGTTTATGTTTTTTTTAAAAGATTTTATTTATTTATTTATTTGAGAGAGAGAGAGAGAGAGAGAGAGAATGCATGAGAGAGAGCACAAGCTGGTGGGGGGGAGAGGGAGAAGCAGACTCTGGGGCTCATTCCCAGGACCCTGAGATCATGACTTGAGTCCAAAGCAGATGCTTAACCCACTGAGCAACCCAGGCACCCAGCATCTGACTCTTGATCTCAGCTCAGGTCTTGATCTCAGGGTCATGAGTTCAAGCCCTGCACTGGGCCCCATGCTGGGCATGGAGCCTACCTAAAAAAACAAAAGAAAAAACAAGCAAAAAAATGTATTCTTGCCATATGGCTTTACTGGTGAGTTCTTTCTATCTAGCAAGAAACAGATCATTTTTATGCTACATAAACTGTTCAGGAATAGAAAAAAATCTTTCCCATTTATTATCATTACTAAATTTATTTTATGAAATTAGCATTAAACTGATACTAAATCCTGACAAAAACTCAAAAACAAAAATTATAGTCTCACCCCAGTATGAGTATAATGCAACAAAATAATAAAGTAATAAATCAAATTTAATAGCATATTAAAAGAATAACTCACCAGGTAACATTATCTCAGGGATATAAGGGTAATATAATATTAGCAAATATATTAATATAATGCATCATATCAGGATGACAAATAAGAAAATCACTTGATTATTATAATAGATGCTGAAAAAAGGAGTTGGTAATTCAATAGCCATCCCCGATTTAAAAAAAAAAAAAACTTGAAAAAGGAAAGAAAAACTAGCATAGTGTTCACAACAATATTAATCTCAGAATAGCATTAAATATCCAGTTAATTGTGGTACCAAAAGAATTATTATTTAACATTGTTTTAGTAATTTGGAAAACCAAAACCAAAACCCCAAACAACAAATATAAAAGAGAGGTAGTAGAGATTGACATGAAAGAAAGGAAGAAACTCAAATGAATCAACTAAAAATTATTATAATTGGCATAATGGCTAGATAAAAGCACAAATGTACAAAAATAAATAGATCCACTCTGTAACAGAAATAACTAGTCAGAAGAGATTTTGGAATAAAAGAATCCACTTGAAATAGGAAGAAGAACATAAATACTAGCATAAACTTAATAAGAAAAGTTTAGGAGCTTTTGTAGGACATAAAAGAAGAGATTAATGAATTGAGAGACCATCATCTTAATGGATGGAAACACTCAATACTTTAAATATATCCTTTCTTCTCTAATTAATATTTAAATTTGATATAAACACAATAAACCCACATTGAAATTTTTTGTAACCTGATAAGATGATTCTAAAGCTCATACGGAATAACAAATGATGAGAAGAGCTGAGAAAATATTTGGGGGGAGGATTATAGTACCATTCCCATGACAGATGTTAAAACCTATTGCAAAGCTTCAATTACTTAAAACATTGTGATCCGTTACAAATGAAACTTCATATGACAATGGGGACAGGAACTCAATAAATAAAAAGTTGGCTAATAGGGACTGCATTTGGGGGAGTGGGGACATCAGTTTTGTATCATACTTTACTGGATTTAAAAGAAATGTAATGCAGAAATACAAACCATAAGATACTAGAAGAAAATTTAAGGATTTTATTTTTTTATTTATTTGCCATAGAAGAAAATTTAGGTGGGGAATTACCTAATCCCTAGATGGGAGAAGACTTTCAAAGCTCATATGTAACAGGGATAATCTCAAAGAGAGAAAGGTTAGGTTTGATTTCAGGAAACATGGAAACTTTTTTTTTTCTTTTTTCGTTTTTTTAAAACCCTTGTGTGGAGGGCTGACATTCAACAGATCACAGCAAGGGCGCTGCCCTGCTACATCATTTAAACTGTTTTAGGTCAAAAATTGAAAGGAAAAATGGCAAGATGAGAATTTTTCCCATAAATATAATAAAGGACTTAGTAATTTGTAAAAGTGATAAGAAATACCACAAGAACCAGAAGAAAAAGTGGTAAATGGTATGGACAGTTTACAAAAAGGCGAGACAAGTGGTCAGCAAAGAGGGAGAAAAAAGTTAACCTCACTGGAAACCGAGGTAATGAAAATGGAACCAGTAAGTGCAACTTTCTCTTAGGGATTTAACAAGTTTCTAAAAGGATGAAAATACTCAATGTCAGCAAGGGTGTAGTGGAAGACACTCTTGCATTCTCCTGCTATGAGTACGTACAGCCTTTCTGGAAGCAAGAGATATTAAAACCCTAAAAATGTTGTCATCCTTTAAAAAAGTGATTCCTCTTCTAGAAATAATCCAAAATGCGGATAAAGACTTAGGTACAGAAGTATTTTTTTTTTTAAAGATTTTATTTATTTATTTGAGAGAGAGAAAAAGAGAACAACTGAGAGAGCACAAGCAGGGAGAGGGGCAGAGGTAGAGGGAGAAGCAGACTCCCCACTGAGCAGGGAGCCCCCGACCTGGGGCTCGATCCCAGGACCCTGAGATCATGACCTGAGCCAAAGGCAGAAGCTTAACCTACTGAGCCACCCAGGCGCCCCAGACTTAGGTACAGAAGTATTGATTTCAGCATCTGTTCTAAGGGTATAGAAAGGAAGCAATACAAATGTTCAATAACAAGGGAAGAGTTAAGCAAATTTTGGTACGTCCATATGTCAGGAACATTATGTAGCCTTTAAAATGTGTTTATAAAGATATTTTTTTTTTTAAAGATTTTATTTATTTATTTGAGAGAGAGAATGAGAAAGAGCACATGAGAGGGGGGAGGGTCAGAGGGAGAAGCAGACTCCCTGCCAAGCAGGAAGCCCGATGCGGGACTCGATCCAGGGACTCCAGGATCATGACCTGAGCCGAAGGCAGTCGCTTAACCAACTGAGCCACCCAGGCGCCGTATAAAGATATTTTTAATGGTGTGGGGGAAATGCTTATAATGTAAAAAAAAGCGAGATGGAAATATACATACACACAGAGTATATTTTCAAACATCTTAAAATGACACAGACAATTGGGCAAAAGAAGATGCCCACAGTGTCAACTCTGTGTGGCAGAATTAGGAGTAGTTTGTTGCAATCTTTATACTTCCCCATTTTTTCCAAAATCCTTATAATGCATATATATTTCTCTTATTATCAGAAAAAAATATTTTAAGATAAAAATTAGTTTTCAATGAAGCTTTAAAAAGCTGTCAAAAGGAAAAAGGTAAGAATCATAATGTAGCAAGGTTTTTTCACACTTTCTGACAGGTTCATTTTGAACATGTTGCATTTGCGATGCCAGTAGAATCCTGGTGAGCACAGCCAGTTGGCAAATAGAAATACTAGTTAGAGCTTGGAGGAGCAATACGGGTTGTAAATAAGGGCAGAGACATCAGCATACACATGTAACCTTAGACAATTTAGCTCCTCTGATTCTGTTCCCTCCTCAATAAAATGTGGATGATAATGGTCACCAATAGGGCTGTTGTGAGAACGAAATGAGCTAATACAGGTACACCACCTAACCTGGTACATAAATGTTCGCTATTATCATTGCTAATTTTATTCTCACGGACGAGAGTAACCCCGAGATAATGGTCAAAGTGAGGCAAGAAGACAGCAGCCCTTCACATCCTGCACATACCAGCCTGACCTCCAGCTATTGGCACTTGCAACTCTCTGCTGGCGGGCAGGTGAGAAGTGCCAGGGAAGGAATACAGCCCTCAACCGATAACTGATGGGATCGGTAGCTAGAGCTTTAGCTCTCTCACTCTACAAACAGGGCAATTCTGAGGCATGTGTTCCACAGTGGGATTATGCCCCAGTTGCCCGTGGTGGTAACTGGCTTGATAGGACACTCTTTGTTGGCAGCTTTCCCTTACCCGTTCATCTCACCTCCCTACTCCCCTACTGGGATCATCTCCCTAATGAATCATTTGCATGTAAATCCTTGTCTCAGGGTCTGCTTCTGGGAGAACTACAATCAGGACAGCCAAGGATGAAACCTGGTCTACAATAACATTCAAGGGATGATCAGCGGAAGAGAAGCCCGTGATGAAACTAGAGAAGGAATAGATTGGGAGAGGCACTGGAAAACTTTGGAAAGTATGGTCTAAAAACCCAAAGTAAAGGAGTCCCCCAAGTAAGGTAGGAGGAAAGCATCAAATGCTATGGAGATGAGATGTAAAAAGAACTGGAAACTGTCCATCTGAGTTGGCATCTATGAGGTGCTAGGTGACCTCTGCCAGGAGATTTTTGGTATAGTGGTGGAAGAAACCAGATGGCAGTGGGTTGAGGAAGTGAATGGGAGGTGAAAAGCAGAGGCAGCAAGTGTAGGCTATTCATTTAGGTTGCGAAGGGGGGTGGGGGAGAAAGAGACGGGGGTAGATAACTAGAGGCACACAAGGAAATCTTTAATCTCCCATCTTTAAGATGGAGAACTTGGGTATACTCTAGTTTGATGGTGAGAGAAAAAGAATCAACTGAAATGTAGTTGAAAAACCATATTATTCTTGGTATAATGCTTTAACCATCACCTTATTCCAAGAGTTTCCCAATATTCTCATCTTCGGGGCGCCTGGATGGCTCAGTTGGTTAAGCGTCTGCCTTTGGTTCAGGTCAGATCCTGGGATCCTGAGATCGAGCTCTGCATCGGGCTCCCTGCTCAGTGAGGAGCCTGCTTTCTCCCTTTCCCTCTCCCTCTGCCATACCCTCTGCTTGTATGCTCTCTCTCTGTCAAATAATTAAGTAAAATCTTAAAAAAAATTCTCATCTTCATCAGCACCCTTTTTATTGAGCACCTACTGTCTGAACAGCTCTGCTCAATATTGAAAACAAAGGAGTATAAGATACAATTGTTGACCTCAAAGAGATTAGACTCTAGTAGGGAAAGTGACATATCAACATATGAAAAGGTTATTAAAAATATAAGATAAGACATGATGATGATAATACGAGAGGTGTAGTTAATTACTTTAGTGATTCAGAGGAAGATAGGACAGGCGGAGAAAGCTTCTTGGATTTGCGGTGTAGGATGATTTGGCAGAAAAACTCACTGGGGAGAAGGGTTCAAAGGGGGCAACTTAAGAGAGAGGTAGAAATTGGTAACAACAGATGCGGAAGGGGTCTGAATGCTAAACTAAATTTAAAAACCTGGAGTTCACTTAGTATGCAAAAAAAGGAGCCATTTTGAGTTTGTGAACAGAGTAAAAAGCAGTATTTTGGATAAAGTAATTTGAAAAAGGTGTGCAGCATGGTTTGGAAAAGAAACCAAAGGGAGGAGGGCTAGCCTAGTAGGGATGAGAATCAAGCTCAGACTAGGTTAGGGGAGAATGGAGGGAAGGGACAGACAAGGGACTTTTTATATTTTGGGTGTTAGGTTTGCCTTATTCCATCCTTTAGATTATGGGCTTCCTGTACTGTGCCTTGGTCATCACTGGAGCCCATATCATGCCTCAAAAAAGGCCTATTATGTACATGTGCCTGAATAATTGACTAAATGAAGTAATAGATGAATAAATCAATGCACATCAAATGAATGAGCATTATAAGAGATGAACTACCAAGTGGATTTTGGAAGAAAAAGAAATCAAAGAAGCACTGAGGTTTTCCAAAAGTGCTAGATGCGGGGGGTGGGGGGGCACGCGGGGGGCGGAGCGGAGAAACAATAGCATCATTGATTAAGTTGACTGACACCTAGTGAACGTCAGTGAGGATAACCTTATATATTTAAATACTGTAGTCCTTTCTATTTATGATATATATCATGTTTATCTTATATATTTATATCTATTATATAGTTAAGATATTTATCTTATATATGTATAATATTGAAAGGAGACAAATCTGGAAGGCACTTCACTTTTTGGTAGTTTAGCAGAGAGCTAGCCCGGCATGTCTGAGTCAACAAATGTTAGTTGCTAAGTTCCAGAGGCTCTGCCTTTCTAACCAGGCCACTTCCTCAGACTCAACCTTCTGTTTTACATAGTTCCTGAGAATTCCCTACTCCCCATGTTTTACAAATACATAGGGTATAATGGGAGATGGAATCTCTCTTTTGGAATCCTGTCTGTCCAACCCTGCAATGACCAACCCGTATATATCTCTCTATGGGGTAATGAGAGCTTCAGGGATTGTGTGCACTCTCTACTTCTCTGATGTAAGTTTTCCTTCAAAAACCCTTATGATATATTTATGTCATATGGTCTTAGTGCGTGTGGGACTGAACGATCTAACATATCATGAATAATACATAACAAACACATCTAGTTGAGATTTTAGAGGGAAAATGTTTTTGAGGGAGATTTTAATTTTAGACATGATCCAGAGAGCTATCATTTGCAAAAATAAACATCAACCCAACAGAAATAATGAAATCCTATTTAAATCCATTTGTAAATACTTAACTTTTTTAACAGAAATTCCATAAAATTTTTGACGAAAAAATTAAATATGAACTTCAGATCAAATCAGCTACCTCTTTATTGAGTGCAAGCTTATGCTTGGCACTGTTTCAGAGCTGATAAATGCAGGAAGAATAGAATGAGAAAATTGCCAATTTTCAAATTCAGATGGAATAATAGGTCTAGAAAAAATGACAAGCAATGGATGCTGAAATCTTTAGGTCTGAGGTTCTCAACTTTGTTTGCTCATTGGAATCATTTAGAAGATTAAAAAAACTGAAAGCCCATATCATACTCCCAGTGATTCTGATTTAAATGTGATGGATGTGGGTGTGGCACCATGATTTTGTAAATCTCCACAGGTGATTCTTTTTTTTTTTTTTTTAGAGTAATCTCTACACCCAATGTGGGGCTCAAACTCACGATCCTGAGATCGAGTCACATGCTCTACCAACTGAGCTAGCCAGGCGCCCCATCCACATGTGATTCTAATGTGTAGCCAAGGTTAGGTAAATAGGTTATATGTTAGGTTATATGTCTCACAAAGTGGTGCAGTGGGATGTTTCCAGCACCACTTAGGAAGTCTTGATGAAAAATTATTGAACCTAAATCTAATCAAGTCTCTAGATAGAACTCCCATTTTATCAGAAATAGCAGTCTAATAGAAATCACAAAGAGCATTTAAAAGCATCTGTAGATACGTGAATCATTGTTATACAGAAACTATGTAGGAGGTAAAGGAACAACTCAAATGGCACCAAAACAATCAACCAAATCCCAAATGTGGGACATTCTACAAGACCCAAAACTGAATTTCTCCATTAATGTCATGTTGAAACATACAAATAAAAGAAAGGTGGGGACTGTTATAGAATCAAAGAGCCTTAAGAAACATAACAACCAAATCCAATATGTAGACCTTGTTGGATCCTAGGCCAGAGATCTTTTCTTTTCTCCTCCAGATGGCTCTACCCCTTCTTTCTGGCCTGGGAATTGACCTGTATGGACTGTGCCTTTAGGTTCCCTGGGGCTCTGGCTTCTGGTTGGGTTTGGCCAATGGGAAGCCCCAGTAGGAGATCAGAGTGGGGAAAGAAAGGGCGTCTGGGGCTGTATTCTATTGGCTTTCTGTCTGTGAGGTCACCTGGGCTGGCTGGATCCCTCCACAGAAGGACACTGTTGCTCTCAAGGAGGCCTTCTCTACAGACTCTTTCCTTCCAGGTTCCGGCACCTTACCTTGTCCCCCTTACTCCTTCACACCTAGCAGTGGTAACAGCTTTGCCATCGCAAAGACTGCTGCGCCATCCTCTGGGATCCCCTCACACCCCACAGGGCTTGTATAAACAAACCCTCCTGAATCATCCTCATCTGAGAGTGCTGTTTCTTGATGGGATCCATACAGATCCTCACTGGACCAAATCAATTATCCTTGGAGACAATGGAGAAATTTTTAATATGAAGTAAACATTAAAAGCTATTAATGAATTATTGTTAATTTTTTAATCTTTTAAAGATTTTATTTATTTACTTGACAGAGAGAGAGTGAGCACAAGCAGGGGGAGCGGCAGGCAGAGGGAGAGGGAGAAACAGGCTCTCTGCCAAGTGCGGAGCCCGATGCGGGGCTCGATCCCAGGACCCTGGGATCATGACCTGAGCCGAAGGCAGATGCTTAATGGCTGAACCACCCAGGCGCCCCAAATTATTGTTAATTTTATGAGGTGCAATAATGGCATAGTGGTTATGTAAAAAATAAAAAAAACCTTACTACTTAGAGATACATACTGAAGTATTTATTAATGAAATAATATGCCTGGGAATTGTTTTAAACATACTGCACTGGAGGGCTGGTCAGTGGGGAGGGAGGAAGGGAAGAAAAAAGTGGAGGTGAGTAGATGAAACGAGGTCATCAAAATGTTGATGATTGGAGCAGGGTGATGGGTACATGAGGGTTCATTATACTATCCTCCTAATTGTGTGAACAACTGCAAATTTCTATAATAGAATGTTAAAACAGAACCACCAATCTCTCTTATTTCTTTCTTAGATGAGATCTAGTTTGTGATTTTTCATTAGAGAGACAGGTGCACAAAATCTGAATTTACAGCAAATGAGGACTTTAAGGGTGTGTTGAAAGCATGCAACTTTAAGGGTGTGTTGAAAGCATGGCAACATGAAGATATTCCTACATTTTATTCTTTTTCTGCAGAGAGGAATTGATGAGAAAGCTCTTTTTCTCTTTAGATGTTCAGAGAGTCACCACATTCTGTCAATCTGCCTGTGAGCATCTGCAGAGGGAGGGACAGTGCAGAGGGTCTGGGGAGGGAGGAGGGGCCCTGAGGGGCCACACGTGCTAGGCCTGAGTTCCTGCTGCCTGCGTCTCGTGTGCTATCCAGAGCCCATCTGCAATCTCAGGGACAGAATCTGTTACGGCTTGGAGCTTCCTCTTTGTTTTGTTTTGACTTTCTCTGGTAATAAATATTAGTAATGGAGCAAATTTATGTATAAAAATGGTCATTATTTATAATCCTTTCAGGGGATTTAGTCGCTCCAGGGGTAGCTCAGGAAGCAAACATAATTTCTTCTGCAACAGATTTTGCCCTAACCAAAGGAAGAAAAGTGCCGGATTGGTTCTACTTCAGTAGCCTTTCTGCTTCTCAAACACCACAGATAAGAGAATTTCGCAGATATTTGAGAAGAATGAATGAATACAAATTGAAAGACATACTTATCTCACCACTAAAATAAACTTCCTTTTATATGAACCAAGCAGCACACAACAATAAGGAAAAACCAAGTGCAAAGAATGCTACTGCATGCTCAAAAGTAAAACGAAAATAGAAGCCAAAGTATAATGTCTGTTGGGTTAATAAAGTCACTTTGTTTTCTTATAATAATAAAAGTTGGCAGGACTCCACTTGCATTAAAGTATTTCCTGGCATAATGTTCTTCATTCTGCTTCCCCCCACCCTCACTTTGCTAAGCTTATTTTATTGACATTACTGTTAATTGATGGTTACTATATATAACCATGAGGCAGACAGATTAGGAAGGAAAAGTTGAAGCTTGTTTATAAAACAGGAAAATGCTGCTTTTAAATTGTAGTGTTAATATAGGGACCTCAATTCTCCAAAGTAAATATAGTATTAACACAAGAACCTCAATTCACCAAGGATAAAAGCATACTTAGTACAACTACAGTGTAAGTTGTAGTAAATATTGACAATAAGGATCATTACTGGGGAAAATAAGTTGATTCAAAGGTGTTTGAAAAGACCGACCCTTCTAGAACATATCTGAAAGAAAGCCTCTATCTCCATATTATTTCTCTCCTAGGTATCATTTGCAAATGTTGACTAGGATATGGGACTGGATAGTTTGGATTGAGGCATCTGGTGAAGTTAGTAGTGTAAAGGTTCTAAGAGCAAGGACTTTGGAGTCAGTCTGCCTGGGTTCAAATCCTGGCTCCACGACTTTATAACTATATCACCGTTGTTGAGTTACTGGATCTCTCTGAAATGCTGACTTAAATTCCTCATATGAGAAATAGGGAGGGTGATAGGAGGGTGTTGCAAAAATTAAATGAAATAAATAACTTAGATGATGTGACTTTAGATCTTTATGAAGGGACAAAATCCAGGAAGGAAAGAGCTAAAACAAATTACTTTAAAGAGCTGGCCAGTTTGTTGTTCATAGGATAAAACTATTATTTTGTCATCTGAGATAATTTATGGAACAAGTTGAGGAGTAGGCAAATAGCTGACAAACTAGCAGGACAAGAGAGATCAATCAGAACGATCAATACGTCGAAACTAGCAGTAACTCTAGAGGCTGATCCCATGAGAAGGTCTGCTCCTCTCTCCAAAAGAAAATGGTCAATAGCACTGATTTTGAAGTCGTTTTGGCAAGAATTATGGAATCTCATCAATTCAGTTAGTCATTATTTGGGATCAATAGCTAATTTGAAATTAATGTTCGGTATAAAAAATGCTGGACATTCAGGCTGATTCTGAATCAGGAATGAAATCATCAGAGCAACTTTGAATGTCCTGCCATCATTATTTCATTAAATTCAAAGGGGGTTAACATTGAGTCAAATTACACTAATATTTAAGTACAGATCCCAAGTGAATCCTAATTCACATTAATTTTCAAGTGCTGCATTCACTCTGCCTTTCCACATCACGACCAAGCCATGATTCAGAGGCAGTCCACTGATGAGTCATCCTCTGCTGATATTTGGATGGGCCAGAACGTCCTGCATGGGTTGATAAGGAGGAGGCAGAGAGGTCAAGGGCTTCCTTTGGTGCAACAGGGCAGTGCCTAGGGGCCAGGATCTGCAACCCAGGACCCAGGAGAAGGACCCAGCAAGCAACATCCCTGGTTCTCAGAGAACTCAACTTCCGTTTGTCCCCTGAATGAGGTTTCCACGTGTCCAAAAGATGTATGAGTCTTTTGACAAACATGAAGGCTTCGTGGGCAGAAAAAGATATCACTTCCAATCTAGAGGAGCAGTGTTCTCCCCAAATGGCTCTGGTCCTTGATGTCAGAGAAGGGGAACTGCGGAATGAAGAACACCTAAGACGCCAGAGCTGAAAGTCCCCACAAGATAACGTCTCACACTTGGGAGCTAAAATACATCCAAACAAACAAATATAAAGGTCCTGTGAGAAAGAGTCCAGCTGTTGTCTCAATTCCAGCTTGGCATTCCACCTTTCCTCTTCCTTCCCCCTTGATCTCCTCTTTGTCACATCTGCCCAGGGGCCCTGTTCTCTGGGATTATACCTCTGTCCATTCTAAAGGTGAGTGCTTGCTTCCAAGTTCTACTTCCAGCCCACCATCTGACTATACGCTAGGCCAGTCTCTCTCTCACATTTATATGTACTGAGAGGCTTATGGCCGGTGGGAGTTTCCCAATTCCTCCATGCGTCACACATCGGGGTTAAACAAGTTAACTCCATAGTAATCAGGACAAGAGGTACTTCCTGGACTTCTAGTGAATCAGGCAAGAGACAGCGCTTGCCACGTCAGGTTCAGTGTTCAAACAAAGGCCCAGATGTTACGATACCTGGCTATAGGAAAGTGAGCCCTGAAAAGGGAAAGTTTTATAGTCTCCAGTTTGAATGGCCTTTGGAGTTGTGGTTCTGGTTTTGCAGTTACTAGAAGGCATACACCAATGTCTGGGATGTAGGGGCCTATGTTTGTGTGTTCTGTCCCATGTACCAGCATCCAGCAGAGTATTGAGCCCACCACAGAGAGTTGGTAAATTATTTTTTGACATATCATGGAGAAATAATCTATCATTGAGGTAATAGTTGGATAAGAACTTCCTTATTATAAAAACTAGACCAGCTCTACCTTCTGTGTATTTACAGATGACAGCCCAGAGCAGCTTAAGTCAGTAGCTTGTTAGGGTATTATGTGACTTACCTACTGCTGCATTGCAGGCCACCCCAAATGTCGGTGGTTTAAACAACAAGTATTTGTTATTGCTCGCAAATCCGCAGCTGCCTGGGGCTGGCTGATTGGGGCTGGGTTCTGCTTGGGACGCTCAGCTCCAAAAGTGTCTCATCCTCAGGCACGTTCTTATGGAATGGCAGACCCACAAGAGGGCAAGTGGAAACATGCAAGTCTCTTAAAGCTGAGGTTTTGACTGCTACGCTGACACTTCTGCCCACATCCTTTGACCAAAGGATGTTACATGGCTCAAAGACAAGGGGAGGCAATATATATACTTCACCTTTATGAAGGAACTCCAAAGTCACATGACAAAAGTTATGCTACAAGGAGGAATGAAAACTTAGAGCTAATAATGCACTTCATCAGAATTACAATTTCTGAGAACGTGGAAAATTTGACCACAGAGAAATAACTTTGTTGATGTTAAAGTAAGAATGACTTTTTGAATGACATCAATTGCAACATACTCATTTTCTCCAAATGCTCATTCATTAAGTTCTTACAACTTCTGGGAGGATCCCAATGGTCGACACTAAAAGTTGCTATGTTCAAGTAAATGTGTCTTATGAGAGAGCAAAGAGGGACCTGGTTTTGTATTGCATTCCTCCCCTCCCCACCCCACACACTGGGTAATGCAAAAGAAATTAACTTATTGTCCAGAGAAATGGGTATAGCTTGAAGTCCCAAACCTTGCAAAAGTTCCAACTGGTAAATTCACTGGACTAGCTTTTCTCAGACTGCAGAATTTGTTCAATCAGAAACACATGACAACCAAAACCTGTGAAATGTTTTAACTGATCTTTGCCTTGTTTAATTAAGCCAATTTCCCTCATGGTCATTCAAATTAACAAGTTTATGTTTCTCAAATCAACAATTCTATTGAATCTGTAATTTTGATTTACAAGAATCTTTACCAAAGCATGTAACAAAACAGGAAGAAAGCTTATCCATAGAGCGTTTTCAAGGTTGGTATTTTCACTTTCATAAGAAACATTGTGAAACAAACTCTAATTAACACACCCTCAGAAACACCTTGCTTCTGGTGGCAATTAGAATTTTTACATATACAAAGGAAAAATTTTTTTCCTACTGCTCAAATTTGAAAGCTCTGTGTTCTACATGAAACAAGTGAAAGATGGCCTACAGTGATTAATGAGGGGTTAGGATATTTAGAAATGCTACAAGACAAATTGCGAGGGCAACATTTCTGTGAGAAGGAAGTTTATAAACCTCTTGTCTCATGCTTACAGGTAACAAAATCAGGGCTTTAGCTCTGGCAGCACCCAGGTTCTTCCCTTGAGAACACTCTCTGCAACAGCATGTGGATTTCAAGTAATAGTAAAAGAACATCAAAGTCGGCCTTTAACAGAAAAACAAGCCAAATGCCCACCCACTCAACTCTTCCCAGAGCTCTTTAATTCAGGAAGATACACACAACTGCAGTAAGAAATTGATGCACTAAAGATCCTACTTATGTTACATTTCCAGCCAAACCCAGGGAGACAGATAATGGTGCACTAAAAATGGTCATTTTGTCAGAGCTTTGGTGTCGATTACTGATTACACACAGGAAACAGTGACATCAAAAACCCAGTGACAACACAGAAGCACCTGGCCAGGGCCTATGCGTGAGCACGGATGTTTGGTACACAGTTATATTTGGTTCCTGTGATTAAAACTCCAGGCAGCATCAGCCAGCAGGGAGAATTAGAACTAGGCAGCTCTTTAATTTTTTTTTTTTCCAGTTCAATATCTAAAAATCTATTCCCGTGAGTGTAGCTATGAGGGATGAGACAAACAATGATTAAAATTCACAAGAGGTTTATACAACCTGGCAGAGATATGAAAAGAATGCCGATCTGAGAGTCAGAGCATAGTTAATAACAATAGCTAGAATATAATTAATCCTGTTGAATATTTACCGTGTGCCAAGTGCTTTCTGGACAGCATCTCATTTGATTCTCTCAACAGTAGTTGAAGATCTCATTACAAAAATGAGGAATACCCAATTTCATGGAGGAAAAACTGAGGTTCAAGAAGTTTGGCAACGTGCCTCGATTGTAAAGGTTGTAGGTGGCAGATAGATCTGGGCTCAGGCATTTCTGACCACCAATCCTGAGCTTTGGGTCCTGGACTTTTATTGGTTGGGGACTGCTCTCCCTGTTTCTAGGCTCATCCCCTTCTCATCTATCCTTCCCATTGTTTTGTAAATGCTCTACTCCTACCTTGCAATCTGACATGATGTCTTCAGAGCCTTCTGGATATTTTGATCACTGCAGTGCACCAGGCACTTCAGGATCTGGTTAGTTCTCTGGTCTCATTTCCTGCCAGTGACCCACCCCCCTACTTTGTTCAGGCAAAGTGTGTCATATGGTTCCTCACATCTGTGTCTTTACATATGTTGTTTCTTCTCAGAACGTCCTTTTCGTCTTTTATTTTTCTTCTCTTGGCTTAATTCCTACTCCTCCTAAGCTCAGTTGAAGCATCTCCTCTTTCTCGAAGTCTCCTCTGGCCACAGTGGGGACTGAGTTAGGCCACCCTTGTTTGGCCCCACGGCACCCAGGGCTCTCTTTAAGGTAGTTGATTTGGAAGGTCACTTCCTTCTGAAGCATCCTCTAACCCTTCGATATGTAATTGACCTGTGTGTCTGACAGAAGCAGAAGAGGGAGTTGGAAAGGTAGCAGGACCAGGTGATTTGCCCAGGGCTCACCGCCTCTGCCTAACATAGGCTGGTCCCAGCCTCATCAGCTTACCCCTAGATCACAGCGATCACCTCCTGACTGCTCCCTCTGCTGCCATCCGACAGGCCCTTCCCAACACACAGGCCAAGGTGATACTTTTAAACATAAGGTAGATCATGTGACTCCTCTGCTCAAAACCCAGTAATGACTCCCATCTCCCTCGCAGTCAAAATCCAGGGGCCCATAAGGGCCCTTAAAGCTTGATCTCAGGACTTCTCAAACTTTCGTGTGCGCATCAATTACCTGGAGATCTTGTAAAAATGCAGACCATGAACCAATGGGTTGGGGACCGGGACTGAGATTTTCCATTTCTACCCAACGTGCAAGTGAGGCTGATGCTGTTGGTCCTTGCGCCCCTCTCTGAGTAGTGAGGTTCTCCTTGGCCTGGCTTCCCACCACCTCTCTCCCTGCCAGTCCTGTTCCTATTCTTCTCCTTGCTTTTCCACTCCAGCCCTACTGGCCTCCCCTTTGTTCAAAGAACATACCAGAAATGTTCTCTTGCCTTAGGGCCTGTGCATTAGCTATTCCTTTTGCCTGGAATGCTCTTGCCCTAGATATCCATGTGTCTGACTCCCACTTTCTTCACATCTTCCCTCCAATCCAGTGAGCTTCACCCTGAACGCCAGATTTAATGTCGCAGCCTGCCCTCTGTTGTTGCCAACCCTGGGTCCTGCACTCCTGAAAGCTTTATCTTGCTCTTCTGTCCTTTGTTTGGTCTTTTGCATAGATTTCATGACATTTTAACATACTTTAAAAATTTACTTACATATTGTAGTCATTATTTTATTATTTAGCTTCCCCCTAATCCCCTAAAGCCAGTTCTTAAGGGGCTCCCTCTTTGTGCATTGTGTTTACTGATGTTCCCCAAGAGTCTAAAACAGCCACCAACAAATATTATTTGAATTTTGAATTTGAAGGTGGTGGGCGAGTGAGAAGAAGAAATTAAGATAATGTGGCGTGACTGCGCATCCCCCACTTTTCCCCAAGTGCATTGTGCTTAGTGTGTGGTGTACACATGTGAGATATCGCTTGGCACATTCCGAAGGCTTTTCTTGGTCAAGATGCAGCAAAGCATGTGAGGCTTAAGACATTTCATGTTTCCCTTTATTTCCAGATGAGTTGAAATAAAATGTTATCTTTTTCTAATAAACTTGCCATTGTCTTCAGAGACAAGTTTCAGGAAGGAAATAAAAAATAGTATTTGCAATTACTGTCTTCCATCTCACCCATGACTCAGACAGGTAAGTGCTTCTTCTGTACTTCATTGTCTTCAAATTTAGTAAAGCAGTTAGGTGTGTCTTTTATGATGGCAGTTGATTCCCTTTTAATTCTATCAGTCACTTTATCCTCCTTCTCCCTTCATTTTTCTCAATCCTCCTACGTTACCAACTTTAACCAGGCATTGTTTGACTGACATTATAGTCAGCATTTTTATATAACTAGGATTATATCATTGAATAATGACACAAGCTAACTTCTCCACTGATTTAGCTTTTGAATTGATCTTGGCCAATATGCACAAAGATCAATAGATTGCCTTGGTTCTTTATTGGATTTTCTACTCCTCTATCCTCGAAAAATTAATCTCTTTCTTAAATATTAAGCCAAATATTCATTCAACCAGTTTGACTTATAAAAATAGCCATTTCTTTTTTTTTGTTAGTAAATTGAATATTTCTTTTTTTATTATTATTTATTATTTTTTATTATGCTTCATATTCAAATTAAATATAATTAGAGGAGTTTCTTCCTCCCTTCAGAAAACAATCAATTCCTTAAAAAAGAAGCAAGACTTGTGGGTTCCAAAACAAACGTATTTCTGTAAATAGGGCACTTAGCCTTGGTGAAGGGAGCTCACTCTTGTTCTTGTCCCCATGCATAGTCTCCATCCTGACCATTATGGGCCCTCTGAGCAAACTGTGGGCTGGGAATGAAGTACAGTGGACAACAATGATTGAGTAAGGCTGTGGGGGCCTTCCAGTGACCATTCACACTGGATAGAAATATTCTCAATCTCTTAGCTCACTCAGAGAAATTCATCCATATATCCTTTCCCCAAACCTTGTCACCAATCTTCTGATTTTAATTTCCTTTAGGTCATGTTTACCCAATCAGATCTTTAGCCACTGCCAAAGAATTTGGGTAGATGCTGACCTCAGGCCATCTCCCTTTCCAGACAAAGTAGACAAAGAGAGGATGCTTGAAATTCTATTGTGAGAAGATTTCTCTTTTTCACCATCTTTTTGAGCTGTACTTGAGTGGGGCAATGTTCTGGTTATCTACCGATGTGTAACAAATTATCCCAAACAGTGGTGTCAAACAACTATTTTATCCTGCTTATGGGTTTTGTGGGTCAGGAATTTCAGATGGGGACAGCAGAGATGGCACCACAATATCTGGGGCCTCAGCTGGAATACTCAAAGGCTGGAGTTGACTCCGTAGCTGGGGTCTGTAATCTTTTGAGGCCATCTTCATTTACGTGCCCTGTGGTTTCTGGTGGCTGTTGGTGGGATCACATCCAGGCTATTGGCTAGAACATTTACATATGACCTCTCCATGTGGTCTGAGTACGGTGGTCTGTTTCCTCACAGCATGAGCAACTCAAGAGAACTAGGTAGAAGCTCTATCACCTTTTATGACCTAGCCTCAGAGGTCACAAAGTATCACTTCAGCTGTAGTAACAAGCCAGCCCACATTCAAGGGAAGGAACACAGATTCCCCATTTCTCAATGAGAGGAGTGTCAAAGGCACATCATAAAAGGAGTATGTGGGATGGGCAATATTATTGTTACTCATAAACACTAGCTGTATTTATTTATTTATTTATTTTATTTATTAAGATTTTATTTATTTATTTGACATAGACACAGTGAGAGAGGGAACACAAGCAGGAGAGTGGGAGAGGGAGAAGCAGGCTTCCCGGAGTAGGGAGCCCGATGCGGGGCTCGATCCCAGGACCCTGGGATCATGATCTGAGCTGAAGGCAGCTACTTAACGACTGAGCCACCCAGGTGCCCCATCACTAGCTGTATTTAATAGGAAGTCCTAGACTGTTCTGTGGAATACAAAGTGTTGAAATAATTATTCCCAGTGATTGATTTTTCACTTATTGAACATTTTTAAGCACTATGGGATGATTTTTTTCAACTTTTATATGCCTTTAAGCATTTTTGTTCACTTTCCAGAATTAGAGTGATTTTTACTCTATTATTTTTAAAATTTCTTTTTTTTTAAGATTTTATTTATTTATTTGACAGAGAGAGACACAGCGAGAGAAGGAACACAAGCAGGGGGAGTGGGAGAGGGAGAAGCAGACTCCCCGCGGAGCAGGGAGCCCGATGCGGGGCTCGATCCCAGGATCCTGGGACCATGACCTGAGCCGAAGGCAGACACTTAACGACTGGGCCACCCAGGCGCCCCTATTTTGAAAATTTCTAATTATTTGAGGGTCACATATGTGACTGGTATTAGCTGTCAGGTAAAAAAATGGCCTTCTATCAAAGAAAATTAAGGTTTATTTTTCATTGAACTCAAAATACAACTAGCTACATTGATTACCGGTGGCCCGAAGCCCGTGAAAATTATATGAGGATCAATGTTTAGATACAGTTTTTTTTTTTCAATCTTTCTTCAAATCCGGGAAGAGATTTCTGTCTTCTGTGCAACAGCAAGGCAAATGTCAGATCAATCTGCCTTCAGGCCAGCAGTGTAAGCAACCTTAAGCTTGTCCTTGCATTCACATTGTGGTTGCACATGCTTTGTATTAACAGCTTCCATCCTGACAGCAAACACTGTACAAATGCTGGTCACATAATGTCAAATACGATGAAGAAAACTTGAAATATAAAATAAATGTTTATGCAAAGATAGTAAAAACATATTAAGTTAATTAAGTGAACAGTGATGTTGAAAATGGAAAGGATGAAAAGGCAAAAGAGAAGGCAGACAAAATTACTTTTATAAGTATGTTTAAGATTTGTGCAATTATAGTAGGTGGCACAGAAATTATAAAAACATGAACTGGATATTGCAAATATTAACTCTCACATGAATTTGATTTTAGACAATTCATCTAGAGCTAGAGGCAAACATAACAATTTATTAAAATATTTGCAAACTAGCAGAGCAGGAATAAGTGGATGAGAATGATTTGTAAATAAAAAACAAAAAGAGTAGTGTTTGTATGAGGATTCAAACTCCTGGAGAGGAAATGGATAAATATACTTTAAAACACTTAAAAGGCTGTTACCCATCCCACGTTGTCTTGTTCAACATTCTATCTCAATGCTATAAGTATTTCTGTAATTATTAATGGTGTACCTAAATATTGTCAATATTTAAAACAACAAACTTGGACTATTCAGTTTAATTTTTAATCAACTTGTTTCTTTGACTAATTGTGTTCAATCCAAACATTTTCAACCAATTTACTTTCTGTCAATTAACCTGGAGCCATGCTAAGCAAAATAGTACCATAAATAAGAAGGACTTTGAGATACAATTCCTAGCTTCATTTTTTGTAATTTATTTTAGGAGAAAATGTATGAAGAAATTTCTTAAGATTTAAATAATAGGTCAAGACACCAATAGGGGACTTGCGACAAGGCTCTCTATGATTAATTATTGAATCATTTGTAAACTTCTGTTTCTTATGTGATGTACAGGTATTAGTACCATGATGATACAAAATACTAAGAAATAATGGGTAAAACATAATAAATATCTTTTTTTTTATGCTAGCTGAGGTAACAGGAAACTAAGAGAATTCTCCCCAAGAACCAAAACTGAAGAGGAAAACTGAAAAAGGAAAGTTATACGGGGGCTTGAAGCTCTTGCTGCCCAGGGTTTGGAGGGTGGTTTGCTGGTTTCTGCAACTAGGGGGACCTGGTAGGTTTTAACTACCAGGTGGGAACAAACAGCTACGCTTCAGGCTAGAACAAACCAGAAAGGAATGACCACATAAAGCTATAACCCTCAAAGGGCTATGCCACAATGAAAGGATAGAACAGAAGCAAAATCTATGCATTGCCAGCAAGACAACCACCACGTTCTCCAGGTCCCCTCACCCCCCAAAAGGTGGGACCTTAGGTTTGCTCTCAGTTGAATTTCTGGTTCAAATACATATTTCCTTCGTAATTCAGTAAACCCAAACCCATAAAATTAATGGAAAAAGTGGTGCCCATCCAGTCATTCCCTGGTAGAAGTAAATGCCAATCGTGTCTGGAGAGTCACACCCTCCACCCAGACCACAAAAGACTCCTGAAGATAGAGCCCCACTAAACATGAGCTCACCTCCAAAGGAAAAAAAAAAAAAAAGGCATTGAGATACATTGGCAGCCAACACAACCAACACTTTGATTAGACCCTCAAGTCCTTCAAATGATGAGATTATTAAATATGTGCTTTGAGGTATGACTAAACATATTTTTTAAATGAGAAAAATAATAAAATATCAAGATAATACCAAAATGACCAGGAAGACTTAAAAATAAATCCAAAGATCTGTTTTGAAATGAAAAATGTAGTCATTAAAATACACAGTGGATAGATTAAATTACAGATTAGACAGAACTAAGGAATAAATTAGTGAAATGAAAGATAGAGCTGAAGAATTTACTCAGAATATAACACATTCTGGGAGTGTGGGAGCAATCACTTTAGATTGGCACAATCAGAGGAAGCATTGTGAGGGAGATAGAATTTTAGCTGAATCTCAAAGGCTGTGTAGGGATAGGCAAATGAAGGTATTTCACAGGGAGTGGCATGGCATGAGCCGCATTTCAGAGACTACATTCAAAACTTATTTAGGTCACAGTGAGTTGGCCACTTTGGCTGAAAGGGAGAGTTTGAATAGGGAGGTAGAAAGAGATAAAGGCTGACTAGGAAAGTTAGGGCCTATGCTTAAAACGACATAGAAACTATGGCAATAATTACATAAAATTAATTTGTTTAAGACTAAAGCAGACATATAATATCTGCTATGCTGACATCATGGTCCTTCTGACATGAAACACACCAGCTTGGCTAGCTTCCCTCCACTGAGCATGTACTGTGCATATCTACTTAAAATGGAGGGGTCTTGAACTCACCTTCCTCCTTGCCTTCCCTCACTCCACACAGAGGTACATTTCAAAAGCTTTCAGGTTGAAATCTGAATGAAAAAAGAAAGTCCATGAAACTTGTAGTTGTGCCAGGCTGAGAATGGTGCTAAGCAGTCTATAACACCTTTTTTCTTAAAAAAAAAAAAAAAAAGAAAAGCTTTATGTTATCTCCTTAAATTAATCCCCCGAAGTATAGAAGGCTTTGTTATCTTTAAATCCCTTTCAAATGTGATGGTAAAATGGATCCCAACCCTGGCAATTTAATAAGGCCTCAGAGGAAAAAGCAGATTTCAGATTCCCTAGCAAAGGATGAACTCTGCTCCAGGTGAATTATCTCCATTGCCCTCTTCACCTGACTTCCACCTATATGACAGAAGGCAACACCTAGCCCTGCAATGGGGAGAAAGAGATTCACCCTGCATAAAGTGGGCAACATGTCAATTAAAATTTACCCACACAACTTCTGAGCAGACAGATTTGCAAAAAGCTGCTCACATTCAGCATTAGCAAGATGAAATTAAATGGCAGGGAAATAATGCAGTCATGTTATAGCTAAATAAGTGGCTTGATAAATAAATAAATAATAGAAGGTAGCTAGAAACAAAGCAACACAGTAGTAAATGAATAAATAGATGAATGAATGAATAAAAGGCAGAAGACCCCCTAAATCCGGAAGAATAAGAAAGATATTTCTCAAGTGTACTGAAAGTTATAAAAGACTAAAGAATATAAATTCAACAAAACAAGTAGTAGACAAGATGATAAGACAACAGAGTGAGAAGGGAGATTGTAGAGGTTAAGAAATTTGCTTACCCTTGTACTTTTAAAAAAATCAATTTGAGACAGCAAAGAGAAAAATATTTAGGCCTGAAAATAAGCATAGAAAAATATTTGAGAGAGTCTCAGAATATGCAGAGGTGAAAAGATGAATAAGAGAGATGATAGATATGGAAGACAGACAAGGTAATTAAACATACTAGACAATTGTGTTCCTGAAATGTAGAAAGACAGAGTTAGAATAAGGGAAAATGTATTTTAAAATGAAGGTAAAAGGAAATATTAAGATCAAGAGGGATTCCTTTGTACTAGGGAGGAAAAGACACAGAACTAACATCCAATATTAAATTTCAAGTTTAAAGAAAAAATTTCAGGTATGCAGACTTTTTTTTTTTTTAAAAAAGCCAGTCTTCTACAAGGTGAGGAGAGGGGAGAGTAATCAGATTTTCCTTCAACTTTTCTATAGCTTCATTAGGGTTGCCCAAATGCAGCAAATAACAATACAGAATGCCAAGTTTAATTTTAAAATTTAGATGCAACATTTGGAACAGACTTCTAAAAAATTCATTGTTCATTGAAAATTCAAATTTGCCTGGGCATCCTGTATTTTATCTGATAGTCATAAGCCATGTTTAATGTCAGAAAGTAAAGGAACAATGTCTGCTAAGTTCTGCAGGAAAGAAAATGGTACTCGAGACTATTATACCCAGCTAACTGATCATTCAATTAAATAGGCAACAGGCAGATTTGAGACTATCAGGGAATAGAACTACTCAATGAGGAAATTCTGTTAACCATGTGGATGATTTAAATAAAGAGTTTAGGAATGGAGAAGCCACAGTAAAAAGGATGCTGAATCTGGAAAGTTCTAAGGCAGTTTGATTTAGCGGATCATACATTGCCATCCACTTTCAAAGTCTCTTCCTTTGTCTACCTTCCACTGGTAGCATCGATCTTAGGACACTCTCTTCACATTGTGGCCTCCAGAAGCTCTAGACTGACCTTCTACCAGCTTGGCAACCTCTGTGGAAAGAGGGTGCTTTTTCTTCAAAGCATTTCAGAAAAACTCCTGGCCTGATCCTCATTTGCTTTTGTTGGCTGGACTAAGGAATGAGCCCATCCATCGCTGGATCATTAATCATCACCATATAAATAGGCTACTATTCTTACTGGTTAGAGTGTATCAAATGGCACCAGGGGTGGGGGTAGCCCCACACAAATCCCTGAGAGTGGGGGAGAAGTGGTCCCCTCAAAGAAATTCAGGGTGCTAGGACCAAAAGAAGGGGAATGGGTCCTGAGCAGACCAGTAGAGCGGCTATTTATTATTTCCCCAACTAAAGTGTAAACATCTTGAGAATAAGAGCTCTGTGTTCTACTTCTTTTTATCTCACACAACGACTACCTCAGTTCCTTACTATAGTGAAGGCGCTCAAAAATATTGATTAATTTCCCTTGACATAACTTCCTTCATTTGTGAAATGAGGAGGGGGAATACTTGAATTTCAAGAATTGTCCAGCTTTAATAATATTCTATGAAAAATTCCATGGAAACATATCATGTGGGGCCCCACATTAAGTGTTTTTTTTTTTTTTTTGTATAGTCTATATAAAACATTTGAATAGTTATGTATAGGTATAGCTCACAATAGATGTTTTCAATTTCAGAAATGTCAGAAGTTTTACAAAGTCATATCAGATGACTGTATTCTTGTATGTTTTCTTCAAGTCAGTGATGCACAACATGAAGGAATAGTTTTCCTAATCATGCACAGGTCTTTTCCTAATGTTCACATTTTTGTTGTTGTTGAACTATGTTTGCTTCATGTCACTTCTAAGGCTCTAAATAAGAAATGAGAGTCTTGATCACTTCTCCCACTTATGCCTACTGCAAAATTCAGTTTTCATTAATTACTATCTCCCATTTGGCTCAGCCAGAAACTCTACTATCTTCCTTCCTTCTCTCCTCCCCATCCAATTGTCCACCACATCCATTAGTTCTACTCCCTAGGTACATTTTATTTTCTTAAAGATTTTATTTATTTATTTGACAGAGAGAGAAAGAGAGACAGCGAGAGAGGGAACACAAGCAGGGGGAGTGGGAGAGGGAGAAGCAGGCTTCCTGCTGAGCAGGGAGCCCGATGGGGGCTCGATCCCAGGACTCTGGGATCATGACCTGAGCTGAAGGCAGATGCTTAATGACTGAGCTGCCCAGGCGCCCCCTCCCTAGATACATTTTAGATTTCTCTCCTGCTCTAGATTCTTCCTCCCATCCTCAGTGCCATGGCTCAATTCCTATTGTTACCAACTGTATCTCTCTTCTATTGTGCTTGTCATATGAATATATGGTGATAAGAGAACGGGCTCCAGCCAGTTGGCCTCATTCAAAACCTGGCTCACACACTTACTCTGTGTGACTCTGCAGGAGTTATATAACCTCTCTGAGCCTCAGCTGCCTCTTCTATAGAATGAGGCTAAAAATAGTACCTCATAGGGTTATTGAGAACATTAGGTGAGATAAAACATGTAAAGCACTTAGATCAATATCCAGTAGTGAGCAACTAGAAAAAATTTTAAACTATTACTATTATTATTGGTATTGGTTTTGTTTACAGCAGTTTAAGTGGCTGATTCCTTCACTAAGCTGGGCACTCATCAACAGCAGAGTCCTATTGTCATTAGCAGTGTTTTTAGTATTTTAATCACTAGCTCTCTGCACAGTGTAGGGGCATTTCAAAATCTAGTTCAATTAATTTCACTTGTCAGAATAAGACAGTTGTACAAAATAACCACTAGATGGAAGCAAAACCTTTTACAAAATCAATTCTTGACCAGAAATTGCTGCAGTGCACAAAGATCTACCCCTTTTGTCTCCTTATTTGTACAACCTCATCGTCGCCAACAACAAAATAACATCCTCTTCCTCCTCAATAACAAGAGCTGCCACAAGGGTGGCTCATAAAGAGGTCCAAAACTTTGTAAATGGAACTCAATTCTGAATTGAGATTTCGGAAAACCTTTGCTGCAGAATTTAGAAATCACTATTCGGAAAATGCTGAGGATATCGTCATTGAACCAAAAGCCAGCTACCATCCAGCCACATTTACATAATAAGAATCCTGAAGGCTCATCATGGGAAAGATGTAGACTCCCAGCTCTGTGCCCAGTGACAGCCACTTAATGGCCAACTGTCCCTGTGAATGACACAGCTCTGTTGATTAACAAAGAGTTGTCTTACTATCTTGTTTGGGATGGAGGGATTACAGGTACTCAATGACTATTACTGGGTTTACTTTCTCCTCTTTAAGGGCTTCTATATTTCATCTTCACATATGGATCTGCTGTCCTTCATTTGCAGTGAAGGGACTTCATTTCTTTCTCCCTTGCTCATTTCCAGGGGTCCTCAGCCTTTTCTTTCTCCACACGATTCTCATGTATGACATCCTCACATCAGTGACACCTCCCGTTACATCACTGTCATTATTGTCATTATTGTCAGCCAAGCTTCTCAATGGGGAGGGGGCTGTGCATAGTTGGAATAGCCCTAAGCTCAGATTCTGTTGAGCTCCCATGAGCCCTTAGCTTTCTCTAATTAGCCCTCTCTCACTGCCCATTAGCAGCAATGAGTTGATATTCTCTTAGAGAAGGACTTGCTCTCCCTCATACTTGTAAATATTCCTGGACTCTTTCACTTTCCTACTTTTCTTTTTCCCTCTCTCTCTTTTCTTTTCCTCCCCTCCCCATCTCCCGTTCTCTCTCTTCCCTGTTTCCTCTCCCTCTTAAAATTCAAATTATGTCTTTCCTACGACGCAATACTATCTTAAACATCTAACAAGAGATCATCCTTAGAATATAAATTTGATCTCAAAAGTGAGAGAAGGGAGTTTTGTTGCATACTAAACGTGTGTGATATCTTGGTAGGAAAATATTATTTCCACTTAAAAGCAATGCTCCATCATTGCTATCACCCACCCCATATTGGATGAGCATCAACTGAGTGCACAGCAGAGACAAAGAGCAAAGACCCCTTAGGATCAACTCAAATCACGAGGATGAAAAATGACTTCGGTTCCGGTCTCTTTTTTTCTTATCACGGTCTCTTTCCAAACGCGGAGAGGTTTCCCTGGCCTGCTCATTTCTCAAACCGAATCTCCGTCTGAGATTTAGACTTCCTTAAATGTAGCGTAGAAACTGAGCAGCTGGAATTCAGGTTATGGCAGAGGAATTCCACTTCCCGCGATGCCTCCTTTCCTCCCACAGAGCAGCCAAGCGCGAAAGCTCAGGCAAGGAGCAGAAAGAACGAATTTAGGTAACCCTCCTGTGATCACAGCTGCTTGGCTCACCCCAGTCACTAAACAAACACGCGCTGACCAGGTAGTAAGACAAATGAGCTAAAGCCATCCCCAGCACACAGTTATCCTTAATAAAGTTTAATGAATCGCCAATGAGGACAAAGCATGTTTCTGTATCCCCCCGAGGCAACATGAATTCTGCGAAGTATTTCGATTTCGGAATACACAGATGTAGAGAGAGATTTGTTCTCTAGCCGTGTTCTCACCGCCTGGCACAAAATGTACGCACAGCTACAGACGGCTGCCTTCGCTTCTCACAAGGGGCTGGTGGAGATTCTCCAGGGATGTGGGTGCAGCCGTGGCGGTGTGATCTTCCTTCCTGGTCGCATTGCCGGCCTCGCTGCTGCCTTATGTAATACGGTCTGTTTGCTGCTGGGCTCCTGCTGGATTGGCTCAGAGTGGGAACTGCAAAACCTGGGTGCAGCCCTGTGAGCGCTAGACTCAGGCAGCTGATCTGATTTTGTATTTCTCCTGCACCAAGAGGTTAAACTGAGCATCGCTAAGGAAATAAACGTGGGTGCTTGTGCACAGCGTGGTGAGGAATGATTTGCATGAAAAATGGAGGCAGTTGAGGTGGTCTGAATTAGGAGTGGGTGGGTCGGTGGGGAGAGTGAAAAAGAAGAAGGAAGAAAGGGAATTGTGAGGGAAAATTCTCTTGCTACTAGCGGCTAACCATAGATCATTGGAATTCGTTCCTTATCAAATGCAAGCAGGAGCCAGGGGACAGAATATTGCTGAGTGGAATGCCTAATCAAGGAGTTGGCTTTCTCTCACTGCCCTTTCAATCTAAATCCTGAAGGAAAGGTATGCAGCAGACTGCGGGCTTTTACAAGGAGGCAAAAAGGGAGAAAGACAAGACGCTTCAATGGAGGCTTTGCCACAAGAAGGCATAGCTTGTTGTGCTGTTTTGTTTTTTTTTAATTCCTCATTCGTATTTAGTCAAATCACTTTTTAAAAGTATCTCTATTTGCTCTGGAATTCTTGTCTATTTTCCCAAATTAAAGGGGCCTCACGTTACTTTTGACTATTTTGGTAAGAGTTGAACATACATAGCCCAAATCTTTACACTGCTGCCCTGTGGAGTTGCTTTATTGTCGCTTCTCTATAAATATGCCCAGCAACAAGGTATTTGGAGAGCTCCCCAAGTAACAGAAGTATTTTGAATCTCTCTTGTGCAAATCTCCATAAGAACTAACATCTTTCAGTGGGTCCTCCATAATTAACTTATGACTGTAAAGTTGAACATTAATGAGTTATCTATAGATCTTCTCCCCCTCCAATAAAAAATTCTTTTTGGTATGATAATTTTGTTTACTTCTCCCGAGAGCTAATCTTTACCTAAATTCATCACCAGAGGGCGCACTTTCACAGAAAATACACCAGTTCCCTGCTCTGCCTTATCCCTCCCCCTCCCATCTGCAGGACGAAGAAACAGGTTTTATTCGGAGGTTTTTTCAGTTCAAATTCAAGTTCTAGAACTTTGGTTTATTATTAGACTGTTCTCTTACTTGGGTGGAAGGGAAGAGAGAAAAACAGGTCTGTCTGCAACCATTGTGTTCCACCCCAATTCAGGGATAGCCTCAGAAACGTTAAGTTTTCAAAGATAATCAAAAGGAGCCTGACTGGGTATGGATCTGAGAGCATGGGCTCTGGCCTCACGAAAATGACAAATCGCCTCATGTTACTCAAGAAACCACGAAAGATTCACACCCACCCTCGCCTCCCCCAGGCCTTGTCCTTTTGCAAGTGATTTGCAATCCCAGACAAGTATTATATAATGATGAAGCAGAGCCTGGAGCTTTGGCTTGTTATTTCTTTCGGAGAAAAGACATTAAAAAAACTGTTATTATAGCACTAT
This sequence comes from Halichoerus grypus, assembly GCF_964656455.1. NCBI lineage: Eukaryota > Metazoa > Chordata > Mammalia > Carnivora > Phocidae > Halichoerus > Halichoerus grypus. The sequence continues at coordinate 115,754,899 of NC_135727.1, read as the reverse complement.
CCTAAATGCCTGTGAGAAAAACATTTCTGAGAATTGTTAGAAATGCGGGGCAGTGGAACTGATCAAAATTTGCATCAGTGCTAAAAACTGTGACCATCTGCAATTGCCCAAGGGGGCAGTTTGAATGAAAAGACACAATCTGGTGGGGTGAGTGAAAAAGCTACAGATCCAAAGTCAGAGAAACCAGGATCTCATCATAGCTGGCTGCTAACTAGTGAGCTGAGTGTCCTTAAGTTAGTTACTTCACTTCTCTGGGCCTCAGTTCTGCAAGCTGGTGATTAGATGATCTCCGATTTCCTACCATTATAACAAATAATCCTTGAACAAATATAGATGACATTATTAGTTTGGCTTCTCATGGAGAATACAGCAGCACCCATTAATAAATCAACCATTTTGCATGATATTTTCATATTTCAAACTTTCTGAAGTACTCTCTGTTTCACATTTATGAAAGTAGCCCATTATTTACCAATGATTTCTTTAGTGTTTATATGGCAATGGGCCCTGGGGCATTTCACTCCAGGGAATGCTAGAAAGGCACCAGGCTTAGGTTTGGGCCCTGGACTGGCTTTTTATTTGCTATGTGACCTTGGACAAGTTGTTTAACCATGTGGGCTTTTGATTTTTTTTTTCTTATTTGGAGGGGGGGGGCCAAAGGGATGGAAAGAGGAAAAATGTTGGAAGGCAAGTTTGAAGAAAATGATGAAAGTTGATGTGATAATAACTTGGGAGTCACAGGAAAGAGAAGAGAACTAATTTGAATCTGCCCTACCTGCCTGAGCCAGCCTAGAACCCTCTTTCCCAGACCTGGCTGTTATCAATCTAACTCTGAGCCACTTGCCGTTCCATCTGTGTGACTGATGTCTAAAGCCTATAAAACTTGGGGCATGTAAGAATGGGTGCTTCTGAAGTGCTGATGGACACACTCATGGGCTTCTGATTTTTAATCTGCAAGACTCTCTTAGGGTTATCGTGAGAAATAATGAGCTAGCCAGATGGCCGGGTACACAGTGAGCCATCAACACATTGGAACTCTTGAGTATTACTAATATTTATCATTACTACTAAAATGTCCAACTTATAACATTATTTAGAGAGTTATTTAACCCCAAAAGACTAGGTGATTTTTAGCAGTCTTGGTTATGTTTTTTAGTTTAGGAACTTTAGAATTGCAAAATCTTGAATGAAGAAATTTAAGGGTTTTTTTTTTTTCAGACATAGAATGCTGTCTTTGAAAATGACCTCATCTTGGTCTCCAAAAGTTAAAATTTGGAGACTGTTAGAGTATCTAGTTTTTGCCACCTAGGAAGACGGTATGAAAAATCTTTTATTGTGGGGAGATTATAGATTTCCACGGTGTGGGGTAGTGCTGGCAGGTAGAAAGTTCTGGTGTGCAGTGGTGGGTCCCATCATTTCTGGAGGTAGCAGCCCCAAAGTCATTCCTGTATCTCCTTGAAAGTTCATATTGCTCAGCTGGAGATAGAAAAGAGAAAATTACTGAAGAAAAAATGGTGAAAACCAGGGCTGAGAAATCCCAGTTGGTTAAGCTGAGTCCAGAGGAAAGTGTGTAATGCAGTGTAACTGAATGAGTGTGTCCAGGGAATGGGGTTCTCTCTCTTTCCCTTTTTTTTGTTTCGTTCCAGGGCCATATGCATGTAGACTCTTGCTGTCCTACCCATATCCCTCAGTACTTACCTCTGCTTGCTGTAGGCTGCTTTCTGTTGAACAGCTGTGACTCTGTCTGAAGGCTTTTTCTGACTGGGGAGCATGCTTAGTCTGTGCTCCGAGCAAGCTGCCCGTGCTGCCAACAGCAGCTCTTAACCAATAACTAACACAGGAGTTGGTGGAGAAGCGTCTCAGTTGCCTTGCCTACTGGCTGGAGTAAACTCTGAGGCATGCTCTAGGCTGTGTCCTAGAGTTCCTCAGAAGATGCACATCCTTTATTGGCTTCCTTCCCTTCCCTGGATACAGAGCACTGGCACTCTAATCCTTGTTTCTGGGTCTGCTTCTGAGAGAACCCAACCTAATATACCAGGTATGGGCTTCTATTTCAAAATTTATATGGGATTTTCTGCATACAGAACATGCGTTATGGTGCCATGCAGATCTAGGTCTGAAAGTGGGTCCTTTTGCTTGTTTTGCCACCTCAGGTCAAGTTCTTTAACCCGTCCAAGTTTTGATTTGCTTGTCTGAAAAATGAGGAGTGTAAGAATGCCCAGTTGGTGGAGTGATCTGATGATGGACTATGATTATGCACATGAAGTGCCTGGAACAGTGTCCGGCACATAATAAGTCTTAGCTTTCAAATAAATATTGTCAACCACCGACTATTGTTCTTATTTTCCCTCCTTGTGTACATAGGAGAGCTCTTACATTGGCTGCCAAAGATGTCTCCTAAGGCTACTATGGAAATCAGAGGAGAAAAATGATTTGTAGCCTTTTCATTCCCATGGCAGAAGAGAATTTCCTCAGGACCATTAAACTTCATTTTAAAAAATGCTACATGAGCAGGAAGAAATGGGCACACACACACACACACACAATGCCAATGAAAGTGATATGTCCCAGTTGGGCTCTGAACATGATAGGTGTGCAAGTGGGAACTAGAACAGTGAACAAAGCAGCATCTGAGGTGTTATTTTTAGAAGCTGGAGAAATGCTGGGGAAGAAATAAGAGGGGAAATATGTAGCATTTACGTAACACATTTCCAAGTAGCTCTGAAAGGAAGTCTTATATTTAATGGAGTTGTTAACAATTGAGATTGAAAGCCTAAAATAGAAATAAGAACACTTAGCCAACTTGGGAGTATTTTGTTGGGTCTGCTGTAGAATATTAGGTTTGGAGAAGCTGTATGCACGGATGGGTAATATGTATGGAAATTAACATAGCATTGTTATTAAATTCATGTTTAATTTTGTTTTAAGACTCGTACTAATGATTTTTCTCCATCCTATTGATTGAACTATATCTCTCCCTACACGACACTACCAGCCTTCCTTGCTTATCTCTTCTTTGGCTTCCCCCCTTCAATAAAGCAGTGTTTTCAACTTGACTGCTTTTGCTCACATTGCTTTCCTACTCGAGCATGCCTTTCTGCTTACTTTCCTCCTGCAGAGGTTCTATCTTTCTTCATATTTCTTCTACTACTGGAGGCCCCAGAAACTCTTTACTTGGACTATTGGGCTAGAAAGAGAAATTGGGTCTATGTTGCAAAGGGCTTTCGATGCTATTGTCTTCACAGCCTATAGAAATCGAAGCCAATGGAAGTCTTTCAGGAGGATAGTCACATTACCCACTGTTTGTCTTAGGAAGATATTAATAACAGCAGCATCACTGTGAATGACAGCTTCAGAGAAGAAGAGACTGGCACAAGATCAGGAGACTGCTGTGATAGCTTAGGCACAAGGAGGTCAGAATATAAACTAGGCAGAGTAGAGCCACAGGGTCAGAAGGGATGACTCTTGAGAGACATCTGCAGTACCAATTTGAGAGGACCTGATGACCAATTGGATGTGGGGAATGGGAAGAAGAGAGGATAAGGGTTACCCTGGGAGGCTTGAGATGGCCACAGATTACAGAGGGCAGAAATAGAAAGCAAGGAGTGGGGGTGGAAGAGGTAATAATTTTATTTGGATGCATGCCTCTTGGCCATTTATTTGCAGCTATCCCAGTGTACAACCAGAGATGTGAGTCTGAACTCCCAGACAAGGACAGAGGAAGTGACTTAGATTTGGTAGTGTTCTCCCCAGACTTGGTAATGAAATTGTTGGGAAAGGGACTGAGTAGGAAAAGGGGAGGTCTTTGGCAAAATCAATAGGAAAGTCCAGTATTTAAAAGGCTGCAGATGACACCGAGAAGCGCTCTTAGAGGTCGAAGGAGAATGGGAGTGTGTAGACTCAAATGTAGAGATGAGGCATTTCAAAAGGAAGGAGCTGCTGAACAGCATGAGAACTGCAAAACCATCACGTGAGATGAGAACCAACTGTGAAAGCCTACTTGAGGTGACACGTTGGTTACCAGCAAGAGTTGCTGGGTAGGGGTAGGTGTGGAAATCAGACTGCCGGAGGCTAAAGAGGGACTGAGATGGGAGAAGGGGAGAGAGGGGAACTAAAGAACCTCTCAGAGGACTTTGCCAGTGAGGGGTCACCGCTGAACCCAAGCTAGAAACAAACCGGGATCGCTTCTGTGCATAGAACCAGCATCTATGTTGACCTCTGCTAAGTGCTGATTTGGTCCTTTTGTCTAAATCTGCCATGATCCCGAGAGAGGCTGGAGTGTGGCAAAACAGGATCAAGAACCCCCAGGGCATGGGTCCTGCCAGGTCCTGTTCCAATGGATTGTTTAAAAAAGTAGAACGAGACACCAAAGATGTCTTCTATGTTGTGTGAACCAAATTCCATTTTTTTTTTCCCCATCACAGAGGGGAAGAAAATATAATCATGTCCTAAATGCTCAATTGTTTAAGCAGGGATATCATTTTCATACACAGCCCAGGTAATGCTGTTGGGAAAATTGCACCTGAAGTCTTAATGAGGAAATTTAAGCAGATGTGATGAAAGAATTGAGACTCATGTTAGCCTTTGCAGCCACTCAATTGCAGGCATGGCTATTTCTTCTTTTATAAATGTGAGGAGAATTTAATGACTAAATTAAAAAAAAAAACAGGCAGGTTAGGTGTTGGGGTAGTGGTGAAGTCTTTGACTCTCCAAGAGCTAATGATGAGAGTAGAAAAGCACACACTTCTTTGGATAAATTACATTCTAGAGGAAATACTGGTTTTCCAATTTCATTTGAGCCACAGTTTTGGGGTGCCTGTGATGTCACCATGATCTCAGCACCAGGGGCATAAAGAAGAATGAGATACAGTCTCTTTCCTGAAATGGATAGATCCCTGCCCTAGATGTCTAGCTCCTAATCAAGTCAAATCTAGTTTCTAAAAAGTATTGGGATAAATCATAGTAAAATCTTGTCTTAAAAAAAATTGCACCCGGACTATGATTATCAATGGCTAGCATAGCAAAAGGAGCAGCAACCAGGTAGATGCCCCCTAATGAAAGTACAAAATACCATCTATGCAATTTCCTTGTCAAAATATCAAACCAGAATCTGATCAAGCCTCTAGATTTAACTACCAATTTACAGGGGACAGAGAAACACATTAAATGATACCACAGGGATGCAATTAGCAAAATCTAGACTATCAAAACTCTAAGGACGAGCAGCAGGCTTTCTTCAACAACAGAAGTGCATTGAAAAATGTGTGTGTGCATGCACCCGTGTGTGTGTGTGTATGTGTGAAAGAGGGAGGGGGAAGAGACAGAATTAGAAGCTAGAGATTGTGTCTCAAAAGACCTATCTATTGTTAAAGTAAAAAAGAAATGGAGACCAGCCTTGAGAATTCCCTGAGCAGACAAAACCAGTCCATTCATACAAACAAAACTTAATTTAGCTTATTTTGCAAGGTGAACTTGACCCGGGTCATTTCTTGCTTATGCCTCTGAAAACCATAAGCAAAACTTAGTTTCCCAAGTTGATATAAGGTAACCACTGACCAGTTCCCTCTGTCATTTAAGAAAATTCTAGTATCATAAGCAATCACTGTGAAGAATAGTCTGCTTTCTCACTATATAAGCTGCTTTGTAACAATATACCCCTGAACTTCATTCCATGCTCTGGTTTGAGTGCTCCTGGTTTACAAACTTCTTGGTGTGTGTACAATAAACTTTTACTAATTACTACTTCAGTGATTTACTGCTTTTTTTATTTTTGAACTTTTGACACTACTATTTACAAAGTATGGACCTTATTTTGAAACTAACGAAAATTGTACAAAAATACGAGATCCGGGGGAATTTGAATACTTATTGGATACTTGATCATATTAAGTAATAATTATTAATTTTTTAGTGAGAATAATGACATTATGGTTATGTTTTTAAAAAAAGAACTATTGCTTAGAGTCACCTGCTGAAATACTTAAGGATGAAATGATATGATGTCCAGGATTTGTTTCAAAATAATCTAAAAGGAGAGGGGAAGTGGAGAGGGGTATGTAAGAAACATAAATTGATAACTTTAAACTGGGCTATGGGTACATGGGGGTACCTTTTAACTTCTGTTTGTTTAAAATTTTTCCATAATAAAAAGTTTTTAAAAGTTGGTAAAAAATAGGTCTAGCATCATTCAAAATGATTAAGTATTAAATTTAGACCATTTTTCCAATCAACATACTAGTTATAGAGCTACTATGTGGCAGGTAGAAGGCACTTTTCCTCACATGGGATGGGAAGGATGACAAACTTAGCTACATTTCCCCTGGCTTGAATTGAGACATCACTGGCATCCTTTTATCTGTTTTTCCTTTCATCTTGAAGATGTTGCTTCAGATGGTGATGTGAATTTTGGCACTGAGTGGGCTGAGAGCAGTGTTACTGTATGGCAAAACAAACTCAGAAACAGGGAGTATGGGGAAAACAGGGGGATATTCTGCCTTCCCATCACTCAGACCTCTCCTCTTGCCCCCTTTTCCCGGGAGACCATTAGATCCTTTAAATACAGTGAGAAGGGACATTCCAGCCACTTAATCTTGGGCTGAAGATGTTTACGAAATAGAATGAAATGGTGGTAATAGTAATGATGAACATTTATTAAGTGATTTCCGACACACTAGGATGTGCTAAGTATTTTACGTGTATAGTCTAGTTCATTCCTTGCAAAACTCTTTAGATATTATGACAGTTATTATTATTTACATCTTACACACTTGAAGAAGACAAGTGTTCTGCTGGTGGCAGAGCCAGGTTTCTAACTCCAAAGCTTTTGCTCTTTACTACAACACCATATGCCTCTTACCCTTTCTTTTCTGTATCTTAGGAGTTCTGATGACGACAATCCAACAGATTTAGAAGGTCACCATTGCTCTCATTTTTCTACTTTATACTATTTGCAAGTTCTCCAAATGCTATTTCAGTAGGGACCCTGGCTCTTTGAACAGAAGCCTCCAGAAGTTCTGTATGGTGCTTAGCCATTAGGCACACATAGCTTGCCCTTTGGATGTGAATTTTCCAAACGTATCCTTAGCCCAGCATGGGGCTCACTGCTCTGGAGAAACCTGTGAGTTGGTGGTCTGCTTACAGTGTCCAGGCTTTAGAGATCTGGCCAGATCTCAATGGGTACAGAATTATCAAGACACTGGGTACCTCTGTTGTGTAAAATTGTCCCCCATCACCTGCATTTGAATCTGTGATACATTTTACATACTTATGTTTATGGAATAAATCTAGTATGTTCTCATTAGAGTGATCCTGTATAAAGATGTGACTGGAGGCAATGATAGAGTTTAGAATGGAGGCTTTGGAATCAGACAGGTCTGGTTAATACAGACAACTTAATAGGTCTATGGCCTTGAGCAAAGTATTGAACTTTTCTGAGGTTTAGTCATTTTATCTGTATAATGGAGACAATAGCCTAGTGCATTATTGTTGTAGGCTGAAAGGACACAGCATGGTGCCTAACACCATGAACTCAATAAATGGCTGCCCCTGTTGGCTTTAGTATTACTCTTTAGTACTCTCCTTGTTATTTTCTTGGCTTCTGGCCAATGACTTTAAGGGTAAGAACGCTCTCTGTGTAAAGAGCCTAATAGCCAGATGTCAGGTCTTGGGATGGAGGACAGGGTTGGTGGAAGTGAAGAGGGGAAAGGATGAAGATAAATTTAAGAGTAAGGTTAATTTTAAAAAGTGTGGTTCAGTAACATTGTGGGTTCGGATTTAGCCAGAGAGAGCCAATTCAGAGGTGAAGTTCTCTCCCTTCCTTTTTAGCTGTTGCTTAGGAAAGTAGGAATTGCCACCCTCTATTTGAGTCTTTATAAAGTCTGAATTAGTTCAGTTTGAATGATAAAGTGTTATTTGAGGAGGAACAACTCTTTAGAACAACCTAAATCATATTAATTTGAGAAGTTTATAGAGGTCTCTTTACAGATTGAGTAAAATGAAAGAAAAGATATATAACACATTTAGCAATTATAACTGGGGTTATGACTCCATTGCAATCATTTGAGATTGTAGTAAATAAATCTTTTAGTCATTGCTTTATAGAGCAATATATTAAGATGCTCCACTGGGGGCACCTGGGTGGCTCAATCAGTTAAGTGTCTGACTCTTGATTTCGGCTAAGGTCGTGATCTCAGGGTTGTGAGATTGAGCCCCACATTGGGCTCTGTGCTCAGCAGGGAGTCTGCTTCTCTCCTTCTCCCTCTCCCTCTGCCCCTTTCCCCCACTTGTGCATTCTCTCTCTCTCTCATAAATAAATAAATAGATCTTTAAGATGCTCCATTGAAGAAGTACTGATTATAACACCCATAGGATAAAAATTTTTTAAAAAGTGTACAAATGGGTACTTTGATTTGGAATAAAATTTCCAACAATCTCATCATATATGAAATCAAAGATGCTGTATGTCAATAGCTCAGAGTGAATTGATGCTGATGTCAAAAATAACTACAGTGTTAAAATGCCTATGCTACCTAGAGCAATCTATACATTCAGTGCAATCCCTATCAAAATACCATCAACTTTTTTCACAGAGCTGGAACAAATAATCCTAAAATTTGTACGGAACCAGAGCAGACCCCAAATAGCCAAAGGAATGTTGAAAAAGAAAACCAAAACTAGTGGCATCACAATTCCGGACTTCAAGCTCTATTACAAAGCTGTCATCATCAAGACAGTATGGTACTGGCACAAAAACAGACACATAGATCAGTGGAACAGAATAGAGACCCCAGAAATGGACCCTCAACTCTGTGGTCAACTAATCTTCGACAAAGCAGGAAAGAATATCCAATAGAAAAAAGTTAGTCTCTTCAACAAATGGTCTTGGGAAAATTGGACAGCCATATGCAGAAGAATGAAATTGGACCATTTTCTTACACCACACACAAAAATAGACTCAAAATGGGTGAATGACCTAAATGTGAGACAGAAATCCATCACAATCCTAGAAGAGAAAACAGGCAGCAACCTCTGTGACCTTGGTTGCAGCAACCTCTTGCTAGACACGTCTCCAAAGGCAAGGGAAACAAAGGCAAAAATTAACTACTGGGACTTCATCAAGATAAAAGCTTTTGCACAGCAAAGGACACAGTCAACAAAACCAAAAGACGACCAACAGAATGGGAGAAGATATTTGCAAATGTCTTTTCAGATAAAGGGCTAGTATCCAAAATCTATAAAGAACTTATCAAACTCAACACCCCGAGAACAAAGAATCCAATCAAGAAATGGGCAGAAGACATGAACAGACATTTCTCCAAAGAAGACATCCAAATGGCCAATGGACACATGAAAAAATGCTCAACATCCCTTGGCATCAGGGAAATACAAATCAAAACCTCAATGAGATACCACCTCACACCAGTCAGAATGGCTAAAATTAACAAGTCAGGAAATGACAGATGTTGGGGAGGATGTGGAGAAAGGGGAATCCTCTTACACTGTTGGTGGGAATGCAAGCTGGTGCAGCCACTCTGGAAAACAGTATGGAGGTTCCTCAAAAAGTTGAAAATAGTGCTACCCTATGACCCAGCAATTGCACTACTAGGGATTTACCCTAAAGATACAAATGTAGTGATCCGAAGGGGCACCTGCACCCCAATGTTTATAGTAGCAATGTCCCCAATAGCCAAACTATGGAAAGAGCCCAGATGTCCATTGTCCATTGACAGATGAATGGATAAAGAAGATGTGGTATACACACACACACACACACACACACACACACAATGGAATACCACTCAGCCATCAAAAAAATGAAACCTTGCCATTTGTAACAACGTGGATGGAAGTGGAGGGTATTATGCTAAGTGAAATAAGTCTATCAGAGAAAGACAATGATATGATCTCACTCATATGTGGAATTTAAGAAGCAAAACAGATGATCATAGGGGAAGGGAGGGAACAAATAAAACAGATGAAAACAGAGAGGGAGGCAAACCATAAGAGACTCTTAACTATAGGAAACATACTGAGGGTCGCTGGAGGGGAAGTGGGTGAGGGGATGGGGTAACTGGGTGATGGGCATTATGGAGGGCATGGGATGTTATGAGCACTGGGTGTTATATGCAACTGAAGAATAACTGAACTCTACCTCTGAAACTAATAATACACTATATGTTAATTAATTGAATTAAAATAAAATAAAAAATAAAATTAAAAAAAAAACTACAGTGACAATGAAGACACTGAGGTGCAGCTGTATGAGCCTGTCCAAGAGAAAGAATTTCCTGAGCCATGAGTTCAGAAAAAAGCACTGTTTTAACAATACATTATTTTATTTAATTCATGATATTAAATGTATGTATGAAATTATAAAAGTACAGTATTATAAGTAGACAAGACATCTGATTATTTAATCTATGGTGCTACAAGTGTATTATTTAGATAGGCTCCAATCTGTGGGAGGCAGAATTTTCTCTTCGGAAAACTAAGGAGCTGCTTTACATTTGGGCATATGAAGTAAGCAAACGTCTTGGTATATTAAGGGGAAGATATAAAGGAACACATGAGACTAGTTGAGATGAGCAGTTATTCAAGGCCTGAGTATTCTAGAAAAACAAAGACAGCATAATGTGAGGTCAAGAGCATGGACTGCGGGGACAGGCTTGGTTGGATTGGAATCTCTGCTTTGCCGCTTACCAGCTCTACGAGGTTGGGTATGTTACTCAACTTCTTCATGCCTCAGTTTCCTCAATAATAATAATAATAATAATAATAATAATAATGCTTATCACAAATGTTGTTGTAAGAGTTGAATGAATTAATATTTGTAAAGGGCTTAGAACAGGGCCTGGTACACTGTAAGAACCTACGCATTAGCTAGATCAGTAGATATATTGAGAGATAAACCCTGTGTCTTTCCTTGATACAATTGGCCTTACGCAGGAATAATTTGTGCTTCTGCTACCTGGTGTTAAAGGATACTATGTTTCTTTGTTGGCTTATTTGTTTCTTTGCTTTAGGAGGACTAAAGTAACTTCTTTTGCAATAGAGAAGATTGCAGATGTGCATGCGGCTGATAACTTCATGCAAGATGGGGCATGGGGGATAAGGAGGGGAACTGTGTTTCTGGAGTCAGACTTGAGGCCCCCCAGTTCTGGTGCGCTCTCTTTAAAGGAATAGATCTCTCAGCCACCTGGAGGCTGTGTCTCAAATCCCTGTTAGCCTCTGCTCAAGACGTGCTCTCCTTTATCAGTGTGTTGTCAAAAGGCTGTCCTGTGGCAAGTACTGAAAGCTGGCCGGAGCACTCATATACTGCTGGTGGGAGGGTCAAGTGGTACAACCACTTTGGAAACCTGTCTGGCAGTCTCTGCTAAAGCTGAGCAGATGCCTATCCTGTAAGCCAGCAATCCCACCCATGGCTACATATGCTCCTGGCTGAAATGTATACGTGTGGTCCCCAAAAGTCATGAACTTGAATGTTCATGACAATACCGCTCATTATACCCAGATGCCCATGAACTGGGAAGTAGATAAATGCATTTTATAATATTCATACAATGGAATACCATATAGTGATGAGAGTGAACTACAACTTTGCACCACAATATCTGTAACAAACATCATGTTGAGCAAAAGATGCCAGACACAAAATACATGCTGCATGATTCCATTTAGATAAAGTATAAAAACAGGCAAGCAAGTCTATGGTGTTGAGTCAGGATAAAGGTTACCCTCAGAGGAGACTAGTGACTGAAAGGAACAAAAGGAGGGGCTTCCAGAATGCTGGTAATATTCTTGTCCTTGACCTGGGTGTTGGTTCCCTGGGTGTGTTCAGTTTATGAAAATTCTTGGAGCAATATACATACCATATGTGCACTTTTCTGTATGTATATTAGACTTTGACAAACGTTTTAAAGAAGGAACATAGGTAACTTTTCACATTCTGCAAACTGGGCCTTGAGCAGGTGGAATAATGCAACCACAATCTAAGCCTTATATTCTACTTTCGTAAATGGTTTTGATTTTATGTGTTTATGTCTTGTTTCTCTAATTAAATTTTAAGGGCTTTGATAGGGATGACTGTGTCCTGTTTTTCTTAGTATTTCTGCAGTGGAGGAACAGTGTGCATGCTCATTAAATATTTGTTCATTTATCAGGAGGAAATGCAGTCTTGCTACCTCGTGGAAGGGTATGGTTTTCATGTCCAATTGTAGCAGAATCTTTTAATAATTTTGTTCCTTAATTTAAGACAGTCTTGGAATAAGGTGGCTATTTTGAGCTCTTAACCTTGTGTTTTAGACAATCTGATGTGCCAAATGCTTTGACTAAATTCTCCTGAGGTAAAGTGCCAGCTTCAGAATAGATTTTCTGAGAAGCCAACTTTGAGTGCTGGCAGAATGGAGTGGCCGACTGCCAGTTGGGGGTGGGAAGACTTGCTCTGAACTTTGGTTGACTACCTTGTTAACTTACTGTGCCATGGATGAATTCTCTCCGGTTCTCTGGGGCTGGGAGAGAGAGAAAGAAAGACGGAGGGAGAAGGGGCAGTTTATTTGGGGATTAAGTCACTGTTGGTGAAATGAGTCAGCATGTCAGCTCAGCCATAGGACAAAGTCTCCACAAGTGAGCTATAATTGGAGAGAAAATTCACATTAAACTGAGAGCAAGCACTCATCCTCCCCCTTAAAGTAAAAACAGACCTTGGTGGAAAAATTTTATACCATAAATAATGCACATGAAGTTTTACTTGTTAAACTGTGGGGACCTATAGGTAGGAATTTTTAAAAAATCGTTATTTCCTTTTTTTTTTTTTTTCCAGATTTTACTCTGAAAATAAAATGCCTGGTTCTTTTTTAAAATGACATGTAGAAGAATCTTTCCAGACCCTAGGTTACTAAATATTTATGCTGAAAAAAAAATGCAGACAAACACAGATTTTTCTGACATCTGTAATTCTTTTAACTGATTCCAATTTGAGATGCTAATGTGATTCTCTAGTATAATATTTCTCCAGCTGGAAACTCAGAGCTAACTGCCTGCTTTAGTACTCAGACTGTAGGAACGGCAGAAGGAAAAAGAATGGTGTCCTGCACGGTTCTGTGGAATTTTGCACTGATTTCTTAGTTTGACTGACATTACTTTTGGGGGCATGGAACTTCCCTCACCATCTAATATTCTTTGTCTCTTTCTGGAAAACACACACACACACACACACACCCCTTGAAGGCAGAATTAAAATTCATCAAAATTTTATCAAAATTCAGTTGAAGTTACATTTCCTTTTCTGGGATGTGGGATAAATTTGTAGAATGCCAAAATCTTGAACGAACTTCTAGGAGTCTGGAAAGTTCTGGAAGCCATTAGAGAAGGCAGAGGAGCCCTGCAAGTGTAGTTAGAGTCAAATTCTAAGTGTGCATGTGCTTTCTCCTTTCCTTCCCATTCTTCCACACCCAGAAACCTCGACCTTGACAGTTCTTAGGCCAAGGCCTCAACACTGATTGAAGGTAACTGTTCATTCAGAAAAGGGAAACTGCAGCTGATTTGGAAACGCTTATTTTTTTAAAGATTTTATTTATTTATTTGACAGAGAGCGAGAGAGAGAGCACAAGCAGGGGGAACAGCAAAGGGAGAGGGAGAAGCAGGCTCCCCGCCAAGAAGGGAGCCCGGTGCGGGGTTCGATCCCAGGACCCTGGGATCATGACCTGAGCTGAAGGCAGACGCTTAACCATCTGAGCCACTCAGGCGCCCCTGGAAACACTTATTAAACTCACATCAATTTGTTCATTTTAGGTAAAGTAGGAGAGACTTCAATTGTTCTTGACTCTTTCCTGAAACTTCCAAAGCTTACCAGACTTATGCCCCAATGTATGGCTTTGGATTTTGTTGTTAATCACAAACATCTATTTAAGGAGTTATAATTTTGTAAGTTGTCTTTCAAGACAGCCTATTGTCACCTCTGTACTCCCAAATGCTAATGAATGGGGTGGTTGTGTGTTCTGGTAAATACTTACTGAATATTTATAAAGCATGGTATAAATAAAGCAAGAAGCTGACAAATGCACCAATTTAGACAGTTTAGGATTCTGAATGTTCACCAGTTAGTAATGAACTTCTGGTTTTGTGGGTTTCATAGTAGGTGAAACACCTGAAGTGGGTTGTGGGGAAGAGGGTTCCTAAAATTATCCGGGTAAGGAACTGGGAGCAACAAGATATCTAGTGCACCTTACACAGAGGCTGGTATGGAACAGTCTAGAGTCTCCTGGCCCTTCAAATCCCTACTCCACGATATCAGAAGGAACCCAGGGTGGCATGCTCTCACTGTTTTTGTTTCCTGCCATGCCTCTCTTCTTTCTCTTTAGTCCTTGTCTCTTCTCAAACTTACTTCACCCTCATTCTCCTGATAGAGTATACAAGTGTGGAGCAGCTTCAGAATCATTTAGATAGCTTCATGATCTAGTTTCCTGATTATGAAATCAGATGCCACAGAAATGTTTCCCAAAATCACTACCAGATTAGATGGGGTTTCCGTGCTACCTTTCAGATTTAGATGAGATTGACACCCATTCCCTGCCATGAGCGTGTCAAAGCAGGCGACCCTCTTGGTCCTAGGAGTTTCAGGATTGCTATGGACCAATGAATGCCATGTATCTGTCATTCTTCCTCTTTCTGAATGAAAAAGCCTATAATGGTAATCCTGTCTCATTCCACCAGTTAAGGTGTTAATTCCTAGGTAGTCAGAGAAGATCAGCAAACTTTTCTGTAAAAGGTCAGATAGTGAATATTGAGGCTTTGTGGGCCATGTGGTCTCTGTAGCAACTACTCAATCTGCCACTATAGCATGAAAGCAGCCATAGACAACATGTAATGGGTGTGGCTGTGTGCCAATAAAACTTTATTTAAAAAAACAGGCTCGATTTGTCCTGCAGGCTGTAGTTTGCTGTCTCCACACACATTTTTCTTTCCATCCTGAGACTCCTGTTATCAGGATTTTGTCACTTTAAGTCTCCATATCACTTGACTTTTATTTCACAATTTCTTTTTCCTTGTCCTTTCCTGTTGTTTTACGGCAAAGTACTCCAATCTGATTTCTAGCTTAGTAATTTGGTCTTTGGCTGGGTCCATCCTGCTACATATCCTAGCTATTAAGATCTTTATTGCTATGATTATATTTTTGACACTTAACATTTTCACTTGGTTCTTTTTAAAGTCTTCCTTTTACTGCTTCATAATTCAAATAACCTTCCTTATCTATTTGAGGATATTTAATATGCCATCTGTTCCAGCAGCTCCGGTTCATGTGGTATATATTGTTTAATTTGCTCTTTCTTTTGTAAATGTTGTATTACTCAGAGATAAAATTATTTTGGCCAATGTGCTCACGTTCCTTTGGTACCAGCTACTCTGTCTAGTAATGTATATTCAAAATAGATGAAGCCCAGGCTCTAGCTGTTTACATGTCCCTCGTGGTGACTGTAAAGAGAGAAAAGGAGATGGGCCCAAGTCTGGAATACTTCAGAAACCACAGAACTAATGCTGATCACCTCCATTTGTTACCACTCCACAAGGCAACTCTTCTAATCCTTCTAAATCCTTTAAAAAATACACAAAGAAGCCACACTGGGAGGTGGTGGCCTCCCTAACTACCAGGCCTGGGAATTTAGGAAGGAAGAGGAGAGGAGTGACTGCCTGTGTGGCCCTGGCCAATCCATACCTGTTTATCAACTCCTCACTGCAAGGATGCTTTCGGGCTACCTTGAGAGAACCCCATTGACACTGGCACTCTAGGGTGACCTTTTCCGTGTGAAGGGACACGATCATATTGAGAAAATGTGGGAAAAGGTTACGAGGAGAACTTAAAGGCTCTCCCTCAATCTACCTAATTCCTGCTGTCCACTGCCCCAGGCTGCCACCATGCCAGAGACAGGTTCATGACTGCTCATAGCCTCCCAAAGCAGTCCAAAGAGGGCTTTGTTTTTGTGAAGTCCTGAGTTCCATCCTTTCCTCTAATTTGTGAGGTTTCTCCGTGGTTGACTCTCAGGGTGCGGGGCCAGTAGCCTGTGGTAGTTGTTCGCCTTGTCAATAATCAAAACCTCACTGAAGCTATCTTTTATATCCACTTAAAGACCTGTTTGGCTAAATAATTAATTAAGAGATGTGTAATAGCTACATTAGTCCCTCCTCCAGAAGAAAACTCGACTTGTCATTGGTAATTGGGAAAGAGAAAACAGGAAAAAGGAAAGAGAGGGATAACATAAAATATGATAGCAGAAGGAAGTCTTAATGCAAGAGTAACTGTAATCAGTGTAAATGTTCTAAAGTCACTATTAAAAGCCAGAGAACATTGATTTTTCAAAACAACATTTTCTTTTTTCTTTTCTTTTTTTTCTAGAAAGAATGAGATCTTGCCATTTGCAAAACATGGATGGAGCTAGAGGGTATTATGCTAAGTGAAATAAGTCAGAGAAAGACAAATACCATATGATTTCACTTATATGTGGAATCTAAAAAACAAAACAAACAAAAAATTAGAAACAGACTCATAAATACAGAGAACAAACTGGTCATTGCCAGAGGGGAGGGGTGGGGGATGGGCAAATTAGAAAGGGATTAAGACTCTCCAAACCCAGCCGACTATAGAGAACAAACTGATGATTGCTAGAGGAGGGGGTGGGCAAGGGGATGGGCGAAACAGGTGAAGGAGATGAAGAGTCCACTTGCTGCGATGAGCACTGAGTAACGTATGGAATTATTGAATCACTATATTGTACATCTGAAACCCAATATAACATTGTATGTTAATTATACAGAAATTAAAAATACATATATATAAATCTAAAAAATAAAGAAATGTATTAATAATTTAAAAAATAAATATTGGAAATACAGCTAAAAAAAAAAAAAAGAAAGGGATTAAGAGGTACATATCTTCAGTTACAAAATAAATAAGTCACGGAGATGAAAAGTATAGTCAATAATATTGTAATAACATTGTATTCACAGATGGTGACTACATTTATCATGGTGAGTGCTGAGTAATGTACAGATTTGTTGAATCACTAGGTTGTACACCTGAAACTAATGTAACATTGTGTGTCAACTAACTACATTTCAATGAAAAAAACCCAGAGAACATTAAATTGAATTTAAAAATAAGATTAAACAATATATGATCTACCTAAAACAAATAAAACATAAGGGTACAGAAAGACTGAAAATTTTTAAAATGGAAAGATATACCAAGTAGATATGAGCCAACAGAATCTGGGGCAGCAGTCTCAATATCTGATAAAATAGAATTAAGCAAAAAGTCTAAGGGATAAAAAGGTCTGTGTATACATGCAAAAATTAAAACAGAATCAGAAGGAAAAAGGAATCATGAATATATTTGTATCTAAGAATATAGCCACAAAATATACGAACAAACTACTCATAACATTATGGGGGAAAATAAATTATTCAGCAATAATTTGTTTAGATGTTTAAATATACCCCTTTCTAAAATTTATAGATCAAGCAATAAAAACAACCTGAGACATGGGTGGTCTAAATATACAAATTAATAATCTTCAGCCATTAGATATTAATTAAATTCAACTCGACACATTCTTTTGGAGCACATTTTCAAAAACTGACGTTGTAATAGGCCACAAAGGAAGCTTCAATATATTTCAAAGTATCAATATTAAAAACCTATGTTCACAATAATATAATAAAGTGAGAATATAAAATAAAAGAATTACTTAAAATTCCTGTGAGACTAGAAACTGAATAGCATACTAAAACCCCCTTGGTTAATAAGTAAAGCATTAAAATGAAATTCAAGTGAATTACAATGAAAACACTACTTGTCAAATTTTGTGGGACACAGAGCAATGTCCTCACTTAGAGGGAAATTTATAGCTTTTAATGCATTTATCAAGAAACAAGAAATGTTGAAATCAAATGAGCTACACTGTTAAGTCAAGAAATTTTAAAACTATGGGTAAAATAGAGGCTAAAAATAATAAAAGAGCATAATGAATAAGCAATTAAATTTGAAAACCTAAACGAGTAGATTATTTTCTGAAAAAAATTTTTTTAAATGCTAAAATTCACCTAAGAAGTTGATGAAAAAGAACAGGAAGCATTAAAAAAATTTATGGCAGTTAAAAACTCCCTTTACCTTTCCAGGACTATATGTTTTTATAGGTAATTTCTATCAAAATCTTAAAGGAATACTTCATTTTTATCTAGATAAGTTGTTCTGGAAGGTAGAAAGTATGTCCATTTTATATTACGAGGCTAATGAACCCTGGTTTCCAAAATCAGACATGGGCAACACAGGAAAAGAAAAATTGTTTACAGGCTCCCTTATGAATGTCGATGCCAAAATCTTAATGGAGGAAAATAATACTCTTTTTGAAATTGATGCAGAAAATGCATTTGATAATTCAGAATCTTTTTATCATATAAGTCTCCACAAACCAGGAATAAAAAAGAGTTTTCCCTATTATGGGAAACGTTACACACCAAATCCCTAAAGCAAATATTATATTTAATTGAGAAATCTTGGAGAAATTTTAAAAAATCAGGAACAAGGCAAAGATGCCTCCATCACAGCTGTTGCTGAACATAGAACTGGGACACACAAAGTTATAAGAAAGAAAAAACAAAATCAGTTTATCGAAATTGGAAGGTAAGCAACGAAGCTATCAGTACCTGCAGATGATATAAACATCTACCTAGAAAGAAAAAAAGAAGAAGAAGAATGTAGCAGGAGGGGAAGAATGAAGGGGGGGAAATCGGAGGGGGAGAAGAACCATGAGAGACGATGGACTCTGAAAAACAAACTGAGGGTTCTAGAGGGGAGGGGGGTGGGAGGATGGGTTAGCCTGGTGATGGGTATTGAGGAGGGCACGTTCTGCATGGAGCACTGGGTGTTATGCACAAACAATGAATCATGGAACACTATATCTAAAACTAATGATGTAATGTATGGGGATTAACATAACAATAAAAAAATTAAAAAAAAAAAAAAGAATCAAGAAACAAGCTCGCCAAACACAAGATCAACTTACGAAATCAACAGTGTTTCTCTACACTAGCAATAACTGTCTCGAAATAACTTGTAAACAGATACCACTTAGGACAGCAAAACCAAAACAAAACTCAAAAACAAAATACCAAAAATGCACAACAAACCATAAAAAACCCAAAAAATACCTCTAAAGCTGGGGTTGACAAACTATGGCTTATGGGCTAATCCAGCCAACCACCTGTTTTTGTTAAGTAAAATTTTATTGGAACAGAGACACACCCATTAAATATTCTCTATGGCAGCTTTCATGCAACAGCGGCAGAGTTGTGCGGTTTTCAACAAAGACTCTATGGCCCACAAAGCCTAAAATATTTACTATCTGGCCCTTTACAGAAAAAATTTGTGTACCCCTGCTCCAGTGTATCCAGGAATTAAAATAACCAAAAAGGTACAACACCTGTAGGGTAAAAAACTTAAAGCTCCATTAAAGGACAGGAAGGATCATAATAGAGAGACATTTTGTGCTCTCACACTGGATGACTAAATTTTATTAAAATCTTGTTACCTCTAAATTAGTTTAAATCGATTATTTAATTGATGTGAGACAACTGTTTAAAATAATTACAAAATGTAACCCAAATCCAGAATCAGTCTGGATTTTTTGAGATACTCAATAATTTTACTCTAAAGTTAATAGGGAAGAAATTTCTGCAAATATCTAAATTTTGAAAAGGAAGAACTAAGAGGAGAGTTACCCATTTAGATATTAAGGCAGACTACACAGCCTTAGCAAGAAAAATATATGTGATACTAGTGTAAGAACAAATCAATGGAATGGAACAGGGAATTCAGGGACAGACCTTGTGTATATGGGAATTTAATATATGATCAAAGTGGCCCCAGAAATCAATGGGAAAAGGAGAGTGGGTACTGGGAAAACAAGCTCACTATATGGAGAAAAAAAAAACTGGGACCCTACTTAGTACCATGTTCAAAAGTGGACTGCAGGTGCATAAAACAACTAAAGGTGAAAGATAAAGCTATAAAATTAAACTAAGATAATGCTGGAGATTTGTGTCCACAGGGAATGGGACTTCTTAAATAAATCTCCAAAGCAAAAACAAAAGCAGAGACGGAGAAAAGGTCGGGGGAGAGAGAGAGAAATTTGATCATATAAAAATTAAGGATTTCTGTCCAATGAGGAAAATGTGGACAAAGTCAACAGTCAGATGACAAACCGGGAGGAAACTCCTGCAAATAAGAAAATGATACTCTAGTAGAAAAGAAAGCACCGGGAAAAGAAGTAGCAATTCATAGAAGAAAGCAAATGACTATCAGGGATATGAACATATGCTCTAAATCATTAGTAATTAGTAATTAGAGAAATGCAAATTAAAACAAGGACTATGATTTTGCACCTATCAGTTTGGCAAACATGAGAAGAGTGGATAACACAGCCTATGGGAAAATAGGAACCATCATACATTGCTGGAGGGAGTGTGGTGCATAGACTATTGCATAGGGAGAAATATGGCAGCTCTTAGCCAAATTAAAAATCTGTATACATTATAACCAGAAGTTCCACTTTTGGTTTTATGTCCCGGAGAATTCTCATAGAGGTCTGTAAGGTGGTTGCATTCAGACATGTTCATCACAGCGTTATTTGTGGGAGTGGGGAGTCGGGCGTCATCCAGATGCTCACCACTGGAGAACGGTTAATCAAACGTCAAGGGTGCAACTCATGGAATCCTGGGCAGTAGTCAGAAGCATCTGACCAGTTGTACAGTCACACGGATAACTTAAAAACATAGCGCTGAGTGAGGAAAAAAAACTGAGGGCATGTAAATGAGAATGAGGAATGAGACTCAATCAATAAAATACAACAAGAGCAGGACCTTGCATGGACCAATGAAGACAACATGTCACAAAGAGGATAATTAACTCAATCTTCCGCCAACCAATGTCCTTTGCTGAATGCCCACTGCCTCTTCTCTCAGCCTCACTGACGTTGTGGTGATGCCGAGCTTTTGCTGGGAAAAAGTCTCTTTGAAAGGTCCTTGCTTTTGCTTGTATTGTAAAAGGTTAGGATTTCCTTCACTTCCCAGCTCTTTTGGGTGTCACTGTCAGGCTGATCCGATTGAATTTATAGCTACCAGATATTTCTTTTCTGGTCTGTTGCTGACACTGATCACAGATTCCCAATAGACTGTGGAATGATTATTTTTACACTTTTTCTTCAATGGTTTTTGTAAGAAGGAGAGGTAAATGTCTGTATTCACTTAATTATCTTGAATCACAAGTCTGAAAGATTTATTATTTACTTTTTAATTTTGTGCTTCACCACTCCTAATCTAAATTTCAAACCCAGGGTTGTTGAAATAGCTATCTTAAATATTTTAAGCTTGGCTTCTGAGAAAATTGCTTTAAACTCAGAACTCCAACAAGTTTAGACAGATCTACTGTTTGTGGGTTTTTAATATGCCCTCACGCTCAACATCCTGGGTACAAATTTGAGAACACTAAGCTATCTTTAAATTGCTTTAGTACTTGAAGTGAAATTAAATTCATAAATCAATAAAGCAAAAGTGCATAAAAGCAGTGATTTATTTATGCATTAAATGCTAATATTGACACATCTTATACTTCTCTAAATTCCGAGAATTTTCTAAACTTGTTGATTATTTTAATCTTATTGCCACTGTGCTTATAAATGTAGTTTTTTAGAATTAATTTTTTATGAAAGTGTAAGATGTTTAAAAGCGCACAATTCATAAGTACACAGCTTGCTGAATTTTCAGAGTAAATAGACCCATGTGTACCACCCACCAGATCAAGAAATAGGCTTTACTAACACCATAAAAGCCTCCCCCACGTGACCCCCCCACCCCAGTCACTTAGTTCTCTTATCAAGGTGGACAGTATCCCAACTTTTTAAACCATGGATTTGTTTTGCCTATTTCTGAACTTCAAATAAATGGGACCAAACAATACAAGATTCTTCTTTTCTGTCTGGTTTCTTTTATTTGACATTATGTTTGTGAGAGTTATCTATGTCACTTGGGTAGATGTAGTTCACTAATTTCCTATTACTGTATAGGATTCCACTGTATGAGCGTGATACAGTTTACCCTTCTAATGTTGATCAATATTTGGTTTATTTCCAGTTTTTGGTGATTAAAAAACAGTGCTGCTGTAAATATTCTTGAGATGTCCTTTGGTGCACATATATGCTCACTTCTGTTGGTTATGTACCTAAAGGTGAGAGCTCTGGGTTATAGGAACACGTATGCTTAGCAACTGGAGATTCCAAATAGTTTCCCAAAGTGGTTGTACCAATTGATACTCCCCA
Source organism: Halichoerus grypus (assembly GCF_964656455.1). Classification (NCBI taxonomy): domain Eukaryota; kingdom Metazoa; phylum Chordata; class Mammalia; order Carnivora; family Phocidae; genus Halichoerus; species Halichoerus grypus. The sequence goes on along the minus strand of NC_135727.1, from coordinate 115,732,535 downwards.
CCAGCAGTGTATGAGAGTTTCAGTTACATCTTTGCCAATACTTGATATTGCTAGTCTTTTAAACTTTAGCCCTTTTAATTAGGTACGTAGCTGTATCCCATTGGGGTTTTACTTTGTATTTTCTTGGTGACCAGTACAACTGAGTACATTTTTACGTTTATTGCTTATTTGAATATCTACTTCTTAGAAATGCTAATTTAAGTCTTTTGGCCCATTTTTCACTGGATCATCTTTCTCTCCTCTCTCTCCCTCTCTCTCTTTCTTTCTCCCCTCCACCCTTCCTTGGAGTTCCTTATTCTTTTAAAAATATACTCTGGGTATAAACCCTTCCCATTTATACGTGTTGAAAATATTTTCTCCTGTTATGTGGGATTTCTTTTCTTTTAATGCCATACAAGCTCTTCATTGTAATGTAGTCCAATTTATGCAGAGTGTAGTATAGTTTCTTTTCTCTAGTTCCCAGTTTTATGCCCAAATTTTCCATTTGTAATTTGATTTCTTGAACATATTATCTGGGCCATTTCAAAGTCTGTGTCTTAGAACTCTGGATTTCCTGTGGGTCTTGCTCTGTCTTTGTTAAAAATCATGGTTTTCAGTTATATCTTATCTCCTTAAATGTCTGATTATTTCTCTTTTTCCAAATTTTCTTTTTTTTTAAGATTTTATTTATTTATTTGAGAGAGAACAAGGGTGAGAGAGATCACAGAGGGAGAGGGAGAAGCAGACTTCCTGCGGAGGAGAGAGCTGGACGCGAGGCTCAATCCCAGGACCCCGGGATCATGACCTGAGCCGAAGACAGATGCTCAACCAACTGAGCCACCCAGGAGCCCCCTGTCTGATTATTTCTGAGAGCCACGTATCTACACTGAAAATGTTCTAGATGTTTTGATGCTATACATCATATAAACTCGCTCCAGAGAGGATTTATTTTCACATTTGTTAGGTAACTAGGTTTAAGGACGATCATCTTTTTCCAGTCAGGAATCGAAATGACTTAAAGCCATGCTTTAATCCTTTCCAGCGCTGTTTTATTTCCAATTCATCCTTCCTTCTACAGTGTAGCCCTTTATGGTCCTGACAGTTGAGATATTTGCCAGGGCCCCCTTTTCTGGGCAGTCTGAACTCTAACTTTGCCCCCTTATGCTCTGGTATGCTTAGCTCTTCAGCCTCTCAGCTGCTACTTTCACGTTTGTAATTGGCAATCACCCGGGTGGTAAAAGTATTCCCAAATGCCCTTCTCAAGTCTCTTGGCTTCCGCCATCTTCTGGATCCTGACTCTGCAGATCCTCGCTGCCTTGGTAGTCCTTTGACTCCTTCAAGCTTAGGTTTGTTTGTTCGTTTATTTTTCAAATCCTTCCCCACCCCCTCCCCCAGTTTTTCTATTTGTTCTCAGCGGGATTGTTGGTGTGAAACCACCCAGTCAGCTATTGCTCCAGAGGAAAATTTTAAGAGTAAAAACCTGATTGTACCTTGTCTCGCCCCAGAAACCTTTATTATGTCCTAATCTCTACCCACTCCCCACTCCTACCTTTATTTTTGCTTTTTTCCCCTGAACCATGCATCCTATCTTATGCTTCCATGAGTTTTCCTATATTTTGTCCTCTGCCTGGCATTCTCTTCTGTCTCCCCCCTCCCCGCCTCAGAAACAGTCTTTCTTCCATAACCCAAGTTCTATTTTATCTCCATCCTCAGACTCTGTGTTTGGCCTCTTATTTCATACATACTATTCTAGCTGTAACTCTCATGCAACCTTATAATTATATGTTCGTATGTCCGTCTTCCTTGCTAGAATGCGAGACCTTTTTTGGCCCAGACCATGTATCATTCATCTGTTTATTTCCATGCGCCTACCGCAGTATTTAGCACCAAAGAGGCATAAGAGAAATGTTTCTTGGACTGAAATGAGTTGGGGCTACAAGAACATAGGTGACTGAAAGTCTGATTTGCTGCTGAGGTTCCTGCCCGGTCTGTCTCGTCTCAGGAGTCTCAGTGAAGCCCTTATGTAGGAATGAGCGCTTGAAATGTCTCAGGCTTTCTGTGTGTTTTGTTGTCTCCATTTATGTAACTGGCTAATTACTATCCCTCACTGTCTATCGTGTGATGACATCACAGACCGGTCAATGCCTTCTACCCGACCTGATGTTAACTCTAGAGATCTCTCAGCTCCTGTATGAATTGTTCAAAGTCCAAACTTGAAGAGACAGAGTCCTTGATTTTGTTTCAAGCCATTTGTTCTTATTAGATCTCCATGGTTCTTCCCAAATATTTTTCAGCCCATCCTGCTTTGCAGCAGAAAATGGACATCTTCTGGGTTGAGTGTTACCTGAAAAAGTCTTTCCTACTGTGCAGAAGTCATCGTCTCCATGCTTATCCCCAGGATTTTGAATAGCAAATGGTCCCCTCTGCACCCCTCCAGCCTGCAGGTGTGTGGCGGTTTGCTAGTTCATTGTTGCATGGCATTTGACAAGCATGGCTCCTGAAAAACTTGGATGTTCATCAAGACAGTAATAAATACTAAAGTTAGAATGTGGCTCAGCATATTATTTATTGATTCATTTTCATTCTTCCAACTTTCAAAACTGCTTTGAGGCAGGTCAGGTAATATTATAAAACAATGACCAAAAAAAAAAAAATATAATAATTTTCAAAAGGAGAAAAAACTCTAGCCAGAGCTCCTCACTATAAGAAGCCACAGATTTCACCTATCTGGTGGCTGGGGGGAAAACAAGATTGAGAGAAACTGAATAGACTTTGTAACTTGCATTTTCTCCAGTTATAATCAACTCAGTTTCTCTGGAGAAACTAACAATATCTTTATGAGGATACCCCAGAGAAACTGATCACTGAGTTCTTTGTGTTAATGGGTTTTTAGTAACATTAGAAACATTTGTTTAAGTGCTTTACCAGAAAAAATACTGGGATTTCTAAATTTCTCTCTTCCTTGGCCATCAGTGAAAGCCGATGTTTAGTATTAAAATACTGTTTGGTAAAGACAGTTCTTGAGTGAGGGGAAAGTAGGCAAAGCATGTAGGTTTTCTGATGATTTAGCTTAGCCCAAGGATGGAACTGGAAGAGCTTGGAGAAAGGCCTGCTAACATCTCGCAGTCTATCAGTTTCTAATCCCAGCTAAATCATCTGACTTTTGAAAAATAATAGATGTTACAAATCTCCAGTTTTGGAAAAAGTGGTAGGAATATTTACACAGATGATTAAAGAAAACAGCTTATTTGATTTAAGTCGTAATAATTAATTTCCTTCTCTTGCCATGAACATGAATGATGTCAGATATGGCTTGAATTGCTGTTAATGTTTTCTGCGGGATTTAAATTATCGCTAATAACCACTACAAACCACAGGCACTGTGATGGATGCTGAAGGTGTGGAAGCGAACATGACACATGGAGCCTAGTACCATACTTAAACATAAAAACATATGTAGATGTTTAAAGGATATACAGTGTATCAGCTTTTTATTGCTGCTGTAAAAATTTACTATAAACTTGGCAGCTTCAAACACACAGTTCTGGATGTCAGAAGTCTAAAATGGGTCTCAATGAATAATATCAAGGTGTTGGCAGGGTTGCATTCTTTCTGGAAGCTCTAGGAGGGAATCTGTTTCCTTGCCTTTTCCAGGATCTAGAGGTTTCCTGCTTTCTTTGGCTGTGACCATATTTTGGCAATTATATCACTGCAATCTCTCCTCCCATTATCACATCTCTTGCCCTGATGGACTTCCCTGTCTCTCTCTTATATAAGGACCCTTGGGATTACACTGGACTCACTTGGATAGCCTAGGATATTGTTTAATTAGTCACATCTGCCAAGTCTCTTTTACCATTCAGGAAACGCATTCAGAGGTTCTGGGGATTAAGATGTGGACATTTTGGGGGGGCATTATTCTGCCTGCCACGTATTATAAGCACACAACAATTACCATGGTCTTTATTTTTACTTATTTGTCTGTCTATCTATCGCTGGCCGTAGCCTTTACAAACACGGTCAAGTTAAAGTCTAATTTGCAAACTTTCCATCTCTAAAATGGAAATCTCTCACTGGGAGGATGGTTATGAAGATTAAATAAAGTGAGTGTGCAAACATTTACCACTCTACCTGGAACATAGTAGGTACTTCGTAAATGACAGCTGAATGAAAATTTATAGTGTGTCAACTTGGGTGGATCAATTTTATCCGGTATACCTCCCTCATGCAACATGTTAACAATAAGCGAAACTGGGAGCGGGGCCATGTGGGGCTGGAAGGAAAAGGTACGGGGGAACTCTGTCGTTATTGCTCTTCGATTTCTATGTAAACCTAAAACTTCTCTAAAAAATAAATCTGATATTAAAAAAGAAAACTTAAATCTAATAGCTGAAACTTGTACACTGCAGAGAGCTCAAACCCAACTCGTCAGACTCTTTGGACAGAGGGAATGTTTTTATTCTTTTAGGTTGGTGCATATTTTCAAGAGAAAATAGGAAATGTGGCTTCAGATAATACTAGCTTTGTGTCCCTTATTTGAGAACTAATCATATGGTGAAATATCACATGCTTTGGCATTATCTTCGGTAAAACATAAGGGTGAAGATTTAAAAATAGAAAAATAGAAAATCTCAACAATAATTCTGGTAGAAATGACTTGTAACTATTTAGCACCTTATTTTTATTTCTGGAACGCTTTCCATTTGAAAAGCTCAGATTACTTGGGACATGTTAGCTAATTCTTACGGTAACAGATGTATCTGGCATGGTGAGGGAATAGGTAGTAGCAAGGAAGGGACAAGGGAGAAATGGGGCAGGTGTGACAAGCTAAGGTTTGTGTTTGGACGCAGTTCTTGGCAAAGGTGAAAATATTTTTAAGGTAATCTTATTTTTTCCCTGTGAAAGTCTGTAATACTCTAAAATTTGCTCTATTCTTAGAGCTTAGAAATAGAAACCTGGAAATAGAATGACTGCACTTTGGTAGTTATTGTGGGCTGGGAAGTGAAAGCCAAGAGTGGTGGTTCTAAAACTTTTACTTTGTGATTTCCATGCCTCACCCCCTCTGGCTTCCCTGAGCCCCAGAGGCGCATAGCAACAATTTTCGGCTTCCTTCCAGTACCCCCCATGCCCCCTCTCCACACCAAAACAGCTCTATTTAAACTTTTATTTGCATCACCATTGCCTGACAGCAATTTAGAGTTCTATTGTGCTGTTCTGTCTGATCAAATCTCAGATTTCAAACCTTGGTCAGAAGACAGTACTGGTGGAAGATTCAGGTGGCAAAGGAGACACATTTCTTCCTTTAAATCATTCATTTAACAATTTTTTACCGAGGACCATTTCAATAAACTATTGGTGCTAGACACTAAAGATTCAGCAGTGAACACCTTAGATAGAGCTGCCTTCTGAATCTTATGGTCTAGTGAAAGAGATAAATAATAGGTAAGGAAACTAGTATGTAAATTAGATAATGAAGGTTGCCATAAGTACTAAGAATGAAATAAACAGGGTACCAAGGCAGAATGTAATAGGAGCTAGTTTAAAAGAGGTGGGGACTTGGTGTGGTTGAGGAATACAAGAAGGCTAGTGTGACTGGAACATGACAAGGTGGGGCAGGGTTTCATTAAATGAGTTTAGGAAGGTAGACACTTTTCAGTGATACTTAGGAATTTAGATTTTAAGAACAATGGGAAGTCATGAGAGGGTTTTTAATGGGGGTAATAAATTGTCTGATTTATGGTTTAAAGATCATTCTGACTTCTGAGGTTTTAGAAAAGGCCCAGAATGGAAGAAGGGAGATCTTCTAGGAAATGTTCATTGTGAGAGGTGATGATGGCATGGACCAGGGGGAACAATGCTGATGGACAGATTTGGGACGCTTTAGAGGTAGAGCTGGAAGCAGAAGCTGTCAGATTGGCTGGGGGTTTGAAGTAGAGAAAAGAAACTTAGGTGACCCTAAGGTTTGGCTTGACCAGCTGGGTAACTGATGGAGCCATCTACCAAAATGGGAAAGACAGATGGAGAAATGGATTTTGTGGAGGAAGCAGATTATGGATTTTTGGTCTAAGTCAGTAATTTAGAGGACCCTTTAGAGCAGCCTATCTGATTTCCAAGGGGATATGTCGTGTTAGCAGAAGATACAGTTTAGGAGTATTAGAATATCAATGGTATTTAAAGCTATTGGATTGCATGAGCACATTGAGGTAAGACAGAGAAGAGGATTCTGGGAGCTTATAAACATCTAGAGATCAGGTGGTGAAGGAGGAACCAGTTAGGTCACCAAAACCACAAAAAAATTATTCAAGAAGGAGGGAGTGATGAACTGTGTCGAGTGCAGCTGAGAGGACATTAAATTTGCGGACAGAGAGGGGACCACTGGATCTGGCAAGACGGAGCTGGTTGGTGAATTTGACTGGGGTGGTTCTAGTGATGTGGTGGGGGAGAGAAGCCACTTTGTAAAAGAGTGAATGGGAGGGGAAGAAATGATTTAAACAGATATAGACACCAGTTTTGCTTTTCCAGCCTTAGTGTCATTATCTTTTTGAAGTTTGTTGGGATGCCTTGGGGCAATCCTGGGGGATGGGCAATGGTATGGCAGAATGGAAGAATTTATATTCCCCATTTGAG